>NC_057863.1:7723969-8027969 GCF_019393635.1 Dromiciops gliroides | reverse complement strand
ACCAGCCCTGAAGTCAGGAGGACCTGAGTTCAAATCTAGCCTCAGACACTTGATACTTACTAGCTGTGTAACCCTGGGCAAGTCGCTTAACCCCAATTGCTTCAACAACAAAAATAAACAAAACAAAAAAAGAATCATGAAAAGATAGCTCAGATGCTCAGATGTTTGGTAGGGATATCAAATACTTACTGATCAGCCTTTCAACACCATCAAGTCACAACTTCTATTGACTCTCTTTATCATAATGGACCCTAGCACTCCCATGGCCACTGCCACCACTGCAGGTATAGCACTGCTACCAGTGTCATCGCCTGAACCACCACTTGCCAACAAACCTCTGAACTCATACCAAGACCCAGAGTCTAAAAGTTTCAGGAATTTCAGTGCCCCCAGACCACCATCTCTACCATCTCTCCCACAATAAATTCCAACCGCTGATCAATTATCACTGGTGGGCAGATGAACACTGTCCCTGAAGCAAGAGTGCCCCCTCAAACCAATGGCCTTGAAACCATCATGCAAGGTAATAACACTTCAGGAGATATGACCTGGCGCCTGTCTCTCCAGGTGTCGCAGCCCTGTCTCCTGAGCAACACCAACAAATGGAGACCTGATAAAGAAAATTCTCATCCCCAAATTCCTTAAGACTTTTCAAATAGTTCAATGCTAAAGAAATCTAAGGGTTTATCAATGAAAGGGACATTAAAGAGAATAACACCAAATATATTGCCAGATTAATGTACGCATTTCATTGTTGTATCATTAAAGATGCATTAACATTTGCCTTACCATCATACCCTAAAGAACCCTGGGTATTTCCAGTTGATTAATTGCTGAAATCTTTTATGTGAGCTAATTCTGTGTTCACCTGTGAGCTCTTTGAGAGCAGGAACTGTACTTCTTTTATATTTTTATTTCCAACACTTAACACTGTTATTTGCACATAGTTAATGCTTAATAAATATTTTTCCTATTCATTCATTCATTCATTTAGCTCTTCATTCAATTACTATTTCTAATGAGCAGCTGGTGCAGTGGATATAGGTTTGGCTATAGAGTCAAGGAGACTGATTCAGATTCATAGCAGATGAGTGGTCTTATGGCAGTCACATAACTTATCAGAAGCCCAAGTAAATCTTAGGTCATAAGTCATGGATAAACTTATGTGCATAGGTGGAGAGTATGTCCATACCATCAAATCTGTATGCTGATGAAATCACTGGTCTGGAAGAGAGAGAGAGAGAGAGAGAGAGAGAGAGAGAATAGATAATAAATAAATAAGTGGATAGATAGATGATAGAAATACCTTTATGTGTATGTACATATGAATTTATGTATGTGTATGCATGCATGTGTGTATGCACCACCTTTTATTTGGATTTATCTATTAGCTTCTGAAAATTATTGACAAATGTAAACTAGTTAGCATTGTGAAAATCTGAAAGATTGTGGAGGATAGGCATATTTGGCGCAAGGAAGCTAGTTTCTTTTCTAATTACTCTATTATCATATATAGAACTCAACAGAGATCTCTATATGTTGTATTTGTATATGGACAGGTGTTATTTGTTTTGCAATTTAAAAATATGTTTTCTGGAATCCAGAAGACCTAATGATGCTTCTTGCCAGTATCATAAATGACCTCCTGTATGTATGTACTTTCCTCTTCTAAAATTTGAAGTTCCCAAAGGGTATGCTCAGGGAAAGGCCTCAGGAATGGGACGAATTTCTTGGTTTCAGCTTGGAGATACATGCATCTCTAGCTGTTTAAATTCCTTCACTTTCTTTCTGAGAAAGCAAGGCTAAGCAGTTCAGCTGAAAAACCTCCCATTTCACTACAGTGAATAATTTTTGAAGTCTCAAATATGAAGCCTAAAAACCTAAAGCATTGCCTTCTTGACTCAGATTTTTGCCTCGGAACAACTTTTGTTTTTTGCCCATGAATCAGTGGAATGATCAGAGAATGGCAGGTTTGAGTACATAAAATCTTTGGCCAAATGTTCTTTAAAAAAAAAAAAAAAAACCTTAGAACAACATAGAGAAATCTATGCAAGGAGCTAAGGGAGAGCTGAACCCAAAAAGACTATGTTCCTTGAGCTATTCAAGAGTGGCTTCATGGAAGGAATAGCCACTCAGTTGGGCCTTGAAGGAAGGGAGAACCTTCAGCAGAGAGAGGTAATGATGGGTAATCCAAACCAGAAATCAGGAAGAAGAGTAGCAAATGTCTGTCACTGGGAAAGGGCAGACCAAGAAAGGGGAGCTAAAGAGGAAGACAGTTTGGCTAGAACAGAGCAAATGAAGGGGAGAAGGGTGAGATAAAGGAAGGATGCAAGGCTGGAGCCACATTGTAATGGCTCCTGAATGCTAGTCTTCCTTGTTAGGCATTGAGGAGGCATGGGAGGGGGTTTTTGAGTGGAAGAGTGACATAATCAATGGTAGGAAGAAGTGGGATGTCTGGGGATGGGTACTCGAATTGGACTTTGAGGCTCTAGTTTCAAATCTTGACTTTGCCACACTAACTATGAGATTTTGCACATGCCACTATGCTACTCTAAGACTCTGTTTTCTCATCTGTAAAATGAGATTGGACTAACTGAACCCTTATATTCCTTCCAGTGCTAAAGCGATCATGATCCAACACTTTATTCTCTCTGGGCCTCAATTTTTAATTTTGTAAAATGAAGAGTTTGGATTGGTTGAGGCTGTTAGGTGACACAGTAGATAGAATATTGGACTTATCTTCAAGACCTGTGTTCAAATCTAGCCACAGATACTTACCATATATGTGACTCTTGGCAAATCACTTAGCCTCTGTTTATCTCAGTTCTGGACATAGTTCAGTTTCCTTCTATTCAATTATAGGTCTAGTCCAATATCTGTCTTGTGAGACAACTTATTCATTTGTGGGAATTGAGGGAAAATCTTATTGTAATTGTTTGAACTTAGCCCTATGTGGCTAGGAAATCAGACTCCTTCTACCTGGTGTTTAGAGACCCTCAACTAAGGACCTAGGTGAAGCTGAGCAGAAACATGGACATCTCAAGCAGCCCAAGTGGCTTATCTGAAAACTTGCCCCATACTGGTCAATCATTTGTTGTTTCCATACTCCTTTGATTGTTCACAGACACTTAGAGGGAGGCAGACCTTTTTCTTTTTATTTCAGGGCATTGTACCTGTTTAATTTCATACTTGCAAATTGAAAAGTCCCTAATATTTCCTCCAAGTAGAAATAAAGTTATACTGGTTAGTGATTTTCTTCTGATTAATTGGATCCTATTTAATTGATAGTTTTTAATGCATAAAATCTGTCTTCCCTTGTACTCAGGGTGTAGTTTCAAAGCTGAAGAAAGTAATTGGTCCTGATTTGTTGGACAATTGGTATGCATGGCAGAATAAATTAATATGTCCAGACGTTTGAAGCTTTGTTTATTCAATCATTTTATCTTTCATTGCCATAGCATCAAATCAAATTTTGTAGTAGTAGAGCCAACAAAAGTTCAGGGTGAGACTTTTTTCTGGCCTAAGGCAACTTAAAAGGTCAGCAGAAGTTTGTGACACAAGGTTGGTGGCCTTTTCAGAACTTATATACAAGGTGGCAACAAGAATGGCTACAGCAGAGGGGCAGCTAGGTGGCACAGTGGATAGAGCACTGGCCCTGTATTCAGGAGGACCTGAGTTCAAATCCAGTCTCAGACACTTGACACTTACTAGCTGTGTGACCCTGGGCAAGTCACTTAACCCCAATTGCCTCATCAAAAAACAAAGAAAGAAAAAGAAAAAAAAAAAAAGAATGGCTACCGCAACAGCTTCAAGAGCTCTCAGACAAGAGATGGAAAGGGGGGCAGATAAACTAGTCAGAAAGAGAATTATAGGGAACTATTTGCTTGTAATTAGTATATCTGGCAGTGATTGGAAACTCTATTGCCCATGCACAGTTCTAAATCACAGTCCTAGGTCAGAGAAGAGCACTGGGGGTCAGTTACAAGGGAACAGGGACTCTGTCATAGTTCCAAGGCAAAGAAAGTTCTAGTGTTTCTGACTTCAGGGTACTAGGGTCATTCCTGGGTAAAGACCAGAGGACACACCAGGACGGCAGTGACCATAGCTCTCCAAGGAGAAAACCACCTTAGAAGTGCCAAAAACTTGCAGATCTTAAAAACTAGGTCTCAAAACAGCAGTACGGAGAAGCTTAAAGTTTGGAACACTACCTCCCCACATTCAGGTGAGAAGGTGGTGCTTGAATCTTATTCTTATTGGAATTGGTTCAAAAAGGAAAGAATATATACAAAAACTCAATTGGGCACTCAATTGGGAAACAGGAGGGAAAGGGAATATGAGTAAGGGGGAATGATTAAGGGAGGACGTGGTTCGAAGCAAAATTTTATTTTGAGTAGGGAGAAGATTAAAAAAAGAAGAAATAGATGAAAATGGGATGGTGGTAAATACATAGTCAGTAATTATATCTATGAATGTAAATAGGATGAGCTCACCCATGAAATGGAAGCAAATAGCGGAATAGACTAGAAATCAGAATCCAACAATATGTTGTTTTCAAGGGATACACTTGAGCAGAAAGACACACAGAGAGTTAGAATAAGGGGCTGAAACAAAATCTAATATGGTTCAGTTAATCTAAAAATGGTAGGGCTAGTAGTCATGATCTCAGACAAAGCAAAAGCAAAAAAAAAAATTAGACCTAATTAAAAGGAATACATTTTCCTAAAAGGTACCACAGACAATGAAGTAACATCAAACATTTTTACAGTAAGTTTCTGACAAAGGCCTCATTTCTCAAATATACACTGAATGTAGAACTGAGTCAAATTTATAAAAATAAGCGCCATTCCCTCAATTGATAAATGTTCAAATGATATAATCAGGCAGTTTATAGAGGAAATCAAATCTCTTTATAGCCATGTAAAAAATGTTCTAAATAACTATGGATTAGAGAAATCTAAATTTAAAAATAAATCTGAGGTACCAACTCACACCTATCAGAAATGATGACTGCTAGAGGGGAGAAGGGGAGAAATAAGGGCATTAATGATTTTTTAGTAGAGTTGTAAAGTGGTCCAACCATTTGGTACTATGCACATAGGTCTATAAAACTATGTATTCCCTTTGATTCAGCAATATCACCACTAATTTGATGTAAAAAGAGATCAAAGAAAAAGGAAAATGACCTATATTTACAAAAAATATTTAGATCAACTCTTTTTGTGTAACAAAATAAGAGAAACTATAGAGATGTTCATCGATTGAGGAATAGCTGAACAAATTGTGACATGTGATCATGATGGAGTACTATTTTGCTATTAGAAATGACAAGGCAGAGCAGCTAGTTGGCACAGTGGATAGAGCACCGGCCCTGGATTTGGGAGGACCTGAGTTCAAGTCCAGCCTCAGACACTTAACAATTACTAGCTGTGTGACCCTAAGGCAAGTCACTTAACCCCAATTGCCTCACTAAAAACAAACAAACAAACAAACAAAGAAATGACAAGGCAAGAGGTGGTTTCAGAAAAGCTGGCAAGACCTATATGAACTGATGCGAAGTGAAGTGAGAATGAGGAAACCATTGGACTGAGTAACAGCAATGTTGTAATGATGATCCATTGTGAAAGACATAGCTATTCTGATCAATAAAGTGATGCATGACAACTCTAAAGGACTCATGGTGGAAAATGCTATCCACCTCCAAATAGAGAAATGAAATGAGGAATTCTGAGTGCAAATTGAAATATAATTTTTCACTTTATTTTCTTTTTTTATATATGGAAATACATTTCATATGATTTCACATGTATAGGTGATATCATAGTGTTTCCTTCTCAGTGGAGGGCCTGAAAGAAAGGTAGATAAAATGGAAATCAAAATTTAAAAAAGAAAAGAATTTTTAAAATATTTTTAAGGGGCAGCTAGGTGGCACCGTGGATAAAGCACCAGCTCTGAAATCAGGAGGACCTGAGTTCAAATCTGACCTCAGACACTTGACACATTTTTAAAAAATATTTTTAAGGGGGCAATTAGGTGGCACAGTGGATAAAGCACCAGCCCTGGATTCAGGAGGACCTCAGTTCAAATCCAGCCTCAGACACTTGACACTAGCTGTGTGACCCTGGGCAAGTCACTTAACCTTCATTTCCCCCCTCCCCAAAAAAATTTAAAGAGTTTACAAGCCTTAAAGTCTTATGTAAATGTGTGGTGGTAGTACTAGTAGTAGTAGTGATAGTATTTTAATTCAAAGTTTCCTTCTAGTTCAAAATATTTAAACCTCTTAGTCATGTAATATAAGATGAATGTGAAGTATCCTGTTTTGAAGAACCTTACTGCAGACACTGAAATGAAAACTTATTTCAAATGTATTCTAGACAGAGTTCAATGAGACTACCACCTACCCATGCCTCTTTCGATCAGAAAACAATATACAGTCAAATAGGCTGGTATAGGCAGTTTAATACCACCTACCAGTAGCTAAATCTTCCAACAAGGACTTGTGATAAGGAAGAGCCCAGAGGTAGAACAATGGGCCAGATGGATGCTTCTTCTGTCTCAATGCGGTATTGTGAAGGTGGATGAGGTAACAGGACTACAGGTCTCAGAAGAAAGACCCAAGATAAAAGATGTTATCACATCCCAGCTGGGATTTCCCTTAGGGAAAAAGGGGAGGAGGAGAAGGGTGACTTCTGAAGCCTCTGCATACATGTGTCTGTCTACACAGTCCATGGATGTTGAAATCTTTCCCTTCCCACCCCTTCCAAAAAAATTCCTTAGACTTAATAACTAAGGCCCAAGGCTAACCCCCTTGTATCTGTGGCTATGTAGGTGAGTTCTGGGAAATAACTGCACACAATGGGAGCACCATTGGATTATTGTCTGAGGTTCTCCATGACTGAGGCCCAGTGCAGACAGGCAAGGGAGGTGACTCATTTATGGGACAAGACAAAGCCAGAGGGTGCAGGAGAAGCTGAAAAGAGAACAATCTCTTGCTGCTAGAAAATGAAAAAGGAGAATGTAGCTTTGTTTTCTCTGAGCTTATTCTGCCTAAGGAGAAAACCACAGGTCAATGAGCACTGGGCAAAAGTGAGAGTAAAGCCTCACTATGGACAAGGACATAAGTTTGATCACATGTCAAGGGGATCACTGCTGAAATGAGCTCCCGTGGTGATTCACCTCTGTCCTGGACGCCCAGGGATTGCTCAGCCCCCATCCTTGTTTATAAGGCTGGTGCCTGGCAGAGCCCAAAGAATGCCGGTGTAGAGAGGTACCTCTGACTCCAACTAGAGAGACATGGGCCATTTGAGTCCTTTCTCTAACATCCCCAGACAAGCACATCAGGTTTTGGTCCAAGCCCTCCTAAAAGGGAGAATCCTCCAACTCTCTAGGCAGACTCTTCCATGTTGGCTGAGCCCTCATGGTTAGGAAGAATTCCCTGCACAAATATTCAAATACCCAAACAGACTTATTAGCGATGGGATCCCTGCTAGTGTTTGAAAACCCATCCTGAGATGCTCATTTATTAGAAATGATTGATCTTTTTCAAGAACTCTATTATGAGCTGGGGCAGCTGGCAGCACAGTGGACAGAGCACTGGCCCTGGAGTCAGGAGGACCTGAGTTCAAATCCAGCCTCAGACACTTGACACTTACTAGCTGTGTGACCCTGGGCAAGTCCCTTAACCCTCATTGCCCCGCAAAAACGAATAGATAAGGGGATACCCATATTCAGGACTGCGGATGATGGATACCTTCAAGCATCTCAATGGCTGTGAAGATTGGACTTGTTCTATTTGGTACCAAAAGATTGAATGAAGGAGCAAAGAGGCTGCTGAAGCTGACATCAGTCAGGGGGGAGAAATCTTCCTAACAATTGGAACTATCCCAAAGTACACTGTCCTCTTGCTTGGAGGACTTCAGAGGCTCGGAAACCCTTTGTACAGGTCTGTTGTGACGGGATTCCTTTCGTGTATACTTTGAAACAGCTAACCACCAGGTTTTCTAACTCTCCAGTTCTGGGATTCTGGGATATGGGAACCATTTGTTGTCCTCCAGGAGTCAGTGCATGGTTAAGGAGAAACAGCTGTGATGCATATAGCTTCAGGATAAATTAAATCAAATAACAAAAATGTACTCTACATAAGGTCCCAGAGGGAAGGTCCTAGTGCTCTAGGAAGGAGAGGAAGGCACAGGGGGGCTTCCTAAACCGGGTGGGGCTGGGTTGGATTCTATTGGTTTGTTTGACAACCTGGGACAAGTTCCCATGGTCTTTCTGTAGGCCTTCCAGACACATTTCTTTGGGGGCCACACCAATAGTACCTCCCACATGATGGGTGCCCTATGGCAAAGGGGTTGTTGGGCCAGTTAGGTCCAGTCTACGTGATTCTGGGGAACCTTCTCCAGACTGGCATGAGCAATGGGTGGGACCAGCATATGCTGAGAGCTTTTATGACTGACATCCCTTCCTCTTTGTAAACCCAACAGAATGAGCAGGGCCCTGGCCCCCTTCTCTGGACACAGGGCCCCTGCAGACATTGAGGTAGATCATTGCTACCATTGGCTAGACACCTTCTGTTTACATTCTACTTCTTGGTGTGGCAACAAAAGAGATCCAGGAGAGGGTGGCAGCAGAAGTAGCCACAGTTCCAGCTAAGTTACCACTGACAGCACAGCAGGTGATGGACAGACGACAGATAGCAGGAAGGCAGCAGCTAGGATTGGCCCCAGCAGCGAGGAAGGTGAGAACTAGAACAGGTGCTGGCCCACTTACACAGACAAAGCTGCCTTCGGGAGTGGGCCAAGGTACAGACTGGTGGGAACAAACTAACTGAGTATTCATGGCAGGTGGCAGGCCTGAGGGCATCAGGGGTAAAAAAGGGAAAAGAGATGCAAAGCCCAGATCAACCAGGCAGATCTATTCTGAGGCAGATAGACCCTGCCAAAAAGGCGGGAACACTGAGATCTGAGGTCAGAGAACTGAAAAGTGAAGCCAATGTGGATTGAAGAGGTGGGGGAGAGAGAGAGACAGAGAGACAGAGAGAGAGACAGAGATAGTTCACAATTCTGTGCTATCACTTCGAGGGTTCACCAAGATTGGAAGTCTTTGTCCCTTACTTAACTAAGCAAGTAGAAGCTGTCCAGGGTAAGCAGTCTTTCCAGTGCATCCTCCACAGTTCTTTCTCTATTTCATTCCCAAACCATTAATTTCTATTGAGGGCTGATGTGACCCTGTCACTCCCCTGCCTGGAAGACTGTGGCTTCCTATTGCCTATGGAACTAAATGTAATCAGTTCAGTGGAAACCCTTCACGACCTGACCCCGACATCTCTCTCTGGCCTCACTGGATATTTCTCCCTTATCCTCACTCAGCATCCCATTCAAACTTTTCTCTTGCTCCTATTCTTTACATGGAACAACCTATCACCTGCCTCCATTGTTTTGTCCTGGCTGTTTCCCAATCCCCTCCCACCCTTCTTGGAACTTTCTCCTCATCATTGCTTCTTATTATCCCTTGTTTTCAAGACTCAATGCACACAATGACTGCTACATGAAATTTTCTCTGCTCCTGCCTCGACCCCTTGTAGGACCTTCTATCTTAAAACAACTTTCTATTGATTTTGCCTATACTTATACATGTGTTTGTATTATTTCACCTGATATAACATATATTCCTTGAAGTTAGAAACCATCTCATTTTTTATCTTCATATCCCCAGACCTTAACCCTACCTGTTACATAGGAGGTTATAGGAAAAATGTCTGTTGTGTATAAGCAATTTCAAATTGATTCCTTTCTCAAAGTGGAAAAAGAAGGAGGGAGAAATTTTGGAACACAATTTTTAAAAGTGGATGGTAATTTTTTTTTTCAGTGAGGCAATTGGGGTTAAGTGACTTGCCTAGGGTCACACAGCTAATAAGTGTTAAGTGTCTGAGTCCAGATTTGAACTCAGGTCCTCCTGACTCCAGGGCCAGTGCTCTATCCACTGTGCCACCTAGCTGTGCCTGGATGGTAATTTTTACATGTAATTTCATTACATAATAAAATACATTAAAACAAGGGAAAAAAGTATTTTGCTTGCTTGCTTGACTGGTAGATTCTGAGTCAATGTTGCAGTGGTCCTGGAAGTTCAGTAATTATCAGTAATTTTCCAAATCATGGGTTTTCCATATAATCGCCACTTTTGCCTCAAATTTAATGGCCCCTTAGTTATTCCATTTATTTTTTTTCCAAACCTTCATCCCTCCATGATTATACCTCACTTCAATGTCTGATGAACTAGAATTGGCTTTGGATAAGATGACCGTTATCCTTTCCAAGGTCAACTCCACTATCTGCATCCTTGAATCCATCCTCTCCCATCTGTTCTAGGAGCAAACTACTTCATTCATTCTCTTTCTTCCTAATTGTCAACCTCTCCTTTTCCACTAGCTCCTTCTCTGATACCTACAGATAGTGCTAGATATTCTCTATCATTAAGAAAAAAACAATACTCAACCATCCACCCCCTCAAGCTATCATCCCACATCTTGTTCCTTTCACAGCCAAACTCCTTTAAAAAGGTATCTATATCTATGGTCTTTGCCTCCACTTTTCGACCTATTACTTATTCATTAGTGACTTGCAATCTGGTATCCATCCATATTGCAAAATTGAAATGGTCTAAGGTCACCAATGATTTCTGAATGTTAAGTCCTCTGGCCTTTTCTCAGTGCTCATCCTTCCTGACCTCCCTGCAGCTCTTGAAACTGTTGACCTCTACTCCTTCCAGTTGTTCTCTCTACCCCTGCATTTCATAATGCTGTCACATTGAGCTTCTCTCTCTCCATGTCTGACTAACACTTATCAGTCTCCTTGACAGCACCATGAACATAAATGTTCCTACAATATCCATGAGTGGATCCAAAACTCTGTGCCAGGACATCTTTCTACTACTTGATTTCATCCATTCTTTGACCTCAGCTATCATCTCTTTAAAGCTCCACAACTCCAGTACTTACCTCTTTTCTGACTTACGTCCCCAACTTCCCAATGGAGGTACCATAGGAAATTCAGCTAAACATATTTAAAACCAAACTCATCTGTTCCTTAATATCCATCCTTCCCCTCAACTTCCCTATTTTGATTGAGGCTAACACCATTTTTTAGTAACCCAAATTTGCATCCTGAATTCTTCTAACACACACACACACACACACACACACACACACACACACACACATCCAATAAGTTAACAATGTTTGTCTAACTCCTCAACCATTTGCAAATTTCTCCCCTTTCCTCCAACCAAACTTCAGTTTTCTTAGTTTAGGACCTCATTACTTATTGCTTAGATTATTCCAAAACCTTCCTAATAGTCCTCCTTGCAAGCATCACTGCCAAGTTTAGATTTCTGAAGTACAAGTCTAACTATGCGACTTTCTTGCTCAAGAACTATCAGTGGCTCCCTGTATTCTCATAAAATAAAGACTCCCTTGTTTGGCATCTAAAACCCTTCACAATCTGACTCACCTATATCTTACTAGGATGATGGCGCATCCCTTACCGCCCCTCACCCTACACCCCAAGCAAACTGGAATACTTGCAATTCAATCTTCCTATACCCCATCTCTTATCTTGGAGCTTTTGATCAGGCTTTTCTCCATACTGAAGCATCCATCCTCCCCGTCTAAACTCCCTTCGAGCCTCATCTTAAGTCCCATAGCTCCTTGCAGACACCTTTGATCATCCCTACCCGCCTTTGATTATTCAGTGTATCATCATTATTGTGTAGCTAGTCCACATTTCCTTATATGTGAACGCAGTAGATACATGAAATAGATGCCATCTCCCGGAGGACAATGATTTGCCCATTTTTGTTTTGATATTGTCAGCACCTACCAATAGTGCCTTGCAAGTCAGATCTTGAGAAACACTTATTGAATTCCAATTCCACCATTCAAATGCTTCCCATTTATACAGATATGAGATAAAGTACAAAAATAAACTTTAGAGGACTAAAACAAAAGATACTGGGTATTTGGAAGAGAGGAAAACACTTCAGAAATAAGAGAAGATACTTTGAAGAAGCAGCATTTTCTCAGTTCTAAAAGAATGGAAAGGATTTCTGAGACATGAAGATGGAAGGCCTGGTCAACAGGAGGAGAAGTATGGAGGTGGGAAAGTAGAAGGTGTGCTCAAAGAATCTGAGCTGCTTCTGTAGAACAAATCTGCCAAAGCTTGGCTTTGCCTCTCTGGGGCTGGAAAGACAGAAGCAAACTTTGCATTTAGGAAAAGGGTGCTTTTTACTTGGAACAAGTCTTACTGGTTTCAGAGTTGAGCAGGGATGGGTGTTTGTACCAAATGACTTTTCCTCCTAGTGAGAGGAGAACCAGTTTACTATATGGGTCACAAAGAAAAGACCACTTAATTTAACTGTATTGTTGGATCCAGTACTCACCACTTGGACTCAGCTTCCTTCTCTACCTAGATTTATAAATTGCTAATCCAATCAGATGGCTCCCTGTCCCTTCCTGGATCTTTCCATCTCCTTCCCTTTACATTTAGACCTAAGCCAGTAACTATCTCTTGCCTCTTCTTTTCCATAATTTATAATTCAAGTGCTCAGCATACCTTACTTCTGTTGACAGTTTGCCCCCAAATATTGCCACATCAGGCTCCCACCTGCAGCAGTTTCCTTCCCTCCCTGTGGCTCCCTAGAACCAAGACATACCATGCCAGCTACGTAAACTGAGAGCTTCATCAGGAGCAGCCATTGCTTCTGTGGTTAAACCACTGCACCACCTTGGAATTATTATTGTTTGTAGGAGTGTGTGTGGGGGGGTTAAGGATTGATTCTTTCTCAGCTTTGGGCTTTGGTGTTGTTGGTTGGTTGCTAGAGATGTTTTTCCCCTCTTTGAGTATTTTTTTTGAGATGTGTAACTGTATACTCTCCTGATTTTTTTTTTGGTAGAGGAGGAGGAGGAAGAGGATCATGTACTAAAGTTTATTTTCTTTCACAAAGCCTAATGCTAGTGAAACAGGATAGAGGTTTCTTTCTTTAAAAAAGATGTCTGAGCATCCCAGTTTTGTGCTGTGTAAAGAGTCCTTGAGATATTCATTTGGGAAAAGAGTTTTGCAGGTTTTAAGTCTGCCCCAGGGCATAAAAATTTTCTTTTCTTTATAACTTGAAGTGTTGTGAAGAGAATGGTTTATTGGGAATTCTGGGATCAATCAGAGCTATTACTCATTTTTTTCCTCCTGGGCTGGGCTTTATGACTCAACCTTGTGAGGAAACTTGGGAGTTCTCTCTCCCTCCTCCTTTCAGCCAACTTCTTCCAGGGATTTAGTGATGGTTCAAGGTACATATGGGTTGCCCTTGGCTACAATTTGATGCCACTTACCCCACATCCAGCCTTTCGACTTGAGCCTGAAACATTTTTTTTAATTTTTTTTTTAAATTTCGTTTTTTTTTTTTGTTTGGTTTTTGTTTGTTTTTTTTTGGTTTGATTTGGTTTGGTTTGTTTTGGTGAGGTAGTAGAGATGTATTTGCACTGATTGTCCACAAGCTCTCATTTGCTAGACAATAGTTTGTGTTAGAGAATACTCAGGGGTACCAAGAAAAGCTAGTTTTTAGGGTTTTATTTTATTTTCATCTGGACATGTGAGTTTTTTATTGTGTAGGATTTCAGGGATGGAAAATCACTCTACTAATGTATAGCAGCAACTCCTCTATTAAAGTAAAACAACTAGGTGGAATAGAAGATATAGACCTGGAATCAAGAAGATCTGAATTCAAATCCTATCAAAAATTCACTTTTAGTGTAATGCTAGGCAAGTCATTTAACCACTCTTAGGTTTTCTAATCTGTAAAATGGGGATAATAAGAGCACCTATATCCTCACTAGACTGTTGTGAGAATCAAATGAATTAGAAGAAGTAATCTACTTTGCAAGCCTTGAATCATCGTCATCACCATCATCACCACCATGACCACAAGCTCCTTTCCACCACCACTTGAATTACTCCATATAACTTGATTTCTCTGTAACCTGCTCTCATCTCCTCCTCACCATCTTACCTGGGAGGGGTACATCAAGGATGCCTTTCTTTCATCTTTATCCCACTTCTGTCAATATCTAATGTGAGCTTATGTAAGCTTAGAGTGGATGACAAGAAAGGCTTGCATTCAAATCCTACCTCAGGCATTGTCTTCCTGACTGTGATAATTCCCCAACTTCTTAAAGACTTCATTTCCTCCCATGTAGTCCCTCTCACAGAAGGTTATTGTGATTACCAAAAGAGAGAATGTGTTTGTAAAAGAGACTTAAAAAGTTTAATACATTCTACAGAGACTGTTGCCAGTATTATACACACATTTATGTACATGCACATGTATTTACATCTCTGTATGTGTGCATATACATATATGTACACATGGATAAATATTATATTTCACACATATGTCTCTGAAAAGAACCTCAGATTCCATCTAGTAGAACATTTGCACTTTACATCTGAGAAAATTAAAACTCAAGGAGGTTCCTCATAACTTTCCCAAGGAGCTAGAAGAATCTGATGGACAGCCCTCTAATTTTATGAAGGGAAGGCACAGAGAATTGAAACCGCCTACCTAAAGTCATAGAAGCAGTACACACTTGGAATTTGAACCTGACATTTTATTTTTTTTCTACTATCAAGTATTCATTTATTTTCTACCTCCCACATTCCCCATCTACTGGAGTGGGAAGACAAGATAGAAAGAGATGGAAAGCCCCTGCATCACATACATGAAGTCAAGAAAAACATTAGTCACATGCAAAAAAAAATGTTTCTTATTCTGCATATTCATCCCATCATGTCTCAAGCACGAAGTGGGTAACATTCTCTATCAGTCCTCTTATACCCTGTTTGAACATTTAGTCCATAAGAGTTCTTATGAAGTTCAGAATTTCTCATTTTTACAATATTCTTACTATATAAATTGTTGTCCTAATTCTGCTCATTTCACTTTATCAGTTCACATAATTCTTTCCATGTCTCTTTGAAAACATTTTCATTAATTTTTATAGGACAGTTATATGCAATTTGTTCGTTCCTTCCCCAACTGGTATGCAACTCATTAATTTCCAGGGCTTTTGTCCACCTTAAAAAAAAGAGATGCTTTCTGAATCTGTTGCTATAGTTACTAGGCTACAAGATTATCTGGGGGACAAGTTCTGTGAAAGTTGATCAGGCCATGATACTTTGATGGACCTGTGAGCTCAACTGGGTGGATTCCATTTTTCAACCTATCATCTAGGTGTCATATCTAATATATTGTGCCACTCTTGCTCCTGTCTTCACATGATAGCTCAGAGGGGAACTCCCACACCTTCTAGGGGTCTTCCTTAGAATTATCATGAATGACTTTATACCCTACTTCCTAATTTTTTCTCAGGAATTGATAATCCAATCACCATAATTGTTCCTCTGAATTAGTGGGACAATCTATTACCCTTTAATTGAATTGGGAATTCTTTTTACCTCCAATTGCAGACTTCATAGGCAGGAGCTTCCTTTCTTGGTTGCCAATTTTATTTCTCCATTCCCCAATCAATCTACATGCTATCCTTGAGGTGTAACTTTCACATTTTCTATTGTTATCAAAATGTACTTCATTGAAGGCCTTTTACATGAAAATTACTTTGTGTTAATGAACACTCATTATATATGGTTGTGTGCATATATATGTTTATATATACATATATGTTTATATATGAACTTATATCCTAACATAGACAAATGTGTGTATATTTAAGTGTATGTATGTATGTGCATCTATATATCCAACTATATATCCATCTATATATACACACATACACACATATGGACAGATATAGTTGCATACACACAGAGAAATGTGTTTATATATACTCCCTAAACCTCAATGAAATATTAAATTCTTCCCCAGTATTGAGCAATATTTGGTACATGGTAAGCATTATAAATGCTATTTGAATTGAATTGTCAGAATTTATATTCTATGATTTTTTTGTACTTAGTATTTTGTTTCACCAAATTCCAAAATAGTGCCATTCAGAACCACTATCTTTCCAGGCAGCTAGGTGGTACAGTGAATAGAACACTAGACTTAGAATGAGGAAAACCTATGTTCAAATATTACCACACTTACCAGCTCTAGGATTCTAGGAAAAGTCACCTAATCTTTGTTTGCCTCAGTTCCCTCAAGTGTAAAATGTTGGTGATAATAATGATACCAAACACTTGGCGTTGGTATTAAGATCAAAAGGGTTAATATTTGTTAAGGACTTAGCACAATGCTTGGCAAAGGTTAGATGCTTAAATAAAAACTTGTTTTCTTCCTTCCTTCTTTCTTTCCTTCCCCCCTCCTTCCCTCCTTCCCTCCTTCCCTCCTTTCCTCACTCCCTTCATTCCTCCCTCTCTCCCTTCCTTTTTTCCCTCCTTTCCTCCCTTCTTCTTCCTTTCTTTCTTCTTACTTTCCTTGCCCAGAAAGCTCTTCCAACACATCTATCACTACCCATCTCTGTCCTTCCCCGGTCATTATTTCCTTCCCCAGTTATTAACCTCCTCTACGTGCCCCTACCACTGGAGCCCCCACTTCACTGATAACTAACTCACCTTTTTCTTCAATCTCTTTTCACTCTCCTTCCACTTTACAATACCTGAAGCCTGGCTTTCCCCTGAAGACAGCTTATCTCTCACTCCCTCTCCAGGCTAGCTGTTCCTTCTCTCAAGCCCTCAGCACACAAGGCCAAGAAGAGAAGCCTTGCTCTCTGTTGATATCTCCAAACTGATCCTCTGTCCTCTTTGCTCAATAACTCTTCTTAGCCCAGGTAGACATCATCCAGTTTCATTAGCCTGTCTAGATTCTCCTCTTCATAATTTAAGAATTTCCAAGACAACCCAGTGATTTTTGTTATTCTGTCATTTCAGTTTTTTTCCAACTCTTTGAGACCCCATGTGGGATTTTCTTGGTAAAGATCTTGAAGTGGTGTGTCATTTCCTTCTCCAGCTCATTTTACAGATTACAAAACTGAGACAAACAGGGGTAAGTTGCTTGTCCAAGGTCACACAACTATTAAGTGTTTTAAGACTTATTTGAACTCAGGGATAGGAGTCTTCCTGACTCCAGACCCAGTATCTAGCCATTGCACCACCTAGCTGCCTCTTGACAATCCTTGTAGCATGAAAGCTTTTGGCGGGAAGTAATATGTTGCTTTCCTCCCTTTTGTCCATGATGCCTATCGCTCTACCTTAAACATGGTGAGGACTTGTTGAAATGCATTGTAACCCATAAGGATTTGAGAAGCCTGATGATAAACCACACTACCAACCCCTCAACAGAGAGGTCATGCATTCAAGATTCAGACTGTGGCATATACTGTTGGACCCGGATGATGTAGGAATTTGTTTTGCTTAATTACACATGTTACACATTTACTTGTTTTTCTTTTTTTTCCTTTTCTTTTAAATTGTGAGTATTTTTTCATTAAAGACTAAAGAAAGGAAAAAAGAAAATGTTGAATAATAAAATGGCTTATTAATTCCTTCTTCTTCTCTGCTCTGATGATCTCAGACACCTGTCGAGATGGCATACCTTTGGTGTCTCCATCCGCATCTTATAGATCCTGATGACAAGACTTCTCTGTTAGATTACAAACTTCTATTATTTCCTTATTCCTCCTAAACCTCTTTTGTGCTTGTTATGATTTCTATTTCCTCAATTCTCTTCTAACCTTTCTGTTTATTACTCCTATTTTTTTTTACTTCTTCTGATTACAAACCTGACCCTATTAAGCTACTTCAGCAAAGCAGAGCCCTAACCCAAATTCCATCCTTAAATTACTTTGACCTTTCCTGATAATTCTCAATTCTGAGTCATACCTTCCAGTAAGCTCTTCTCTTCCTATTCCTGAATTATGGATAGTCACTAAGAAAAAAAAGTCATGAAATCTTGGTGACTGTGTCTACTGTATGTTAATGACATCTAATCATATATCCTCAGTGCCCTAGGGGAATTGTTATTTTACTTTTTGGCCTCTGATTGTCAATGTATTCTCTCACATATTAGCTTCTGCAACTATTGTAGACTTTCTCTTCTCTTTTCAATCTCCCAAAAGTACCGTCATTACTTTCCACTCAGCAGATGAGCTTAGAACATTGAAGTTATTTATGATGACTTCCCTCACTTTAATGGTTGAAGAGGTGAAGACATCCTCATGTAAATCTTTCTCCTTCCATCCAAACTCAGGATAAAGTGGTCCAAAGACTTTCCCAGGCTGACCACTACACCTATGCATTCCCTTGTTTCTATTCCTTCTCATTTCCTCCAAAATTTTGCCTCCATGAGCATTCACTTTCTCTTCTTGTCAGTCTTCCCCTTTGTATTGAAACATTGCTTTCAACAACCAGTATCGGATTTGTCTATCCTCAAAAGGATGCTTGACTTTCCTATCACACTCAAGCTCTTTTCCATGTCTCTCCTTTTATTTATTGCCAACAATCTAAAAGGGATACTTTATATTAATTGCTTCTAGTTCCTCACTGCTCATCATTGTTGAACTTCTTAAATAATCTGTTTCCTATCCCCATTTTCTATGAAAATGTTCTTTCTGAGATCATCAATTCAATTTAACCTAGCATTTGATTCTTCTGCAGCTTTTGGCACTGTTTTCCACTCCCTGTCTTTAGTTGACTTTCTTCATTTGGCTTCTATGACAGCCCTCTCTTAGTTTTCCTTTTACTCGCCCAACTGCCCTGTCTTGTTTCACTAGGCTGGATAATAATCTATGCTCCTTCACCTACACTCATCTCTCTTCTGTTATTTTCCTACCTTTGCCCTCTTGGTGACCTCAATAATTCCCATGTTTTTAAACATCTCAATTTCCAAATTGGCATGTTTTACCCAATTTTTCTATAAGATCTGGTCTTTTATTTCTCGCTGCTTACAGAATATTTCTACCTCAATGCCCTCACAAAAACTTGAATGTGGTATATTCAACATTAAACATAGGATCTTTCTTTCAAAACCAGCTACTTCTTCTAACTTCTCTACTCCCATTAACAGCACCAAAATCCTCCCAGCCATCATGCTTAAAACTCCTGAACTATCACTTACTCTTTCCACTCCTTTATCTTCCAATTAATAAAAATTATTGTCATATAATTGTGGCATCAAAATATTTCTGCAATATATTCCTTATTTCTTACCCACATGACCAACAACCTACTTTAACCCTTCATCTCCTTGTACCTTGAGTAGTAATCTAGTGTCTTAAATATTCTCTCACCTACTGTCAGTCTGATCATTCCATTCCCATGTTCAAAATTTATGTTCAATAGCCCATTATTGATAGTGGAATGAAATACCAGCTCATTGCCCTGTCATCTAAGCTCCTTCCCAATCTGATTCTAACTAACCTTCACAGTTGTTATTGGGGGTGTTTTTATATTACTCTTCTTCACTGCATTTAAATCAAATAGGACTGTTGGATGCTCTGACCTTGTTCTGCCATCTCCCATCTCTCTGTACAACCCCAAGAACATCTTCTCCTGTCATCCTCTGAAATGTGTTCCTTCCTCTTGTATGCCTGTCGGAGTTCCTTTGTGTTTCAATGATTTCCACAGTGTAAAAGTTACCCCACCACCATCTCATATTTCTTAGTGCACATTACCTGGATCTCCCTCTTGTCCTTTTCTCATCATAGCAAGTATCATACAAACTTGTGTCCACCCTTGAGGACAGGGAATATGGTACATTGTATATGGTTATCAGATCATCATTCCAGAGTTGTATAAGTCAAAAAAGATAATTTGGGCTGATCTTCTGACTTCACAGAAACTGAGGCTATCCTTGTACAGCCAGGTGAGGACTGTAATGGATCTTCTTGAATTGAATTTAACTAGAGGATTAGGCTCACTTATGGATGCTGCATTGAAGAAAAATATGGAATTTCTGGATGGTGTCTCAAGTAGGATGGTAAGGATTTAGACTTAACCAAACAACATAAGGATCTGGTGCCATTCATTTCTTTATATCTTCAACTTCGGGCACAGGGTCTGATGTAATAAATACTTGTTGACTGCTTGATTAGAGCAGAAAAGGACTGAGAATGTTTGATGTAGTAAAGAGAAGACTTGGGTTGCCAATATGTAAGTTTGTGTTTGTGTGTATGTGTGTGTAAGGCAGCTGTTTATCTGTCTCTGAGGATTCTAAGGGCTTCCCCAGGGCAGATGGATAAAACTTGTTCTCTTTGGACAAAGAGTTTAGAACTAGGAACAATGGACAGAAGTTAAAATGAGGCAAATTTGGGTTTGCTGAAAGGGTTTTGTTTTTATTGAGAACTTTACCATAGTAGAATGGGCTGCCTTGGTACACATTGGGTTCTTCCTCATTGTAGGTCTTTGACCAATAAATAGATTACCACTTGATGGGTATGGTGTACAGGGATATATTGGCCTGGTTGGGTAATATGGTACCTTTCAACTCTGAAATTCTGTGCTTCTGTAAAACAAATTAAACCCAATTTTCTCATTCATAAGCTATCCCAGACCCCCAAACCAGGAAGAGCACATTTTAAATCATTATTAACATTAGCATGCATAAATCCCAGCTTTCTATATGATAACCATTTTAGCCTGTTGAGAAAACCAAAGTTAAAATCCAATGAACACAATAATTTCAGGTAGGACACATTTCCTCACAAGTTTTAGATTTCTCTGGCATTTAGCCCAGTAAGGATATGTTGCCTCTAAACCACTTGCCCTGAGGGTTATCACTGGTCCATCTTCTGATTTACTCAGGCCTTGATTCCCTGGTTCAAATATCAAGAGAGATTCAATGACCAGGACACCTGTCCCTTGGGATCATAATCGGGATCTCTTGCCAACTTCTGTCATATGAGGAACAGTAACTTTGAGTCCCTACCTACTTGGGATAGATTAAAACAGGAGTGCTAGAGATGAAAGTCCCAGGGTCATATTACAAAACCCTGGGACATGAGGTGATATCTGTCACTCTCATTTTGTGAATCACAGCAAGATTTTCTTCCACCACAGAGATCTGGACAATCAAACTGTTTCTCCTTCCTGCATCGCCTCCTGAATTTCATCAGAGTGTGCATGAGGGCATAAGAGAAGTCCAGAGGAGAGGTCCAGGCCAAATGAGGCAAGATGGATCCCCATGCTAGGTCACAGTTCAGCCAAGGATGTTATGCTGAAAGTTAAACCTCTGGAGGATTGGTCTCTTCTCTCTTTTGGATGAATAAGAAATCTGGAAGAACATGTGTACTTCATTTGTATGGTAACAAGTGAGTTTTAGAATTTCCTAACCACATTTGGAACATATTGATATCTTGTTATGGAAGAAAATAATCATCCCAAGGTTATATATAAAATAAATTTTTGTATGTTAAGTCATATTTCATTTCTTACCTCAATAGTCACCAATTTCCATTTTCACTTCTGTATCTGTTTGCTTTGCCTAAGTGAATAGAGTGCTTCACCTGAACTTATCTTCCTGAGTTCAAATCTGGCCTGAGAAGTCACTTAACCCTCTTTGCCTCAGTTTTCTCATCTGAAAAATGAACTGGAGAAGGAAATGGTAAACCACTCTAATATTTTTGCCAAGAAAATCCCAAATGGGATCACAAAGAGCTGGACATGACTGAAGTGATCAAAGAACATCTGTTGTGCTTACAAACATCAATTGAGACTGAACCCACACTTCCCTAATGTAGTACTTACAGAAATGTTAGGAAAGGTTTTCCTCATATAAAGCCTCAACTGGCCTCCTTGCAACACCCCCCACCCCGTTCCTAGTTCTGGCTAATGAAGCCAAGCAGAAAAAGTCTCATCCTTCTTCCAGTCTCTTACCAAACACTTCAACTGCCTTCAATTTATTCTCAACGTATGAACTGTAGTCCTTTAATGATTCCCACTTCATTTATTTGGACATCCTTCTTCAACTCCTGTGACCAAACTAAGCCTGTCCATGATTGAAATCAAATCCTATATCCTCCATATTGTCCTCCCTGTATACTCCATGCTGAATTTACCTTTTTCTGATTTCCAGCATTGTATATTTTACCACTTTATTTTTCTCCAATTAAGCATGATTACTCATGTTTGCTCCTTAAATATATTGTAGCAAGTATAGCCAGATAGACTGACAGTACGTGTGTTATTGTTCTCTATGTATGTCAAAATAACTAGAAAAAGACCTCATGTATGTGGGTATAGACAGCTCATGTAGAATCCATGAAAGGCCCTAGCTAAGGTTCTCAAAAGATGGTTGAAATGTTATCTGTGCTTGCTCAGAGTATCCTTCCTTACTGGTGAGAAGCATAGAATTATTCATAGACTCTAAGCTCACTGAGGACAGGAATGAAGCTAAGTCTTCAACTTTTCCTGCTCCTTAATGGTACTTATCCAGAAACATAAACAAATAGCAGGGAAGCAAGGTACTCAGGAAGATTATGAATCCTATCAAAAATCCAAAGCTTAAAAAAAAAGAGGGGGCACCAAATGATGCAGTGGATAAAGCACCGGCCCTGGATTCAGGAGGACCTGAGTTCAAATCCTGCCTCAGACTCTTGACACTTACTAGCTGTGTGACCCTGGGCAAGTCACTTCTCCCCCACTGCCCCGCGAAAAGAAAAGAAAAAGAAAGGAAAAAAAAAAATCCAAAGCTTATTCTGCAAAATGAGGAATCATACCCTTTATTTCCATTTCATCCAAATAGCTTGGCATACCACATTTGCTGCATGCCAAAGTCTTGGGGGAAGTTCGGAGCCCCCACCGCATCCCCTGCCATTATTCTCCACCCTCTAAGGTAAAAGTGGTGCTTGAGGAGAAGAGGGCTTCCTTGGCCTTTTCCACCTCCTCCTGCCACTGCTTCACTATATCCGCTTGCTCTCAATAAAGTAAACACTTAACAGTTTGTTTTTTTCTTTGAGTTGGCAGAAAGCAGTATTTTTATCATTGTGCTCCATCTCCTATTATATTGACCTGGCTCCAAATCTATTGACAAAGAATGACTGTCTCTAATTTTTAGTAAGAGATGACAGTGTCCCATTAATTGTTGACTCAGAGATTACTGATTTCTTTAACAACTTGTCAACAAATCAGCTTACACTTCAATGCCCAGTGTGTTTCTTTGTCAAACACCAAATAGGAACTTGTTTGTTGAACAAAGAGCATACTGGGCCAATGAGCAGCTGTGAGAACTGAGCTACCACACTGGGGATGGTGTCATGTGGCTTCCTCTATCCCCAGGATAATAGGAAATATGGCTTCTTTCAGATGATGAAAGCCAGAGTGAAACCTTGTCTTCTTTGCTTTCTTATTCCTTCTATAGTTTTATTTGAAGCAATATGGAAGGTAGATTCTTAAGTAAAAATTTTGCTTAAACCAATTGCCATACAACATATTAGTTTTTACTATGCATCAGTGCATAAACCCCAGGTATATGAGCACAGACCTGAAAAAAATGAGAACCCTACAAGCTACAACCAATCAGACCAACAATTTAAATGTATTGGAATATGGAGGGCCCTTGGAATTGGCATTGTCTCCAGTCAGACCCCTCATTTTACATCTCAGAAAATTGAGGACCAGAGATGATGTGACTTATCCCAAATCCCACGGCACATTGGCTGCCAAGGCAGACGTGGACCCAGGGTTCCTGATTCCTAGTTTATTATTTTCTACCACACCATGTTTTCCTCACTGACTTTTCTCTGACTTTTTCCAATATAAAAATACCATGGTGGTGAAGGAAATAGCATTTCATGGCCACTGATTTTTTGTTCTCAGGCATAGTGACTCATAAAACCATCCCCCAAGGATTTCTACCTGCATTGGTGAAGAGAATACCCATGGTAATAAAAGAAATACATGAATGAGTGAAGTATTTATGGACTGCTTCCTTTGGGGCAAAGTGCTGTGCTAAGTCCTGGGGATATAAATAGTAAAAGGAGGCCATCCATACTCCCACGGAGCTCACATTCTGATAGGAGAGACAACACATACAGACAGCTTCAGCCACAAGCTAATTGAAAAGGTCTCATAATCCTTTGGGTACAGTGGAAAAGCAGATGGCCACGCCTCTTCATCTCTGTGGCTGATATCAAATCAGATTCTCATGTGGAACCATTTGACAGCGCCAGTGCCTGGTGGCAGGAAATTTCTTTTCCGGGTCTTCAATTTACGATGGCCATAGCACCTGCAGGAGCAAGTCCAGGCTTCACGTCCACAGGAGCTTTTTCCCAGAATGATAACTAAGGGCACTGGGCCAGAAGCCTGGCGATTCCCCAGGTTCTTGTGATTAATATCTTGGGCCATAACCATCCGAGTCTAAGGGAAGACCAATCATGAATCTTTGATAGTACTTAAACATGGTCTCCACTAAAGTCTTCCCCCAATGTTCTATCCTTGTATGGAAGGGTTCTGGACTCTCAGAGACTTTGGTGACATAGCTCAAACTCTTTTGGGCCCTACCAAATTGGAAGGGGTTTAAGGAGAGGTCAGACAACAGAACACGTGTCTATAATCTGAACAGTTATCAAGATTTTTTTTTTTAATCTGTGGCAAGCAAAACAAAATAAGACGCAAAATATAACTGATGAGGTTATGTTTATATGAGTTTGTTGAAGATAGGAGGATCTGGTCAGGGAATGCTAGAGAACAATGTTAACTAATTATTCGTGTGAAATATATGCTAATCTTACTTGTTTGTTGTTTTTTTGTTTTGTTTTGGTTTGGTTTGTTTTTTTGGGCGGGGCAATGAGGGTTAAGTGACTTGCCCAGGGTCACACAGCTAGTAAGTGTCAAGTGTCTGAGGTCAGACCTGAACTTAGGTCCTCCTGAATCCAGGGCTGGTGCCCTATCCACTGCTCCACCTAGCTGCCCCTTGTTTGTTGTTAATGATGCAGGACTGCAAGCATAGTTAGCACTCTCTAAATCTCTGTGTCCTGGGTAAAAGATTGAGTGGCACCAATTTAGTTACAATTCATACATCCACAGACTAGCCTATTTAAGCTCAGAGAAGTTATCACCAGATTAGGCAGAAAATGGTGGCATCTTCAGCCACATACCTTATGAAGCCCATCTGCCAAGCCTTAAGGGTATTGTGTTGTTATTGTTCATCCTTTCTCAAAGATGATCAGTGGCATCTTGAGGATGACATAATGACTTCCATGTGAGTTGGATTTAAGTGTGGCATAGTTGCACAAAGTCATTAGTCTCATTCTTTCCTCCAGTCATCAAAATTCAGTGGCAAGACAAAAATCAACATGACTGGCAATACCCTGGGGTACAGTAGATGACATTGGCCTTTCTAAATTAAAGTCTTTCCCAGGTCTCAGTGTTTCTGAGGCAATGCCCATTCAATGATTAAGGGCTAGGCAAGAATTGAGAAAAAAAGATGGCCTAATTTACCAACGCAAAAATATCAATCTCAGAGAGAAAGACCCTCAAAGTTTGTGGCCAGAACAGAAAATAATTGTTATTTCTACTAAGTCTATCCAATCAAAACATAAACAATGAAGCACAAAGGCTTGGACTGGGGTCTGTTATTGTCTATTAAATAAAAATAAGAGTGATTGGAGTTTAAAAGATGGTGAAGTAGTTCCTTTTGAATCACAATGGACTTTTTAAAAGTCTGTTTTTTTCCAAAACTATATTTTAAGAAATTAGGAATGAAAACTTCTTAAGACAAAACAGTAAATTGTTCCAACTTTTAAAAAATAAAAATTTTAAATAAAATAAAGAAAAAATTTTAAAAATCTAGCCCCAATCCCCCCAAAATATTTTATAATATATAAATGCACCAAAGTTACATTTCTCTGGACAGAGCACCCTCTTTTCAGGATATGGTGATCATATGTGACAAAAGCAAAAAGGAGGAGGAAGAAGAAAGAGGATGAAGAAGAGAAGGAGGAGAAGAAATAGAAGGAGGAGAAGGAGAAGGAGGAGGAGGAGGAGAAGGAGAAGGAGAAGAAGAAGGATGAGGGGGAGAGAAGGAGAAGGACAATGTGATGATGATGATGAAGAAGAAGAAGAAGAAGAGAAGAAGAAAAGAAGAAGAAAAGAAGGAAAGAAGAAGAAGAAAAGAAGAACAACAACAACAACAACTAGCAGCATTCCCCAACTTCTCCTCAAATTGACAGGTTGGGCTTCCAGAGGATATCTACTGCTGTTATTTTTCATCCAGTGACTTCATGAGGGTGATGTCCTTACTATCACAGGAATTGGATTTAAATCAGGCAGAATTGCACTGTCATCAGGCTCACTCTCTACTCCAGAGTGATGAAAATCCAGCGCCAAAACAAAAGCTCAGGATTCAGTAGCGAAAGATAACCTTGTTTTTTTTTTTTTAATCCATGTGTTTCCCAGGTCTCAGATTGTCTGAGGCAACACCCATTCAATGTCTGAGTAAAAAGATGGCCGAATTTACCATCACAAAAATATAAATCTGGGTGGGGAAGACCTCAAAGTTTATGGGAGGGGTATTGTAATTTGCTTTACTGGAGGGAAGAAATCACCAGACTTTATGTATAGAAGCATAGCACTTAATCTTGGCCTGTCTTGACTTGTCCAGTGTCTATTCTGAATAATTAGGAAGACTTACTCTCCTTGTAAATACTCATTTTTCATGAAACATTTTCATAAGAAGCCTATTACTGGGTCTATATCTCAAAGAGATCATGGAAAAGAGAAAAGGACCCACATGTACAAAAATATTTATAGCTGCTCTTTTTGTGGTAGCAAAGAATTGGAAATTATGTTGGATGCCCACCAATTGGGGAATGGCTGAACAAGTTGTGGTATTTGAATGTAATGGAATACTATTGTGCTGTAAAAAATGATAAGCAGATGTATTTCAGAAAAACCTGGAAAGACTTACATGAATTGGTGCTAAGTGAAAGGAGCAAAACCAAGAGAATACTGTACACAGTATCAACAACATTTTGTTATGATCAACTGTGATGGACTTGGTTCTTCTCAGCTAGTAAGTCTCTGAGCCTGGACTTGAATTCAGACCCAGTGCTCTCCATATTGTGGTACTTCTACCTATCAATGGGTTCTGCTCTGGAAGCCCTATTGTAATTAGTTTTTCTCAAGAGAAGGTGATTAGGACTGTCAGAGGGTCAAAAAACCATTTCATAGCAGGACTGTTATATGCCTTTGGACATAGATAGTTTAAAGAGGAGTAGACTCATCTCGGGGTGGCAGAGTGTCCTTTAGAACTATTTTCAAACACCTGGAAAGACTTACATGAATTGATGCTTAGTGAAATGAGCAGAACCAAGACAACATTGTACACAGCTATAAACAACATCGTGGGATGATCAACCTGTGGTAGATCAACTGTGATAGATCTTCTCAGAAATACAATGATCCAAGATGATGCCAAAAGAACTTATGGTGGAAAATGCTCACCACATCAGAAAAAAAGACTTATGGAGTCCGAATGCAGACTGAAGCAGACTATTTTCACTTTTGTTGTTGCTTTTTCATGTTGTTCTTGTTTATTTTTTGTGTTTTTTTCTTTCCTTTTGTTCTGAGTAATGTGGAAATATGTTTAACATGATTGTAATGCATAACTTATATCAAATTGCTTACTGACTTTGAGAATGGGGAGGGAAGGGAAGGTGGGAGAAAAAATTTGGAACTCAAAAATAAATATATCTTTACATGTAAATGAGAAAAATTAAAATAAATAAATATTTTAAAAGAAGCCTAATTGGCCAGGCCCTATCACAAAAACAAACAAAACCTTTTTCTGTCCCTGCTGATGCAGTTAATGTGATTGAAAGAAAATCTATTGCCTAATGGACATATCTTCATAGGCTATATTGCTGGTCTGATAAAGGGAGCAAGTGCTTCACAATCTCCTACCCCCATCCCCACCCCTTTCAAAAAATCCTATATTTCTTATCAACCAGGTATTCCCCAGATCCAGCTTTGAGAGTTCCTCTCTGCCTTCCCCTGCTTTCATGCCTGCACCACACACACCCTCTCTAGTCCTCATCCTTTGCAACACAGAAGATTGAATAGCACAGGATAAAAAGAGAAAGAGTGGTATGCTCACCATCACCACCATTCAACCCCTCTGCACAGCAAATGGGAGCCTCTCTGCAGGAAGCCTACAAAGACATTATATTTTCTATGGGAACTCAGAGCATTTTCCCATAATAAGGACATTGCACTTGATCATGCATCATGAAATGGGCACATCATTGTGCACATCATTAATTTATAGAGTCTTGGGGGAGGGGATTAAATACATTGTGAATATAGGACAGGTTGAGAAACTAACAAATACACCATGCCACAGGGGAGCTAAGATTTCTTCAGACTTGAGGACTACCTCCTCTAAGGAGTTGTCTAAGTCTCAGACACATTAAGTGACTTTCAAAAGGTCACACAACCATGAATCATCAGAAGTGAGACCTAAATAAATCTTCTTGAATCCATGTCTAGGTCTCTAATCAATCTGCCACTGATTGATTTGTGTGATTGATTATATTATATTGATTGATATGTCCCATGGTCCTGTCGTTATAGCCTCTCTCCCCTTTGAAATAGAGGACTTTACTGCTGAATTTTGACTGTTTTGTTACTTTATGACAGCTTATTCTTCTGTTGCCACCTATGGTATCTCCAATGGCATGATAAATCAAGAGATGCTTAGTAAGATGATTGAACATAGGAGCTAACCTAGATGGGACCTTAGAGGTCACTTGATCCACTCCCTTTACTGTGTAAGTGAGATATTGAGTCTCAGGGTTAAGAGACTTGATGGAGGTCACCCAGAGAGTCAGAAGAATCAGGATTCTTAGTTCAGGTCCTCTGGCACCAAATATTTCTCTTGCCTTTTTACACAAAAGTTTGGCCTTTTCTAACAGACTTTAGAGAAAGAACTCATCATAAAGATCTTTCAATCTAATCCCTTCTTTTTACAGATGAGGAAAATGAGTGTCTGAGAGTTTAAATTAATTATGCAGGATCACAATGGTGATGTAGTACAGTAGGCAAGATTTGAACACAAGCCCTTGAACTCCAAGTGCAGTGGAATGAGCTCCCCTCCCCCTTTTACTTCCTTAATAGAATAGATGATATTCACTGTGGTTTAATGGAAAGAATACTGCCTTGGTAGCCATCAGTGGAATGTAGACCCCCACCATGGAATGGCATCTTTGGCTAATTGACAAAACAATTCTTTTCTCTGGGCCTCAGTTTCCTTATCTATGAAATGAGGGATGTGAACCTCAATGATCTCTAAGGTCAGACTCGCCCTAGAGGGCTAAACTGAGATTCTAGAGTGATCCTCATTGCTGAGTGCAGACCAAGTGTCCTGATCCACCATTAGGACATTGTCTTGTAGTTAATCACTTACTCATTCAGGCAGGCATTCAACAAGCAGATTTTATGTGGCAGCCACTGTGCTAGATGCTGTCAACATGACAGAAATGGAATGGTCCCTGCCATCCACAGCTTAGGATTTAACCACATGAAGGCTGGAGGGTCATGGGCTGAGGCCCCCCCACAAATGGATACTCTATGGAAGCAGCAACCCAAGTGTGTTCCAAACTCGTCATGTAAGAAAAGGCAAAGAGAGATTCTCTGAGCCCTCAGTAAGTTGTCCTCATGTTTTTCTGATATCTCACATAGTTCAGACACCCAACAGAAAATGGCTTTTCCTCCTCCTTCCAATAGAAATGCTTTCTTAGGCACTTAGTCTGGCCAACTTTTTATAGTGTTATTTTCTAGCCATTGAGGTATTTTAGTAACATCTGATTTTCTTCCCTGACTTGACTGTAAGGCTGTGCTTATACAAGCAAAATCTGTTTTGAAAAAAAAATGAAGGTGCAACAGAGGAATTGACATTTGAGTTCATTCAAACAACTGGTTAGTAACTAAATATAAAAGAAGAGCTGTTGTTTTGAACTTTTAAAATCAGTTAATTTATGCACCCCCCCCTTTTTGGCTGTTGCTTTGTAGGCCTTATGAGAAGGTAAATCCATGAATTCCTGTCATTTTTCTTTGTCAAAAGAAAGCTCAAAATTCCAACCATCCCTGACAGTTATTGGTCACTCCCTTAAGCTTAATAGTTCAGTACCACTGTCCCTCCTATTTACATGTTACAGAATCCTATATCTGAGGCTGGTAGCAGATGGGAGCCCTTCACCATCTTTCATGTCTGGGAGGCATTTATCCACCTTACCCCAACTCCAACCCACTTGAAAACTTTTTAAGATCGACAGTCGAGTAGATCATGGGAACCTGGCCTCCAAGTTCTGTTCAAATAACTCAGATCACTCTTCTAGTAAATTATTTTACAGGGATAGATAAGAATTAGACCTTGGTAACATATATAGGATCATCTAATCTAAACCACCTCTTTTACAGAGGAGGAAACTGAGACCAAGAGAATAGAAGAAAGGTTTCTGCAGTTCCAGCACTGGAGGCATGGAATTTTAACCCCTGGTACTCTGACTTCAGGTCTAGGTCACTTTGCCACTCACCACATATAGGTAGCTATTATCAGCACATTTTTATTTCTTTCTTATTCCTTCTTCTAATTGATCAGTATGTGTTAAGAGTCAAGACTCAAGCCCATCAATGACTCTGTATGGTTATCACTAGCTGGGTTCTGGAGTAATTTCTTGATTGCCAGATAGAATGGTCTTTTTCCAACCTATTTGCTGCATTTGAGATTTTCACCTCTCCTCATATCCTCTCTTTTCTTTGGGCTTTCATTTATTATTCTCTCTATTTCTCCTTCCTACACATCTGATTACTCCTTCTTAATCTTTCTTGCTGGTTCCTCATCCAGACTGAAGGTATCCCACAGTGTTCCATCCTAGAACCCCTTCTCTTCTTCCTCTCTGATCTCTCCCTTGGTGACCTCATCGGTTTCCATGGTTAAAAAGACCATCTCTGTGTCAATGACTACCAGAACTAGAGGTACAGACTAAGTCTATTCTCTGATCTTCAATCCCACATCTCCAATTGACTATTAGACATTTCAAACTAGATATGCCAGAGATAGACCAAACTGAAATGTCTGTGGCAGAACCTCTTGATATTTCTTGCCCCAAAGCAACTCTCCCTCCCAAATCTCCCTATTTCTGTCAAAGGTATCATTATTCCTCAATCCACCCTCACCTTTTCTAGCACTAGGTGGAGCTTCTCATGTTATTCAGGAGGGCCTTAGTCTTTGCATTTTCTTTTTGCATTTTTGAAAAGTGACTCTTCAGTTTTATAAAAGCATTTTTTAAGCAAATCAGAGTGTGACTCCCATGGGTAAACAGACCCTACACCATGAAAGAGGGGAATTTCATAGTGTGAGCTCTTTGACTTTTCCTTTTTTCCAAGGCCATGTAAACCTAACTGGGAACAGCTGGACTCTTTACTTTTGTGCCACAATATGGGGCCACAGTCCCTTTGCTGGTAGTAACCCTGGGGGTGAGGTTACCTACAAGCATTTCCAATGTAACTGGTTTGCCTCCAGGAAATTGACATCCTTCAAGAGAATTTGCCAAGCAGTGCTAGAAGCCTGAGGTACCCTGCCCTCTCCCTGGGATTGGTTTACAAGATGGCCTAGGGGAACTTGGACCTCCCATGAAATGACATGTCTGTGTTCTCCTCTCTAACACAGAGAACTGTCTAGATGAGAAGTAAGGGGAAAGTCAAGCCTATTTCCATTGTAAAGACAATTTTAAAAATCCCAATCACTATAATGATGTCTTCTTGGTTTCTAGTTGTCCTGGAATGCTTTACAAATGTCCTGTATGACTCTTACCCATGTATTCCCATAAGACTGCTGAGGTCCAGGGTGAGGCTGGCCTCAAGTTCTGTTGATGTTGTCATTAGGTGGATAGTGATATACAATGTAAGCTACCATTCATTTTTCCCCTTACTCTCTCACCTGTCCAGCCTACATTTAGTTAGGTACCATAGGGGATAGAACATCTTAGGCTTAGTAGCTTTGTGATAATGGGCAACCCATATAACCTCTCAGCCTCAGTTTCTTTGTCTGTATAATGGAGATAATAGGACCTACTTCCTGCCCTGGTTATAAGGATCAAATTAATTTCTTAGTGTGTGTATATAGGTGTGTGTGGTCTATATGTCTATATGGATGTATATGTCCCTATGTGTAGACATATGCATGTATATGCATACACAGAGAAAACTATACTTTAAAAGACTAAGTTCTGGTTATTATTATTACTAAATTGTGATTCAAGGAAAGTAATTTATCTTTTCTTCACCTTCGTTTCCTCATCCGTCAAATGGGGATAATAATAGTAGGTATCACAGATGATTCTTATAAGGATCAAATGAGATAATGTGTAAAGTGATTTCCAAATCTCAAAGCATGATATAAATGTCTATTATTAGTATTATTAATTAGTATCTATTATTAGTCATTATTCTTCAGTCACATAGTAACTTGGCGATATCTCTTACACTGGCTTTCTGATTAATTCCTTCTTTGTCAAGACAGTTGTTGCAGCCTACATACATCCACCATCCACCACCCCTTTCCAGTACCTCTAGTATCTGATGACTCATTAAAGGTCAATTGACAAATGTTGTGTTTTTTTTTTAATTACCTACCAAATGTTAGGCACTAGAGATACAAAGACAAAAGTTAAAAAGCCCCTGACCTCCAGGAGATTACATTCTAACAACCCAAGGATACAGTTATATTTAAGACATGTATAAGGTAATAGGGAATGGGAAGGTATTACTTGGGCTTCTGCAACATCAAGAGACAGCCTAGCAGCTAGGGCAGGGTATAAAAAAAAGGCTCCATGCAGACAGAAACACCTGAGTTGGATCTTGAAAGAAACCAAGTATACTTAGAGATAGAGATGAAAAGTAAAAACAAAGCAAAGCAAAAACAGCCAGAACAACAGCAGCAACAACAACAACAACAATAACAAAAACAAAACATTCCTTGCATGGGAGAAAGCAATTACAAACATGTGAAATTGGGAGATTGAAGTCCATACGTAAGGAAGGGCAAGAAAGTTGGACCATAGGATGTGTCTGTGTGTGTTTTTTGAGGGGGAGATAATATATAATATTTGACAAGGTAGATTGTCCCCAGACTGTGAAGGGCATCTATACTTAATCATAGAGTCAACACAGAGCCAATGAAGGTTGGCAAGTAGAGAAGTCAGAGCTGTATTTTAGGAAAAATCACTTAGGTAGGAATGTGGCAGATGGCCTGAGGAAGGGAGACATCACAATATTGCAGGTGAGAAATGGTGAGAGTCTGAGCTAAGCTGATGATCATGTGGCAGAAGAATAGGGGATACAAGAGACAGACATGGAACTAAGAAGAGCACAATTTGGGAACTGATTTTGGTGGGGTAAAGAATAGAGATTCAAGGATAACATTAAGGTCACAAAGTTGGGTGAGTAGAAGGATAATGACTCCCTCAATAGAAAGAAGGTTGGATTTGGGGGAGAAAGATCCTATGTTCAGTTTTAGACATGTTGACTTTGAGATGCCTATGGGACATCCATCTTAAAATAGCCAATAGACCTTTGGAGAAGCATGACTGGAACTAAGGAGACAAACAAGAAATGGAAGCTAGATAGCATGTTGGACAGAGCACTGGCTCTGAGCAGCTAGAGGATACAGTGGATAAAGCACCAGCCCTAGAGTCAGGAGGACCTGAGTTCAAATGCAGCCTCAGACACTTGACACTAGTTGTATGACCCTGGGCAAGTCACTTAACCCTCATTGCCCTGCAAAACAAAACAAAACCAAAACAAAACAAACTATAAAACAAGCTGTATAAGTAGATTTGGGAGATATCTGTATAAAGATGCTAATTAAACATATTGAATACCAAATGGGAAAGTATAAGAGAGAGACAGAGACAGACAGAGAAACAGAGAGAAATTGAGAGTAAGCAAGAGTTCTGGGATAGAGCCTTAGGGTATACCCATAGTTGGGGGTGGGGTGAAATTGCTGATGAAGAAGTCAAATAGTCTGGGTGGTCAGGCAGGTAGAAAACAACCAAGAGAGAGAAACTTCATGGAAAAACCTGAAAAGAGAGATTCTTACAGGAGGAAAGGGTGGTCAACAGTGTTGAATACTGTAATCAGATTTGTCAATGAGATCATTGGTAGCCATGGAGAAATCAGTTTCAGTTGAGTGTTTAATTCCAAAGTCAGATGACAGAGGGTTGGGAAATCAATGAGAAGTGAAGAAGTGGGATCAACAAAGTGGACATCTCCCATCCCTAGAGTTGAGGAAAAGCAAAGAAGGCCCAGGAAAGTACCTTCAAGAAGCCCCAGGAGTAGGGAGTGTGGAATGGAGGGTAAACTGGCAAAAGATGCTGAGAGACTGCAAGAGGAGGAGAAAGCAGTATCCTGGAAGCCAAGAGGGGAAGGGATTATCCAAAGGGAGGGAATGTTCCAAGTCAAAAGGTAAAGAAAGGTCATAGATGGTGAGGAAGATGGGAAAAATATCCTTTGCATTGAGTAGTCAAGCGGGTTAGAATCAAAAGTTAATGCCATGAAATGACAAGGATTAAGCTTGGTCTCAAAGGAAAGCTATGAGAATTGAGTTCACTCCTTTTTCTTCTGCAGAAAGAAATTATGGGTGTGAAATTAAGGATGATACCTTGAACGCATAGGAAGATCATATGAAGATTCTTTGAAAATGTATTTATCCATCCATTCATTCATTCATTCATTTGCTTGTTTTTATTTATTTATTTATTTATTTGGTCATTTGTTTATTTTTCATCTATCTTTCTATTTATCCATCTATCTATCCTTCCACCTACCTACCTACCTATCTATCTATCTAATTATTTTTACTATGAATGAGATCTGAATAAGTTTGAAAACTGTGAAGGGAGTAACCAGTTCATAAAGAAAAACTAAAAATGAAGGGAAAAGTTGGAATGATTGATGAAATAATCCAGAAAAAATGTTCATGGAAAGTCCATAACATAGACATCATCTTTCTTCATCAATGCCAATATAATGACAGATTATTGTGGTGCTGGAACACCTGGAACGGGTAGACAAACCTCATATTGGTTAAAAAGTGGCTCTTCTGCAGAAAAAGTCACCTATATCTAAAACAACATTTTCTTCTTCATCACCTTAATTATGATCATCATCATCATAATCAATCACCATGGAATGAGATTGTTCAATTAATAACATTAATTATAATTATAATTATAAAGAACAAAAACATTCTGGCTGAATTAGTAAGGGCCACGTTTTGCTTCAGTCCTTCCACCTTAGGGTTGCTTGGAATTGCCCCCACCTCACACACAGGAGAACAGATGATCATTGGGAGATCCCTGAAAGTTTCACTGAGTCATGGTGTCCTTTTCTGCTTGGGTTCCAGAAGTGGAATCTTGAAGATTATATTTCTTCAGATGTGAGGGTCTCTCTGTGACATTGGAGCTAATGCAGGGAATTTTTATTCCATTTATTAATCTATTTAGGTAATTATTTAATCATTCATCCATCCATCCATCTATTTATTTAACTATCTGTTTATTTATTCATTTGTTTCTTTGTTCCTTCATTCATTTGTTTATCAACTAATTTATTTGCTCATCTATTTATTCATTCATTTTTATTCGTCTTTTTGCTTGCTCAATTATTTGTTTGTTTAACTGTCACATTTTATTTTGCTTTGTTTTTTATTTTGTACCTATTCCATAAGGGAGTTTTTAGGAAAACTAACATGCTTGGATTCCTTGTTTTGCAGAGTTTTGTTTTGGTTTTGTTTGTTTAATGACTATTTACATATGTGGGATCAGTAAAAATCATGAATTTAGAAGTATCTATGAAGGTCTTTCATGAAGTAAACAACCAACAGCCTTACTTGTTCTTCTGAAGCTGCCCCAAACTTCACCTCCAGAATCATCATTTTGATTATCTGTGAACAGAGAAGTGTCCTATGAAGGCAGATACTAAAGACAGAGGACTTAGACCAGAGACACATCAGCTTGGGGATAGGCAGGGATGGTCTTCTTTGAGGACTCCATTGTGATCTCTCATGTCGCTATCCAAAAGGAGATGTACTGTGCAGGGGCTGTATCCAGAATTCATAGACTGTGCAACACAGGACTGAAGGACAATCTTGCTCCTGCCCAAACACAAAGGTGACTGTGAAAATTCTCATTCATCATAGATAATCATGTAGAATGACTCAGTAGATGTTCTCCCCTCCTCCTTTTCGTTGTCCTCCTCGTCGTCCTCTTCCTCTTCTTCTTCTTCTTCTTCTTCTTCTTCTTCTTCTTCTTCCTCTTCTTCCTCTTCTTCCTCTTCTTCTTCCTCTTCTTCCTCTTCTTCCTCTTCTTCCTCTTCTTCTTCTTCTTCTTCTTCTTCCTCTTCTTCCTCTTCTTCCTCTTCTTCCTCTTCTTCCTCTTCTTCCTCTTCTTCTTCCTCTTCTTCCTCTTCTTCCTCTTCTTCCTCTTCTTCTTCTTCTTCTTCTTCTTCTTCTTCTTCTTCTTCTTCTTCTTCTTCTTCTTCAAGTTTTAAGCACTTTAAAGTACTTTATAAGTTTATCTCATTGATTCATTCAATGGTCCAGGAGTAGGTACTCTAATTATCTCCATCTTCCAGATGAAGAAACTGAGGGTGAGATAAGTGAAGTGCCTTCCCCAGGATCACAGAGCTACTAAGTATTTGAGACTGGATTTGAACTCAGGTATTACTGCCTCCAAATAAAGTATTCTATGCCCTGTGGTACCACATAGTTGCCTAGGTTGTTCTGGTTCTCCTCCTTCTTCTTTATCCTTCTCCTCCTTTTCCTTTTCTTCCTACACCTCCCTTTCCTCCCACTTCTTCTTCAGCATCATGTATAATTTAAATGACTTGTGTGCTTGTAAAATTTCTTCTATGCTGAGGTTGAGATCTCCTGTGGACATTGTCTTATGGACTTCTGTTGAGAAGAAGCAGGGTTTATATGTGTAACACCTCTTCCAAGGCCTAATTCCTCAACTCACACCAGCATTGATTGCTGCACCAGGACTCCAGAGGAGTCCTACTTGTCCCTTCAAGGTTCTAGGAATAATTTTGGATGGCTGGTATTTCTAGTTCTATTTCTCATTAATCCCAGCTATGGCAATTCTCATTAATTACTAGGCAGAATGAGTTTTTTTTTTCTAAAGGGAGTTTAATAAGTGGTTATGAATAGGACAATTGTTCAAAACACAATCCTGCCTAAATCAGGAGTGCAGTTTTCCTCATATATATAAAACCTCTTGAGATAGTGGGTTTAAACTTTTAAGGCTGTAAGGAACAAGGGTAGAGAACCCATGTGCCAAAGACATACCTTACAATGTCCCTTTCCACCTTCATGAAGTTCTTATATAGGGTAGATCCAATTTGATATAATTGTTTGCTTGCTTGTTTGTTTGTTTTCTGGGCTCTGAGGATTGGTATCCTTGAAGAGCCCCAAATCTGACTTTCCACAATGCTTTTAGCTTGGCTTTAGAGCATGTCTTGGCTCCCACTATTGAGCTTCTTCTCTTTAGCCACTACTATTCCAAGAATACAACTAGTTCCTCAGATGAGATCTCCAGGACTTCTGTCCACTCACACTTCAAAAGGTCCATTCCATCTCTAGATACACAGTTACACTATCTCAGAACACTACTCTCATTTGGATGCATTGGCTCCAATTATCTAATAACACATTTAATGAGGAGGAAAGTAGGATGGGTGGTATCTTTCTATTCCCTTCTATAGGATAACTTAAAGCTTACCAAATCTCTCTCTCTCTCTCTCTCTCTCTCTCTCTCTCTCTCTCTCTCTCTCTCTCTCTCTCTCTCTCTCTCTCTCTCTCTTTCTCTCTCTTTCTGTGTGTGTATGCTCACATGTCCCACCTCTCCCCCTGCTTCTTGCACACACACACATACACACACTCACACACATAACACAATGCTATCATGTAACTGATGGTACATCTATTATGTCCATTTTATAGGAGCCAAGGCAGGAAGGGACCTTAAGAAGCAATTAGTTTAACCTTGTAACGTTGTTTCATTTCATTTCTTAACAATGATTTTGGGGAGAAACAAGCCCAGAGAACTTGTTGAAGAACATAAAGCTTAACAAGCACTAAAGGCATGATTTGAACATGGCTCTTTGGATTCTCTTTGACTCTACTGAACTGCTTCAGATGAGGAATATGAATGAGAGAATGAGATGATTTGATTCTGGTCGTACAAGAAACAAAGAGGCAAGATTCAAGTCCAACTCTTCTTGCTTCAAGAATAGAGCTTGTTGGGGCAGCTAGATGGCACAGTGGATAGAGCACCGGCCCTGGATTCATGAGTACCTGAGTTCAAATCTGACCTCAGACACTTACCAGTTACTAGCTGTGTGACCCTGGGGAAGTCACTTAACCCCAATTGCCACACCCAAAAAAAAAAAAAAAAGAATAGAGGTTGTTAAACCATACCAGGGTACATCTCCATCTGGTAAATGGGGCCAAATATATCTGACCCACCTTCAGTTCTATTCAGCAACTGTTAGTAAGCACCTGTTACAAACAGACATTTACCTGGTCTCAGCAACATTGCATTGATGTGAGTTATTATTTACTGCAATTAAACAAAGGGGACTTAGAAAGGATTTTCTCAAGGCTACCTCTGGTTGATTGATGGGAGAGGTATTGCTTAGGCATTAGGACTCTGATGAAAGACTCTCATTCTGGGCTCCTTCCCTTCCAATTCATCATTGAACCCTCCCAATGTCTTACTTCATAGAACACAGAATACCCAACTAATGATGGGAATTATAGGAAGATTTTATATTTGAAATCTCCCTAGTCACTAAGAGTTGAGTCAGAATGGAGAAAATCTGAAGGATGAGAAATAAAGAGGGGGTGGGGGTTATTGGGAGTTGGCTTGAGATGGTAGAAACTCTTTCCTTTTTGCTCTTTGAATTGCCTCAGCCCACCAGGAAAATATCCATTTCCTGCACCTTCTGCATAATTGCGTTGGCTTTCCAAGTCAATTTGGTTCAACCAACATGTTTTAGAACCCTCCTTACTGTTTTCAACATACCAGAGATTGACAAGAATAAGATACTCTCTGCTCCGTAAGCATTCTCATGTAAAAAGATGAATAAATGACAAGCGAGTTGAAGAAGTATTAATAATGAGCCAACTGGGGTATGTATAGAAGGCAGTAAGGGTGGGGCATGGAGGATCAGAAAAGAGGTGTCTCAAAAAGGTGCACCTGAACTGACCCAGGATGGACAACAGGGATGAGACCATTTGGATGGATGGCTGAGCACCTCTAGTTAGGATATTCTACATATCAGAATATTAGTTACAGCTCAAAATCTAAAATGAGAGGTCATCACTTCTTTATATCGTTTAAAAAGCCACATTTTTCTTTGAAGTTTTGAGTACCAAAATCTAACCCTCCTTCCCTCCCCTCCCCATTACCTGAGGTGGTAATCAATCAGATATATGTTATGCATATGCAATTCTGTAAAACATCACCATATAAGTAATTTTGTAGAAGAAGACTCAAATAAAAGGGAAAACAAGGAAAGAAAGAAATTGAAAAATATCATGTTTCACTCTGTGTTCTATCGATATCACTTCTTTCTTTGGAGGTGGATAGTTTGCTTCATCATGAGTCCTTTGGGATTGTCTTGGATCATTGTATTGATGAGAATAGCTAAGTCATTCACAGTTCTTCATCAATATTCCTGTCACTGTGTACAGTATAATCTTGGTTCTGCACACTTCACTATATATTAGTTCATAAAAGTCTTTCCAGGCTTTTCTTAAATCATTTTGCTTGTCATTTCTTATAGCACAATAATATTCCATCATCATCATATACCATAGCTTGTTTAGCTATTCCCCAATTGATAGGCCTTCTTTTGATTTCCAATTCTTAGCCACCACAAGAAGAGTTGCTATAAATATTTTTTGCACAAATAAGTAATTTTTCTCTTTTGGGGGGATGTCTTTGGAATACAGACCTAGCATTGGTATTTCTGGATCAAAAGGTAGGTAGGCACAGTTTTATAGCCCTTTCAGCATAGTTCCAAATTGTTCTCCAGAATGATTGTATCAGTTCACAACTCCAGCAACAGTAGACTTAGCATCCCAGTTTTCCTATATCCCCTCCAACACTCATTATTTTCCTTTTTCTTTTTTAATATTAGCTACTCTGATACGTGTGAAGTTGTACCTCAGACTTGTTTTAATTTACATTTCTCTGATCAATAGTGATTTGGAACATTTTTTTTTTTTGCAGGGAATTGGGGGTTAAGTGACTTGCCCAGGGTCACACAGCTAGTAAGTGTCAAGTGTCTGAAGCCGGATTTGAACTCAGGTACTCCTGAATCCAGGGCCGGTGCTCTATCCACTGCACCACCTAGCTGCCCCCGGAACATTTTTCATATGATTATAATTTTGATTTCTTCGTCTGAAAATTGCCTATTTATATCCTTTGACCATTTATCAATTGGGGAATGGGTTGTATTTTTAGAAATTTGAAGCAATTCTCAATATATTTGAGAAATGTGGCCTTTACAAGAGATACTTCTTGCAAAATTTCTTTCCCAGTTTTCTGTTGTTCTTATAGTTCTAGTTAAATTAGTTTTGTTTGTTTTATTTTTACATAATTAAAATTATCTGTTTTACATTTTGTATATCTTCTTTGGCTGTAAATTATTCCCTGTCCATAAATCTGACAGATAAATTATTCCATGCTCTCTTAATATGGCTATGGTATCACCCTTTATGTGTAATTTGTGTACTCATTTTGACCTTATTTTAGTGTACAGTGTGAAATGTTGTTCTATACATAGGTTCTGCCATACTGTTTTCTAGTTTTCACAGCAATTATTGTGAAATAATGAAATTTTGCTCCAAAAGCTTGAATCTTTGTGTTTAGCATATACTAGATTACAATAGTCATTTACTATAGTGCAATTCAGATCTATTCTATTCCACTCATCTACCACTCTATTTCTTAGACAGTACCAGATTGTTTTAATAATTACTACTTTATAGTAAAGTTTGAGATCTGGTACAGCTAGACCACATTCTTTTGCATTTATTTTCATTGATTTCCTTGATATTCTTGAGCTTTTATCGTTTCGTACGGCATTGAATAAGTAGGTTAATTTAGGTAGGATTTTAATTTTCATTATACTAATATGGCCTAGTCATGAGCAATTAATATTTTTTTCCAATTGCTTATTTCTGACTTTATTTGTGTGAGAAGTGTTTTATGGTTGTATTCATATGGTTCCTGAGTTTGTCTTGGCAGATAGACTCCCAAGTATTATATAGTGCCTACAGTTATTTTAAATGGAATTTCTCCTACTATCTGTTGCTGCTGAACTTTGCTTATAATATATAAAATGCTGATGATATCTGTGGGCTTATTTTTTATTCCTCAACTTTACTAAAGTTTTTAATAATTTCAAATAGTTTTTTTAGTTGATTGTCTAGGGTTTTCTAAGTATAACATCATGTCCTCTGGAGAGTGATAGTTTTGTTTGCTCATTGCCTATTCTTTGATTCCTTTTTCTTCTCTTATTGCTATAGCTAACATTTCCAGTACAATATTAAGTAACAGAAGTGAGAATGGGCATCCTTGCTTCACCCCTATGTACTGATGTTACTTAAAATCTTTTAGCTCCTTGTGTGTTCACTCTTTCAGACCATGTGTTTCCATCTAGAATAATTTTTTTGGAGTCAAGAAGAGCTGTGTTTGAATCCTTCCTTAGATAATTACTAACTGCATGACCCTGGGCAAGTCACTTAATTGCTGTCTGCCTCAGTTTCCTCATCTATAAAATGAGGATAATAATAGCACTTATCTTGGCAGATTTTTTTGTAAGAATCAAATTAATTAATGCATAACACCCTTTGCAGATCTTACAGGGAAAGATAAATGCAAGCTGTTGTTGTCAATAATTTGGTTAGGTAATTATGAAAGACAGTCCTGCTTCTATAAAAAGAAGCTAGCCTGGGCTCTACCTGGAAAACATGGGCTACATGTTGCTTGCAGTGGTCTCTACCTTGCCATTCCTTCAATGTCCTCCCTTCATTTCCTGGGCAGCATTTCCATGGGCAACATCATGTAAAAGTTTTGAAAGCTCCCTTCAGACCAATTGCAGTTGCATTTGCTAGAACCTTCCTGGTTCAGCACAAAATGGCAGTATTTTCCAGGATGCATCTGTTAGACAGCTCCTGTGTCATTATCTTGCTGCCTATACCTTGAAAGCTGAGAAGTGGATTGATCAAATGATCTTTTGGAAAAAAAATAGGTATGTGAGATTTCCTCAGGGCTTAGGCTGCCCCACTGGCCTCTGGGAGTCTGCATCAAGTGGTGCCAATCTACAGAGGTCATCAGCCACCAGAATCTGCACCTCCATCTGTGGGCCCCATTCACATCTGAAGTCAGGAAGCACACTGATCCAAACCAAGCCAGTTTGCAGCAATGAGCTGACTCAGATGTGGTATTTTAATTAGAGATAAATAGGATGATTATTTAGTGAGGGCAGGAGCTAATTAATTTATTGAGTCATCATCTGTGCAAAAGTTGCTATATTCCCATCAAAACCAATTCAAGTGCTGAATAGTCCCAAATTAGCTTGAAGGGCACAAATATATGAATCAGGGGCAAAGGGATTCTTTTTGATTCTTGTTTGTTTTTAATTCCCGTTCTCACATTTCTTCTCTTAGAAATATGTGAGCATAATATTTTTAGATGCATACATTTGTGGAATCTTGGAGGTGGGAGTAATCTCGTAGATAATCTAATTAAACTCGGTCCTTTACAGATAAAGAAACTGAGGCCAAGAAAAATGACGTGCCTTGCTAAAGGGGACCAAGATCATTAATGGCAGAACTGGGAGCTGACACATCACTGGACTATTAGCACAGGGCTGAACACCTGGGGCAGTCTGCCCACAAAGACAAAATGCTCTGGAATCATAAACTTTGAACTCTCAAAGACCACAGCATCAAACTCCTTATTTTTCAAAGCGGGAAATGGAACTCCAGCCAAGGGGGTTGACTTCCCTAAGATCATGCATCTAGGAAGGGGCAGAGCTAGACCTTCCAGTACTGAATTCCAGTTCATTTCAGCCCTCTGCCTCTACCCCAGAATATAAGAGGAGCCCTGTCTTTTTAAGGATTTAAAGAATGAAGCAGCCATGCTTGGTGCCAGGCTGGTCCTCTTTGTGCTGCCCCATAATTGATATCATCAGGGCTCTATCTGGGTACTCCCAGGCCTGTTAAGAGACTTCAGTAGGATGGCACAGATATCTACAGGGTCCTGGACATGTGCCCATTCATTTGGAGGCTTTAAATACCCTCTCAAGGAGGATATTTCCTCCCCTCATCTTTCAGTGCATGGGAAAGGCCAAACTGATAAAAACGAATAGTAGTGGTATGAAAGAAATAAGAAGAAGAAGAATAGCAAGAATTATGGCAATAATAACTAGTATTTATATAGCACTATAAGTTTTTACAAGTATTTTACACATAGTATCTCAACCAATATTTTATTAATGCTATTGGCTATTATATTGATGAGGAAACTTAAGTGAAATGATTTGCCTAATTTGACAGAGCTAACAATATCATCTTATCATTTTTTCCAGAGTCCTCCATACTCTCTGAGGGATGAGTCCAGTCACATCCTTGAAATCTACTCTGATTAACCTATTCCTCGTAACTTCAACTCCAAGATTCCCATCTCTCCTATAGGACCCAACTACATGCTGACTCCTCCTTCCATCTGGTCAGAGGAGAAATATTCCTGCTCTTCACAAATGATCTCTACTCTTTAACCTTCACCCTCCTGCCTCCTCCAATATCTTTCTCCAGAAATCATCATCAATTTTCATACATCTTCAATATCTCCTTCCCTATTGCCTCCCCTGCCCCCATATGACCATGAACAAAAAAAGGCTTCCTGGGACAGTACTAGAAATGAAGAGAATCTGCCTTCCTTACTGTTTATGTGGCTTCTCTGGGACTCGGTTTCCTCCTTTTGAAATACGGACATTAGCTTAGATATTTTTTTGGGATGCCGTCTAGCTCCAGACCCATGACCCACAAAAAGCAAATTCAAAGAAATAAGGCTGCTTGGACAATTCCATCCAATACATTGGCTCTCCCATGCCTCTCCTCTTTGCTAAAAGAGTTGATGCTGCCACTTCACCACAAGTTTTCTCCTTAACTTCTTTCATCCTACCCCACCCCCTCATTCTGCCGCTAGTCTGTTCTCGCTGGTGACTCCCTCCACATCCCTAAATCCAATAGTTATCTTTCACTCATCATCCTCCTGATCTGTGTGAAGCATTTGATGATGCTGATTCCATCCTCTTTCTGGATCCTCCCTCCTCTCTTGTCTTCAGGGACACACATTCCAGTTAACTCTACTTCTAATACTGATCTTCCATCTTCTATACTGTTTCTTCATCTCTAATCCCACCTCTTAGGCAAATACTTCCCAAAGCTCTGACCATGATCAAGTTCTCTACTCTCTACACGGTCTCCAAATTGTTTTCTTTCCCATGTCAATCCCATTTGTTCCTACAGCTTTAAATATTACAGATGTGCAGAACTATAACTCTGACCTTGACCTCTCTTCTAAGATCCAAACCCGTGTCTCCATCTGCCTTCCAGACATTTCCATCTGGATGTCCCATCAGGGATTCAAACACAGCATTTCCCAAACCCTGCTGATTATCAGGAGATCTGGAGATATTGATACTCTTAGCTTTTTGGGGTGGTACATCAGACTGTTGACTCATTCTGATCAACAGTGTGACCTGGCAGTCAAAAAGAAAAAAAGCTAGCTCTATTCAGTTCCCTTCACAGAGGCAGTGTTCCAAGTAAGGGAACCAGAGTGCAGTCATAGCTGGACACTGAGAATGTAGAAGGCACCAGGACCAGAGCTGATGAGGATATACATATATGAACCTGTAATGATTGGAATGCCGCCACCTGCTGGAGACTTACTGCAGGAAGCTCTGCCATGAGGAAAAGGTGTCTGAGGGCAAGGCATGCGGCTCTTTCGCGTCAGTTTGTGACGTTTGCTTGTGGGAGGAAGAGGGGGCCAGGCTGGCGCTCTCACTCCCTTTCTTCGGGACTCTGGTTGAGAGTGGAGCTAGGAATGTGCTCTCCCTTCAATAGATAGCTGAATCTAGGCCTTTCTCTCTCTTTACCAAATTCTTATTCTCCTTCATAAATGCTTAAAAGTCTAACTCTTGCTAAAGCTTATAATTTATTGGCAACCACTCCTTGGATATTTTACACAGACTAGCTAGAATTTTAGCCCCTTACAGACCTCTGGAAACAGCTATGTAACTTAGGGGACAGAAATTAGACGTGTGTGGGAGTAGAGAGGTCATCCTGTCCTCATATATGTGAAGACTTGACATGTGAAAAAAGAATGATGAAACTAACTCTTTGGTTCCAGGAGATCAAAACATATTTAGGCTTGATGTCGGGAGAAGCTTCCCAATGACATAAGTGGGACTGAAGTGGACAGTCAGCCTCAGGATGGGGCGTTCCCCCTCCCTTGCTGGAGGTCTGGAGGCCCATTTCTTAAGAATGTTGCAGCTGGCAGTTTTCATCAGGTAACAGTTCAACGAGATGACCTCAAACTGAAAATTAGTGGTTATTTCCTGCTGTGTCCTCCTGGTGATTCACGATTCCTGTAAGTGTCACCAACATTTACCCAGTTGCTCATATTGCTTTATCTCAAATTCTCTCCTCTATCTTACTCCCGAAATGTTATCAGTTACCAAGTCTTGACAATCTTACCTCTACAATATCTGTCTCTTGCCTTCTGTTCCCTATACCCCCTGCCTAATACCTCAAGTCACCAGCCTAGATCATTGAAATAGCCTCTGGAGCAGCTAGGTGGCTCAGTGGATAAAGCACCAGCCCTGGAGTTAGGAGGACCTGAGTTCAAATCTGGCCTCAGACACTTGACACTTACTAGCTGTGTGACCCTAGGCAAGTCACTTAACCCCAATTACCTCACAAAAAAATATATATATATATATATATATATATTTTATTTGTGATATATAATTAAATTTTATACATATGTCAAACATAGATATAATGTACACATATACACATATGACATATATAATGTATATTTTCTATGTTATTATATTTAGATATACCTAGATATATTCTAGTACATAAAACAGTATTTTAAATCCTTCCTCTTCTTTTTTTTAATAAACAGGCAGTTTCGTTTTTTTCTTTTTTTATATAGGTAAATAACTGTTTTATAAATAATGTATACAAAGCAATTTATATAAATATGTATGACAAATCTGTTTAAATATAATTACTATATAAATAAGACCTAAATAACTCATATATGCATAATACACACATATATATCTATACCTATCTATATCTATATAGATATAGATATCCTGTACCCTTCCTCCACCTTCCTTTTTCTTTCTTTTCTGTTATATCTCATAGCACATTCTGCCACATACCCTCTAGGTCAGCTTAAACGGAATGTTCTCTGCTCCTCAGACACACTCCATACCTTGGTACCTCTGGATTTTGACTCTAAAGGTATAACTAGGATTTTCTTTTTCACCTGGACACAAATATCTGAAGTGGGAGGTGGTGGCCCAGAGGACAGTCTGATAGGAGACGGCTCACCCTGGTGTCTCCAGCCTAGGGTGGAGCTGTGATTTGGCCATGTGAAGGAAGACGACATCCTTAGGCATGAAGTCAACCATCAGATGTGAGCATCCTGGGCTGAATCTCTGTGTATTGTTTGAAGTGGAAACTTTGATTTGCTCTTACTCTATTATAAATTCTTCAAAGGATCTTCCTTCTACTTCCACAGGCCCAGCCCTGGCAAATACCCGCTCATCATTTAAGGCCCACCTCAAATAACACTACCTGCATGGAGCAGTTTGCTGGTGGTGGTGGTGGTGGTGGCTCCAGTTCTTGTCCTTATCGTTATCTTCATCTGTAACCCTTTCCTCTTGGATGTTATATAACATTGTTGTATGGGGTCACAGAGCCTGAAATTCTCAGTGCTAGCTGGGTAGTCACAGAAACTCGGTTCAAATCCCAGCTGTGCTACTTGCAGCCTGTGTGACTTCTGGAAAGCCACTTCCCTCCCCACCTTCCAGGCAAATTGCTATTGCCTGGCTGTTCTCAGGGTAGCTTGATGATTCTTGATTCCTAAAGGCTGTATCATAGCCCAATGAGGCTTTTCAGTACTCATTCTTAAGCAGCCACTTCAGGAAGGCAATCAGGATTTTGTAATTTGATCTGGGAAGAGCCTGGGTGTGGCAAAGAAGGGTCAGGGTCACCTCACTCTGCCAGTGACAGGCTAGAGGAATGATCCATGCTGATGTTCATTCTAGCCTCCTAGGCGTTGTGATATTTGTAGTGTGAGACAGGTTCTGAAAGTAGGTCAGTCTGCCCTGCTGAATGTCTGCCTACTTTGGGACATCCATTCACACAACTCATCCACACCCTCACCCTCACCCTCACCCCCACTCCCACCCTCACCCCCACCCTCATCCTCACCCTCACCCCCCCACACACACACACCTCACCCCCACTCCCACCCTCACCCTCACCCTCACCCCCCCACACACACACCCACCTCACCCTCACCCTCACCCCACACACACACACACACTCATCTCCAGTCAGCCCACTGAAAGTCAAGACCTAGTCATCAGTTTAGAGAGGGTGAGGCCAAGCCCTACTATCGGTTCATAGAGGCCCCTTTATGTTTTTAGTTCAGGGTCTAATGCATCAGCTGGACGGGGGCTAGTTGAAAATAACATCTTTCAGTCACTTTTGTATCCAGAGCTTTATAGCTTTTTCCTATGTCTGGCAGGGCTTTCTATGCTACATGGGGGATTGGCCTGGAATCAGGTACCATTCTCCTACTAAGAGGTGCTCCACTGAGGGCTTCAGGCATGAGTTGGCATAGACAGAGAGAGTGAACCTTAATGAACCCAGGGGACAGCCTGATCAGGAAGGAAGGCTATATTAACAAATGTGCCACCAGGGCCGTTGCAAAAATCCAAGATTGGACTGGGGACTGTTCCAGGGTGAGTTGGCTACAGGCATGATTTAGGAAAAAAGCAAGGACAAAGCTGGAGGGGGGACAATGCTCACCTGGAAAAGAAGCTCCGTGCAGCCAACAAAAATGCACCAGGAGGTGGGACGTAGCCTGGCTAATAGAGGAGGAGAAGAATGGTGTGAATCTGTGTCTCCTTGAAGGATTCAGTGAGGGAACCTTGCCAGGAGATGAGGCAAGTCCTTCTCCAACTGCTCCCAGCAAAGGATGAAGCAAGCACTGGATTATAACTGATCTCTGTCCTCCCTGATCTCAACTCCCATCTCCCCTTTCCCCCTACAGCATAGACTCTGCAGAAGGGAATGTGAAGCTTCTTAAGGGAAGGACTTTCCCTGAGTTTCTCTTCCTTTCACCTCCGTGCCTTCCTTCCTGTCCTCCCCACATTCCTCCCAATCCCTATCGCCATATGCTGCATCAGTGCTCAGGGCATACAGAACGCTCCAGTAGAGGGGAATCTGGTTCTCTGCAACCAGCTGAATTCTCTTCAGTGTTGGTCAATAACTAAAAAACCTAGAGTGAGACAAAATAAGGGATTTGAGGCAACCCCATTTCAGTAGAATTCTAATGTTACCATCAAGCTGAGCTTGCTCCTACAATCCACACTAGTGCATACAAAGAGTCCCTCGAGGGTGGCTGATTCGTATTCCCTCAAAGTTCTAAGGGTAAGGGGAGGTGAGAGGATTTGTAACACTATTACTCAGGAGCCCTCACTAGTGTACTGTCTACTGATTATTAGCCAAGCTTATTTAACTTTTAAGAGAGGAGGCATATAACAACAATAATTGTAAAAAAAGTAACCCTCTCCACCCCCAAAAAGTGAAAATTATGCCTCGGCACACACAAAGTACTGAGGAAAATGGATTCAAAGTTATAATAATATGGGAATGGAGGACACAATTGGAAACCCAAGTGACAATGTTTTAAATGACAAATTGTCATTTCTGGAGATCCTTTGGCTCCTTTGTGGAGACCTCATGAAGTTCTCCTTAGGTGTCTTTCATTTCTTCATTAGACTGTGAGCTCCTTGAAAGAACAGAATGTTTTCTCTTTTTTTTTTCTTTCTTTGTATCCCTAACACAGGACACAGTACCTGGTGCATAGTAGGTACTCAACAGATGCTTGCTGCTTGACCAACTGGGTTCAAATGATCAATGTCTTTGAAGAGCCTTGAAGTTGTATTCTATTGATGAGTCTAGTTTGTACTTACTGTATATCTTTCAGTTCCCAATATGGATGCTGCAATTTGTTACATACAGCTATTCAAGGGATCCTGCTATTGGCTCAGGTAGGCACTGCTAGCAATACTCATGGAAACTCCTTCTGAGGTTCACATGGTTATCATTTGGTCAATGGAGTAGAAGTTTAAGACAAAAGGCAGAATAGTCTATTCCTTCTTCACAGGAGCAATTCCTTCTCAGAAGTCCTCCATCAATGGATTAAACAACTATTCTATTAACTAGCTGTCAGCTAGCTTGCTATTGCTATGCTGACCAACATTGAGTATGACTCATTCTCTCAAATCAATCACAAAATATTTTCTGCATAGTATCATTTTTTAACCCAATGAACCAAGGTCCCTATAGTCATTTCAAATTGATTAATTACTTATTCACACTTGGTTTATTTTTCATTGACATATGTCTGGTTTCTGACCGCATCATCCAACCAACACTTATTCCTCTTGACAACTCTGCAGCCTTTGACTCTGGTGATCAAGAGAGCAACAGGGGCCTGCGGCAGAGTGATGGCAGCTTACTCAGAGAGAACAAGGTGAGTGTGAGAGCTATTCTGAAGATATAATTGACAAGATATGGGAAGGTGTGAGAGAGAGTGAATAGAGGATGATACCTAGTGATCCCCTCTTCTCCTTGTTATCCATTTTTCTCTATGCTGCCATGATACTAATCTCTCCTGGTTCTCTTCTCATCTGTCTGATGGATGGCTCCAACTCCATCTCCTTTGTTCGATTTTCTTTCTTCAACCAGGTCATGCCCAATAATGGTGAGCATCTCCCAATGACTCTGTCCTGGGCCCTCTTATCTTTTCCCTCTTTCTATTCCATTTGGTGACCTTAGCTCACACGTTTTCAATTGTTATCTCTATACTGATGATTTTCAGATTTGCTTATCTAGCCATAATCTGTTTCCTAACCTCTAGACTCACAAATCCAACCTGGCTCAAGTTTTAATTGTGGCAAGAGCAAAAATGTAAAATAAAGCTTTGAAAGTAGATGTAAGCTTCATTAAAGAGGACCTTGAATGCCCATTGTATTTTATCTAGGGCAATAGGGAGCCAGTGAAATTTTTGGTCATATAGCTATAGTTTAGGCATGTAATAAATGTCTATTGTTGTAATTTTAGGCTAGTAGAGGTGGGGGTCAGACAGAGAAGGAGGAATAAATAAGCCTATGGTAGGTTTTCCAAGGCTTGGCTCACCATTTTATTGTTAAATGTCAAACATCTATTTTTCATTGGTGTATTTGATTGTACCATTATTTCTTTGATGTTAGACTACTTGTTTGTCTCCTGCCCAGGCCTCTAGTTTATGGACATTACTAACTCCAAGCCTCCTGTCCTTATGTCTCTTGTAGGGCAATATTGAACTGAGGCTTCTCAGTGATAGGCAACACTCTATGCTTCATAGATTACCAAAGTGACTACAGTCTATAAAGTCCTGCATCTCTCCACTTTGTCACCCATAGAGGACAAACGTGATGTTTTCTGCAGGCATAATGATAGTAAAAGCTGGCATTTATGGGGTACTTTAAGGTAACAGATCACTGTACATATGTTATTATTTGATACTCACAACAACTCTGGGAAGAAGGTGTAATCTCCATCTCCATCTCCAGATGAGGAAACTGAGGCAGAGAGGTGTTAAGTGACTTGCCCAAGGTCACACAATTAATAAGTGTCTGTTTGAATTTGAACTGAAGTCTTCCTAAATTCCTAACCCAGCACTCACATCCTCTAAAACATCCAGCTTCTATTCAGTGATGTAAAGAAGGGTAGGATTTTGGGGTCATCCCACAGGAGTATGAAACCCTCGATAACAAATGACATCAGTGTCAACATCATCCCGTTTCTATTTTTATCATTCATTCCTTACCTCAGCCTTCTGAGGCAGGTGATAAAGGCATCACTATTTCCATTTTACAGAAAGGGAAACTGAGTTTCCGTGAAGTCAAAACACACCTGCCCATCATCACAAATTGAGTATCAAAGACAGGATTATTACTCAGGTCTTAGAATATGTTGCATATACTCCAAGTCGTAATGCAAAGGTCTCCTTTGTGTAGGAGAATTCTGGGACCATTTATGGAAATATTTGCTGTGAACATCTCCCCACACCCCTTGGAGTTTCCGAACAGGAAGCTGAATGCTCAGGAAAAGAAGACTTCTCAGTCTCAGTCTCATTCTCTCACAGCCCACGTCGGATAGGCTTTGCTTTCCTTTTGGTGCCAACCTGTTTTGAGGCAGGGAGGAAAACAGGCCAAGTGGGAAGCTCAGCTAGCTGCTCACAAAATGCTATTGTTTTCTATTGTTGATATGATCACCTATTGTTCTGCTTATTTAAATGAATTAATTGCTTCAGCAAATTACTCCACGGAAGAATTCTGGCTTTAGTTTCCTATAGTGATTTTTTAAAAAAACTTCTTAATTATCAGAAGGTTACTGCTGGCTGATATTATAGTATCATATATAGTGTCAGTTTAAGATTGGTTCCTGGGGCAGCTAGGTGGCGCAGTGGATAGAGCACTGGCCCTGGAGTTAGGAGTACCTGAGTTCAAATCCGGCCTCAGACACTTAACACTTACTAGCTGTATGACCCTGGGCAAGTCACTTAACCCCAATTGCCTCACTAGAAAAAAAAAAAGGGGGTTCCTGCTACTTGATTCTATAGCTATTTATTTTTAGTGTCTGATCTCGCCAAGGAAAGATAAGCTCAAGAAGAGAAGAGACTATATCTTATTCAGTTTTGAGTCCTCCCTATGACTATTGTGGACATTCATGAATTACAACTATGATTAAAATGCCCTTGAAAACACTTGCGGGGGGCCTCTAAGTCCCCTTAATTTATACTTTATAAACCTTTCTCTGTTGTTGGTGGTGTTGTTGTTGTTTTTCCTATATCTGTTTCATCTAGTTGGAAACCATTTAAGCAGCATTACTCCAGAGTCAGGGGGCATGGGGGTGGGGCGGGGGGGGGGGGGGGAATGGTGAAGTTCTGTGCTGGGACTCAGAAACCATGGATTCCAGGATTCCAGGCTAAACTCAGCTACTAACTTGCTATGACTTGTCAATTGTCTTCTCTCCTATGGACCTATTCTCTCAACTATTCAACGAAAGAATTGGATTAGATATTCTCTGAGTTCTTATCTGTTTTAAAATCCTATATTCACTGTCTCTCCCAGATCAAACATACTTTGATTCTCTGGAAATTAATGTAGGTAAGAAAAAAATGTTGATGACAATTGAAAGAGAATGCCTGTTTCTCTTTTGACATCCCAGAAGAAGGACTTACCACCTTCCCAGTAACACTGGACAGTAAGGCAACCATATTGTGAAATGAGGGGGGCACTTTGGAGACTCAAAGGAAGGGAACTGGTTCAATTTCTCACATGACATTGTGCTGTCTTAGAAGAAAGAGGGATAAATTTAAAATCTGACCACCTGCATTTGTATCCTGGCTCTGCCACCTGGACAACTCTGGTTATTATTTCTCATCATTATATCTCATTTTCTTCCTCTACAACATGATTTCTCAGGTCTTTTCCAGTTCTGCTTCTATGATCTCATGCTGTGGTCTTTATATAAAAGTAACTTGTATTCTGTATTTTGTCAATTAACAAACATTAATTTTCTCTTTCTCAGAGAGAGAAGAGAGACTCATAACATATGCGTAGTCAAACAAAGCAAATCCTTTTGGCTATGTCTAAAATTTTATATCTCGTCCTTCAGCCTCAGAATATCACTTCTCAGTCAGGGAGCAGGTAGCATGCTTCACTTTTATGACTCTGGAATTGTGATTGGTCATTGAATCTATCAGAGTTGTTAAAACTTTACTTCAGATAAAATATAAAATATATTGCTCCAAACACTCATTTTAACTCTGTATGAATCTCTTTTCAAGTGTTTCTTGTAATTTACATATTGTTAGAATTTGCTTTCCAAACCATTCTGCCTATTCCTTAACATTTTATGAGTGATTTAATTCCATTTACATTCACAATTATAATCATTAGTCATGTATTTCTTTCTATCATGTTCCCATTTAGGTTTCTTTCCATTTTTTTTTTCTTCTCTTTATAAAGAAGAAGACAGTGGTGTGAGAAAAGGAGTGGGTTCTGCAGCATTATTCTAGGTTTGGTGCAGTCTGCTTCTGCTGCTCTTTCCCTCATCTAGAGCCCAGTCATACATTCTTATGCTTTTGTTTTGTTTTTCTATTGAAAATTTCTTTGTATTTTAACTCACTTAGAGTTTATTTTGCTCAGGAATAACTAATCACTCCTTTAATTGATCCTTCCTCTTATTTTCACCTTCTCCCCCTTTCCCCCCATTGTTTTATTGATGAAATGTGTTTCTATATTGAATTGTGCATGCGTATTCTTCTCTCCTTTTACCAATTTAGATGAAAGAGTTATTCATGTGTTATGTATTCCCCCTACCACTTCTTTCTAATGTAGGCCAAATTAGGGGAATTGACTCCCCCTTCCATTCTTTTTTTCTGTTCCTCACTAGTGCATTCCTTTCCCCCTCTTTCCCATTATCCTTTTAAGAACATCAAAATATAATCAACCATCTTCAAGTCTCTGTCTTTTTAGATTCATTCTCTGTGACCACTAAACATGATAAGCATTCTAAAGGGATATATGTATGACCTCCTCAGAATAATATGTTAAGCATTTACTTCTCTTTCTGTCTTTTATGACTATTGACTCATGTTCATCTTTTTTATCTTTTTCTGTGTTTTTGTCTTTGTATTCCAAAATTTCTGTATAGCTCTGATCTTTTAATCAGGAATGCTTGGAACTCCACTATTTCATGAAAGGTCAATTTCTGTCCTTTAGGTTTATACTCAGTTTTTTTCTGGATAAGTTATTCTTGGGTGAAAGCCTAAATATCTTGCCTTCTGGAATATTATATTCTCAACTCCCAACTTCTTTAATAGTGGTGGATGCTAAATCTTGTGTCATTCTGATTGTTCCTCCTAAGTGCTTAATTTTTTTTTTCTTTTTGACTGAACATAGTATTATTTTTTTTTTCTTAAAAGCTATGGATTTGGCCTAGAATGTCCCTGGGAGATTTCATTTTTGTATTCCTTTGGGGAGGATTCTTTTAGTAGATTTTTTTTTCGATTTTTCCTTTGCCCCTGTTTCAGAGAGTAGCTTTTCTTATGATTTCTTAAGAGATGATGTCCAGACTCCTTTTTTTTATTATGGTTTGTAGTTAGTACAATGATTTTAAATTTATCTCCCCTCAATCTATTTTTCAGTTTAGTTGTTTTTTTTAAGATGTCTTATATTTTCCTATTTTTTTCAGTCTTTTGACTTTGTGTTAATATTTCTTGTTCTCCCTTAATAATTCAGACCTCAAAAAAAAAAAGAAAAGAGGGGCAGCTAGGTGGCACAGTGGATAGAGTGCCGGCCCTGGATTCAGGAGGACCTGAGTTCTGGTCCGACCTCAGACACTTGACACTTACTGGCTGTGTGACCTTGGGCAAGTCGCTTAACCCCCATTGCCCTGCAAAAAAAAAAAAAAAATCCCCATCTTGACATGCTTTGGACAAAATGGACTCATTTTGACTTGTTTGTTTGTTTTGTATTTCACAGTCAGGATTCTGTCTGATGCATTTTCTAGATCTGTGTGATAGAGTTGTGGGGGTGAACTTACTTCTGATCCCTACCGTTCTTTCATCTTAACTCTTCTCTTACATTCTGGTTTTGAATTAGGAGTCATTAGATCAGATGGATTCTCTCACTCCCTCTCTCTCTGTGTCTTTCTGTCTCTGTCTTTCTCTCTCTCTGCCTCTGTCTCTCTGCCTCTCTCTGTCTCTCTCTCTGTATGTGTATCTTTCTGTCTCCCTTTGTCTCTGTAACCCTGAATCCTCAGTTGAACCACTTTTTTTTTCTCTTAAAATTGATATTTCCATAACTGATGAAGAACCCTGATTATGACTTCCCTCTCAGAAATATCCACTTTGGAAGTATTTCTCCAGGTCAGGTGTTCTTAACCAGGAGTTCAGAGATCCTCATAGGAGTTCATGGATAGATTTTAAAGGCCCTTTGAATTTGGATGGAAAAAATACATCTTTATATTCACTAACCTTTAACTGATATTTAGCATTTCCTTCATCTTAAAAAAATTCTACAACATGATTCTGAGGCATTTCCAGTCTAACAAAAGGGTTCAGAACACACACACACACACACACACACACATGTACACACGCTCACACACACTCACACACACACATACACACGCACACACAAACAAACACAACACAGTATAAGAATTCCTGCTGTAGAGAAAACAGTAGTGGGGCTGATGCTTTACCACTCTGAGTCACTGAGATAAAGGAAATTTCCAGATTTTCATTTTAAACATACAAAAGTTTGAGGTACTGAGTAAGCCTTCAATGAGTCAAGGTAATGAAATCTAGTTAGCTGAGTATTGTGAGCAGTCCATGTAAACTCCCACCCACTGTAATTCTCTTCTTCTCCCAACTGCCCCAGGCATCAGGGAGGGGACACTGGAAGACAGAGAGTCTAAGTATTCTGCTGTTAAGACTTACATCTGTGGGTGAAAGGTCATTTAAGGTATAGATTCTTCATCTTTTTTTTTTTGTTCCTTTTTTTTTTTTATGTCATGGATACCTGGACCAGTCTGGCAATGCCTATGGACCTCTTCACACAATAAGTTTATTTTTTTTAATTCATAACTGAATTAAATATTAATTTTCAGTTAGCAGTTAGTGAAAATTGAGTCACTTTTCCACCATGCAAGTTCTTGTTCCCACTATAATTTATTCATGGATTGCCCAAGTTAAGAAGCCCTGCTCTATGAGCATGAGAAGAGAATAGAACTTGGGGAAAAGGCTGCAAGAAAATAAAGATCCTGAGTGCAAAGTGATGAACATTTTAGAAATCAGAATGCATGGGTATAATGGGATAGGCTTACTTTATGCATAAGATCTCAGTGGTAATGGGGCCCATGTCTTAGGTTTGTTTGGTAGATTACTATAAGGTCTGAGCTGGAAGGAAATTCAGAAGTTGCTGTCTAAGCTGCCCCTCAAAGTGAATTCTCTTTACAACCAGTGCCATCAACAATCCTTCCACCTCTGATTAAATACCTCTTATCAGTTGGAACTTGCTGCCTCCAGAGGCAGCCCATGTATATGGAAACAGGGATCTGAGCTAAGAATGCACTGCAACTCATTCTAGTGCTTCACTTCACCTCACTATTTACTTTGTCATTCTTTTTTTTTTGGGGGGGTGGGGCGGTGGAATTTGAGTCATGGTTCTTACCTGGTCTGATGGAGGACAACACAGAATGAGTATATGCTTCAAATATTATCCTCACATCTAACGTAAGTGAGAACAACGTCAATTATTTCGCGTGTGTCTAAAGAGCTTTACAAATTTTAAAGCAATTTATGAATATTATTTTTCCTTCAGACTACTAGGAGGACTCTGCTCTTCAGTTGCCCCATGCATGACCCCACCCCATCCCCCAAGAAGGAAAAGAAAAATGACCTCTAGCTGTCTTACTGGATTGGGTGGAGAAGCCATAATTTCCATGAAGCCTAAGGGCTTCCTGGCCCCTCATTCCTGGCTGAAGCAGCACCCATCCATGAGGAGCCCCACCCCTGAGGCACTAGGCAGGATGCTCTTCATGACACTACCTTGTCATATAAGGTAATTAGTTTCTTAATGGAGTGACTGTCTTTGACTATTAATCTCAGTCTGGCAGGTTGTGTACATCAGACTGTGTTCTATACAAAAAAAAAAAGAAGGAGAAGAAAGAAGAAGAAGGAGAAGAAGAAGAAGAAGAAGAAGAAGAAGAAGAAGAAGGAGAAGAAGAAGAAGAAGAAGAAGAAGAAGAAGAAGGAGAAGAAGAAGAAGAAGAAGAAGAAGAAGAAGAAGAAGAAGAAGAAGAAGAAGAAGAAGAAGAAGAAGAAGAAGAAAAGAAAAATTACTCTCCAGAGAACTGGATTTCTTTCCCCAAACTGGGAATTCCATGAATTCTTCAAAGCTAAAGGTGAATACTTAAGTCTGGTCCTTTCAGAGACTGGGAGGACCCAGAATTGGAAAATAACTCTACTGTCCGATTGATGATAGATTCATACCATTATCACCCTCTTCTTGGATACTAAAAATTGGATCTTAACTATGTCCATATTGTTTGTACACCTCCAAGCAGACATATCCAGATTTTCATTTAAATTGGGAGAAGATGGTTGGGAAGAATATGGGAATGAAGGTGGGTCCAAACTGCTCTCTCCAATCACAAAAACCTCACACTTCTATTTCCTAAGGTTTCTCCTTCTTTAGACATCAACGTAGAGAGCATTCTGTAATGTATGTTGAGACAGAGCCCAGGGGTTGTGGTCCTGTGCCATATAATACCATTTTCAATGGCTGAGGTAAAGGCTTAGGGGACATAATTTTCAAATTATGAGAGACAAAGAGTTGGGTTGGATAGTTCTCATAATGGAAGACAAAAGCAACCAAATTACTGGGCAAGTAAGTTAACCTCTGTTTGCCTCGCCTTTCTCAAATGTAGGATGGGGACAATAGCAGCACCTGCCTGGCAAGGTTGTTGTGAAGATGAAATAAGATAATATTTGTAAAGTGCGTAGCACAGTGCTTGACACATAGTAGGTAAGTTATAAATGCTTATTCCCTTTCTCCTTTGCCACAGAAACAGAATATGAAATGATCTGAAGAGGCTAGAATGCTGAGCCAAAACAAAGATTAAATGGAGAGTGGATAAATAATTTTAAATTAGAATAAAAGAACAACAACATTGCTGTCAGGGAAGCATGGCTAAATAGCAGTATATATGGCAATGATCTAGGGACTTTTGTGTATTTCAAGATCACTCTGAGTCATCAGTTGGATATATTAACTCATAACTATAATGCTATCATGGGCTGGCACTTAGAGAACAAGAAAGGTTATAACCTTATCACTGAGTCAGTCAATAACCATTAGTTTGTATGTTGTTTCCTCCATTGGATGTTAAGCTCCTTGAGGGCCTCTTGTATTCCTGTACCAAACTCAGTGTCTGACAAATAGTAGGTGCTTAATAAATGATTATTGAATTAAATTAAGCATTTATTATGTGCCTGGAACTATGCAAAATACCAGGGATCCAAAGAAAGTAGAAGGTCCCTACCTTCAAGTATATTGGGAGAGGATCAAACATGCAAATTGTAAGCATATCTATATCTATACAAACATGGGTGTATATGTTTTTTGCAAAATTTGTTGTTCAGTCATTTCCAACAATTCGTGACCCTATTTCAGGTTTTCTTGGCAAAGATGCTGGAGTAGTTTGCCATTTCCTTCTTCAGCTAATTTTACAGGTGAGTAAACTGAGGCACACAGAAGTTAAGTGACTTGTCCAGGGTCACACAGCTCATAAGTATCTGAGGTTGGATTTCAACTCAGGTCTTCCTAAATCTGGGCCCAGTGCTTTATCCACTATGTCACCTAGCTGTTTTATATGTAAAATAAATGGAAGTTAATTCCAGAGAGGAAGGTATTGGGCAGGTTTGGGGGGAGGGGGGAAGCAGGAAAATCTGAGATCTTCTCTGTCTTTGGCATGGTTAAGAATTCTCTGCCAGTTGTGAAATATGTTTGATTTTGTTCTTTCTTCCCTTCATTCTCTCTCTCTTCACCTATGCACATACACATACACACGTATATGTGTGTGTGTGTGTGTGTAGATATACGTCATATCCAGGTCTATATATGTATATGTATATGCACAATGTATAATATATACACATGATTATATATTGTATACACACATATTTATACACCCACACATACATGCATGCCTACATACAAGGACCTGATATTAAGTGCAGGTCTCTAGTTTGAGCTTATTGGAGTATATGGTATAATGTTTTGCTCCACAACTGTGAGACTATGGGTGGTTGTCTCCTCTCAGTGAGGATATAACAGTCAGTCATACCCCTCCTGACCTGCTTGTAGGACAAAGGTCTCAGATCCTGTCCTTCCCCCTCCAGCAAACAAAATCACATGATTCTAAGAGCCCAAGCTGGTCTCAATTAGGTCAATAATTAGGGTTGGGAATACTGAATTCTGATTGGCTAGTCTTTGCTGGTAGATTGTAACCCTTGAGTAATCAATTAGTGATGAAAAAGGGGAGGGTCTATTGGCACTAGGGACTAGGGGATAAAATGGGGCCTGAGAGCCTCCCTTCAGGGCGCCCACTGGCTGCACACTAGGGGTCTCCTTCTCAGGAGAAGGAAATAAAGAGCCTTTGTCCCATCACTGCTGAGTTCCTGAGAATTATTGAGAAGAGGATTGTTGTTTTTTTCCTCACAACATCCAATTTCTGTGCAATTGTTTACCAGTTGTTCAGGTACTTCTCAAAAAATGAAATTATATTCCCGGCTTTATCAAATGTCGGTTTTGATATTGCTTCTACTTCTGGCTTCCCTAGTCCGTGTTTCACTCTTTTCCCCATTTTTTAATCAGGTTCAAATAGTTTTCACGTTTCCTGCTTGATTTGAGGTTTATGGGAGATACAGCGACTGGCCAGTGTGTAATCATTCTTTGCTGACCTGCCAGGGGGCGGGGAGGAGCTTTTTTACATTAGCTACATTGATGGAACTGCCTGGGTTTTGAAGACTGTTGCCTGATCACAGAAGCATTTTATCCTGCTTTCCTCTCTGAGGGTAAAGGAGTCCTTAACTTACAGGTAATGACAACATATGGTAGAGGGAGAGGGAAAACTTTTCTCCCAACTTTTAAGAACTGGGGCCCTTAGAAATGGGCCTAGGATTTTGACTTTTCTCTTCATCATTTTCTATTCTTGGTGTAGAGGGTAAATTATTTGCTGTCCCACACCCCCCTGACAAAACAAACAAACAAATGAGTGAATGAATGAATAAATAAATAAATAAAACTAAGTATGTAAGTAAATAAATGAATGAATGAATGAATAAATAACTAAATGAATGAATGAATGAACAAATAAATGAATGAATGAATAAATAAGTAAAATACTGAGCCATAAGGAACCAGGAGTCCAGAAAAAGAGAGCAGATGTCTCAGCCAGTCCCACAGTGAAGCTGGGGAGCAAAAGTCCTGAGACTTGGTTTACTGTGACTTTGGACTTGAACTCAGTGGCACTAATGTTATGGAGGAGCCCCGCTTAACTGTGATACTTATTGCCCCTTCTCTCTCCAGAAATACAGGTGGCCTTTGTGTTGGGGTTTGGGGTGGGGGGTGATAGTGTCTGTTCCTGTAATACTATTCTAAAGTAAATATTCCTTTGTAAAAAATACTCATGTGATATTAAGTGCTTAAATGGAACTGGCATCCTGGTCACTGGGCCCCAAAAATGAGGACACATGATCAATGAGAGTTTGAGCCTATGGAAGAGAAGGGAGACTCTCTAACCACTCCAGAACACTGGAGACCCCAGGGTTGGAGAAGTAAAAGTCACAAAACACATGACCTCAGATTTGCAGAATTTAAGACTGGGAAGGGGCATCAGTTTTCTTTTAATACAAACTGTACATGAAAAGAACCCCCACTATAACACTTTAGATAAGTAGCTGTTTGGCCCCTGGTAGAAGATTTCCCAGAAGAGGTGATGCACCATGTCTTGGAGCAAATTATTCTACTTTTGTATTCTTCTTAATTGAGGGTGGCTTTTCTTAACATCCAACTTAAATCTACCTCTTTGCACCTTTTCCTCCTCGCTCCTGGTTCTGGAGTCCAGAGATTAAAAACAAGGCTCGTCCTTCTTCCACAGGACAACTTTTACAATGTTTGAAGAAAACTCTCATGCCCCTACATTCTTCTCTACCCAGGCTAAGCATGTCCAGTTCCTCTAACCAATCCTCATGAGGCAGTTGGGGTGGTTGCTTCTGGAACTCCTTAAACCATAAAACCTAGGACTGAATCCAATGCTCTTGATGCCCTCTGACAAGGTTAAGTTCATTGACCAAGAATATGGAGGCTGATATCTTCCTTTTTTTTTTTTTTTTCAGGGCAATGAGGGTTAAGTGACTTGCTCAGGGTCACATTGCTAATAAGTGTTAATTGTCTGAGGCTGGATTTGAACTCAGGTCCTCCTGAACCCAGGGCCAGTGCTTTATCCACAGCACCACCTAGCTGCCCCCCATCTTCCTTTTTAAGTTTGAAAATTGTGACATTTGCCTCTCTCCAACATTGCAGGGCCATTTCCATTTCTCATGATCTTTCAAATATCACGGGTAGTGGTTCAGTGGTTATATCTATGGATTCTTTCAGAAGCAAAGTATCTTATTCCTCTGTACTAGATGACTTGAATAAATCAAGGACAAGCAAGTGTTCTTTCATTGTTTCCTCCTAAATTTGGGTAGTAATTCCTTTTGCATCATTTCTTTTCTTTTGTTTCCATTGCAAAGGACATTTTTCTTTATCAGAATGTGAGAAAATAAAGGGCTTTGGCAGATACTCAAAGGCTTATCTGGAGATTAATCTAAACTGATTGAATTAAGTGAGAGTGATCGACTTTGCTGATTAGCCTACTTCAAGTTAATTAGATTGCAACCACCCCTGGCTAGCCCCGAAGAAGGTATTGTTCTCAGAATCTAAGGACTTTGAACTAAACTGGAGACCACCTTCAAGTCCAGTGAACCAATGGATTTGGATGATGCCTGCCAATCAGTTTGAAGCAGTGTGTAAGGACCACCTCTACTACAGACCTATTAAAAGCTTCCACACTGAGTTTGAGGGGAGTTCATGATTGAAGCAGGCTTGTGGCTGAAGACTTGAGGAAGAACCAGACCAGGCTAGAACTCTAGGCTAAATAGGCCTTTTCTTAACTTTCTGAACTCCACGTGAATACCTGATATGCTTTAATAAATGCTTAATGCCCAAAGGCTGCTGCTAAAGCTTCTAATTTAAGGCAACCACACATTTAGATTTTAAATGTCACAAGAAAAAAAACAAACAAACAAACTAGAAAACCACCCCCAACAACAATGATGATGACAACAGCCAGTGCCAGATATGGAGTGAGGAAAACCTGACTCCAAACTCTGCCCCAGGCACCAGTATGAGGCTGGGCAAGTCACATAACTTCTCTGCACCACAGTTTCCTTATCTCTGAAAGGAGGATAAGAACACTGACCTCCCCTGGATGAAGAGATAGATATTTATTTTTCAGGGCAATGAGGGTTAAGTGACTTGCACAGGGTCACACAGCTTGTAAGTGTCAAGTGTCTGAGGCTGGATTTGAACTCAGGTCCTCCTGAATCCAGGGCTGGTGCTCTATCTACTGCGTCACCTAGCTGCCCCAAGATAGATGTATGGATTGATTGATCAATTGATTGATCGATCGATAGATCGAGATTTGAAAGACATAAAGTGTTATATAAATGCCAGCCATTATTCTTGATGGAATGACTCTGCTTTGTCTCTTGTCAGTTATCATCATATCATCTACCCCAAGCAAAACTCAGATCCCCTTGCCCCTCACTTTTCTCCCAATAAATTTAAAAGCAAGAACACCATGGATTTTGTTTGGTCATAGACTCAGATCATTCTGAAAGATCTTAACATACCTCAGTCTGGTTTTATAACCCCATGCCATGCTCTCATAGGCATCCTCTGTTTCTGAGATTTATGTCCATCTTCTTTGTGTTTTTTCTTCCAAATTATAAGTTGGTTAGTACATCCCCAATGGATTCTTCAGACAAAAATTATTTCCTACTCTTTGGATCTATTTCCCTTTGTGTCTTCAGAATTTTACCTTTGAAAATCTCCCATCAACACTGAAGTAAAATCCACAGTAGCATTTTATTCCACATAATCTTAATTGTCTTCCCTCTGAAATCTCTAAAATTTGCTTCCCTGTAATCACAGAGCCTGTCAGATTATGTCTTGATTTGTTACATCTCTAACACAAAAAGAAAGGGGAGGTAGTAATTTTTCTGGGCCAGGGGAGTCCCCACTTCTATTATTTCTAACTCAGCAACCAGTTTTTCCCTCTAAGAATCATTTCCAAAATAGAATTTTTTTCTTCTTATTTCATGAACTTTTTGAGGCTAAAATTATTAATTAAGATAAATTATTATTAATAGCCAATGATTTGTGGAAAATCAGATTTCCCCCCTTTTTTCTTTTATCCTCATTTCAAGACTTTTGTCACTGAAAACTGATTTAACCTTCTTCTTTAAGCAGATCCCACCCAGATGGGGCAGCCATTGTGTTCCACTCAGAATTGGGTGGGAATATATTCTTTGAATAGATTGCCCAAGCCTGGGGCTAACTTAGAAGTAAATTTTAAAGGGCATATAAACAATGAGCCCTCTTGCTGTGATTGCCTTTGGTCTAAGAAAGATGGCCAAATGACCATCCTTCCAGTAAAATGTTGGTATTATTGGGAGCAGCTAGGTGGTGCAGTGGATAAAGCACTGGCCCTGGATTCAGGAGTACCTGAGTTCAAATCTGGCCTCAGACACTTGACACTTACTAGCTGTGTGACCCTGGGCAAGTCACTTAACCCCAATTTTCAATTTTAATGAAAAAAAAATGTTGAAAACTATCTTTACACGTAACTGGAAAATAATAAAATAAAATACTTTTATGTTTTTAAAAAAATGCCTCCTTGTTTTATGACCATTAATTGTTCATGTATGTTGACCACATTTGTGTATTTGTGAATAGACATTGAAAGGTATGGGTTTTACTATTGTTTCATCCCTTGGATTTTGTCTCCTGTGAATCTATATATTTATCAACAGCTAGTCTTCTTCCTTTTTGATAGCTACTCTCAGTGGTACCTAACTTGGGGGATGTCCAGGGCCAGTGTCTTCCTTCAATAATACTTTTTGGTTTAAAGTTCCTCACAACCACCCCTTTTTAAATTAAATTAGCAGGATATTGAACAAATACAGCCTTTCCAGCCCACATTGGGTACACTTCCTCTCTGGCCAAGAATCTCTCATCCCTATATTTTAAGTCATGTTTCTGAAGTCCAAATCCCATTCTCAAATACCACCTCCTTGGCCAGCTGTTTACTTCCCAAATTAATTTTTTTTTTCTCTTCTGCATCCCTTGCCTTTAATGGGCAAAAGTAAGAAAAATATAACCTGCGGCCATCCGGTCTCTATTAGCTTGCCCAAGTCTTAGTAATTGTTGGCAATGCTTTTGAATTTCCTTTTGGCAGTGACACTGGTACTCATTTGAAGCACCAGAAGTAGGCAGTTGTCATACTTTGATAGACCTTAGGAGGTTCTATGTTATGTCATAGGGATAAACAGACAATAAGCTTCTCTGATGCTCCAGGAGGACAAGAGACCTCCCCATTGTTGCCCTGAGGTCAGTAACATCTGCCTCCTTGCTCCTGAACTGGAAATCATTGACTCTTCCTACTCTTCTGTCTTCTGACTGGTGGGATATTCTCACACATATGAGCTGTGGTTCTACTCAAGGGGACTGTCTTGGTGCCTTGTCCTTGAAGGACAAGTAACTTCAGCATCTTTACTTCCCTTTTCTTCAGAAAGAGCATCAAACTCCGAAAATTCTTACTTTATAACTGTCCTATGTTCTTCCCCTTTTCACTGTTCATTTACTCACCAAAACCCTGGCAAGGGTTGAATTCTCCCCTTCTTCTACCTCGATCCCTATTTACTTTAGTTTTCTTTTTCCTCCATTGAAAATTATCAGTCCATTCATCTGCTCAAGGAAGGATCTTGGCCTACACATGGGACTAAAATGGAATGAATGTCTAGTCCAAACACAAGACAATTCTGATGGGAACTCCCCATGTGGAGAGGCCAGGGAACCTGACCCACCAAACCTACCATATGGCTAATCATAATTCCATTATGATGATGTGTAATAGAAGTGCCTTAGAAAAACTGTTACACGCATAGACATTCGGGAACTGGTTCCAAACTGCAAACTACATGGTTAGGAAAAGCCTTTTTCAACTGATTATATAGCTGGATTTGGTAGAGGCATCTTCATAAAGTCCTGAGTTGGGCTTGTCCTACTTTCTATTTCTTTGGATTGATTTCTTAGATGGCATACCTAGGTAAGAGAAAATACTACGAAAGGAGAGGCCTTGAGGCCTCCGCCCCTTTAGGGCTCTGTGAAATGGGCCTATATCCTTGCCCACCCATTTTTTCCCTTTCCATTGTAAGTGATGGAAATTATCTAGACATCAGCAGAATGAGCCACAGGGATTAATAAGTAAGAATCCATTATGGATTTTGTATCTAGTGCATCATTGATTCCCCAAGCAGAAAGGGAAGAACTAGGAATCATGTTTGAGACTAGTCTAGTGTCATCTGAGACATAAACAATTTGGGCAATGATGCTTGATTTTGACATTAATTTGATGGGATATGTAAGGAATGAAATAAGTTGGAACCACTGTGCCCAGTGAGTAAGGTGGTACAGGGGCGAGTATATGTCCAAAATATTGGAATGCTAGAGAAATGCTAGTTTTACATAAACACACAGACACACAGACAAACACATATACACACACACATATATCTTTGACACAAATGTTACCTTGTAAAAGTGAATATTAAATTGAACTGGTTCACTCATCACTGGCACCTAACAGTGGAGGAAGGGGGAAAATTCAGGCAGTATACACTTGACCTAATTGCAGTAGAGAAGACACACTGCAAGCCCTCAGGATAGCCTATAGCCTATTGATTTCTGAATAATAATCAATATGTTAAGACAATTTATTCATTTTATTTCAATTAAAATTAATTAAAACTATCATCATTATCGTTTACATGGTTTGCAAAGTCCCTTACAAATTTTATCTTCACAACAACTATAGGGAGCAGATAATATTATTATCCATATTTTACAGATGAATAAACCAAAGCAAATAGAAGTTAAGTGACTTATATAAGGTCCCACAATTAGTAAATATTTGAGGCAGTATTTATTCTCATGTCTTCCTGACTCCAGGTCTAGTGTTTTATCTCACTTGTAAATCTGTCCAAACTCAGTATGGGACAATTCCCCTGCCCCCACTTTCTTTGGAAGTTTATTCATGGATTGCTCGATTTTATTTTATTTTTTCTAGGATTAAGATCTTAATTTCTTATGTTGTTAGTATGTAGGGATCATATATACATATGTTTGTGTATGTGTGTTTATACACACACAAGTTGGCCTGAAGATTCATAATAGAAAGGCTTAGTGGACAAAGAATGGCTGCTGCCCAGATCACAATCCCTTTTGGAATGGACAACCTATATATTTTGTAACTTAGTAAGGATATATGAGGCAGAGAGTACAGATGACCAGTGAGTTATGATGAGTGTTCAAGTGTAACTTCTTTAATGACCTCAACAGTTCATTTTCAAATATTGCCATTCCATGAGTATTTTTTTCATCACTGAGATTGGAATGCAGTGATAAAGAATGAATGTCACCTAGGAAAATGGAGACAAACACATGTGTACATACACACATGTGTGCGTGTGTGAGAAAGAACAGTCTACAACATATGAACAATAAGGAACTTAAAAGACTATAAGTTAGTGTCAGGTATATATTTTATTTTCAAAGCATAAAATTATATATATACACATATATACATATGATACTCCATATATAAATAATGCCTCATATGTATATATAATACTCTCTCTATATATAAACTCCATTCTCTTTCTTTTTATTGGGAAATTTAATCCTTTCATATTTAATGTGAATCATTAAGTTCCTGTTCCCCTCCCTGTCATGGGTACATGTATTTTCTTTTTCTTTTAAAGCAGCTAGAATGTTTCCTCTACCCAAATCCCCTCCTTCTCATTACACAGTTTAATCCCAAATCCCTTGGGTTAATTTAATTGTCATTGTTTCTCTATTTTGTTCATTTTACCTTTCCAATTCTTAGCTTAAATATAGATATAGTATAATATTTTCTATCTACCCACCCCAATCTCCATTTTACCAATTTATCTATTTGATCACATTGATTTGCCAAGGACTAGGGGTATTGTTTTTGTTGTTCATCCTTTCTTGAAGAGGAACAATGGCATCATGAAAGTGATATACTGGCTTGCATGTGTGTTGAATTTAAGTGAGGCAGAGCTGTAAAAAATGTCAGCTTCACTCACTCCTCCAGAGTCAACAAACCCGAGTGACAAGACAAAAATCAAGCCATGTCTATTGGTGGATAAAACACTAGAACTAGAGTCAGGAAGAACTGAGATTGAATACTGCCTTAAAAATGTACCACTTGTGCGATCTTAGATAAGTCACTGGGGCAGCTAGGTGACAGGGGCAGCTAGGTGGCGCAGTGGATAGAGCACTGGCCCTGGATTCAGGAGGACCTGAGTTCAAATCCAGCCTCAGACACTTAATACTTGCTAGCTGTGTGACCCTGGGCAAGTCACTTAACCCCAATTGCCTCACTAAAAAAAAAAAAAAAAAGATAAGTCACTTAACTACTATCTGCTTTGTCTTATTCATATGTAAAATGTGGATAATAATAGTATCTACCTCCTATAGTTGTTCTGAAGATAAACTTTGTAAAGGACTTTGAAATCTTAAACACCATGTAAATGATGAGGATGATGATAATGACAATACTAATTTTAATTAAAATTAATTGGCATTAAATGAATAAATTTTATTACCTCAAGCTCATACTGGCTCCCTTACTCCACGGTTAAGTACCAGTGACTAGTGTCCCAGTTCCATTTAATCATTTAATATTAGCTTTTACCAAGTAAAATTTGCTTCAGATATAAACATACATATATAACATTAGATATTGTATTGTGTATGTATGTGTGTGTGAATGTATACATACCCATACCCATACCCATGCCCACATATATTCATACATTATTATGTATGTATATTTGTGCATATATGTGTATGTATGTATGAGCATGTGTTTGGGATGGAGGGATGGAGGGCCATGACCCATATGTACACAAATATATAGGAGAAACTAACATTTCTCCTCAGTAATTTGGTACTCTCCCCTGTACCACCTCAGTCATTGGGGACAATGGCTCAATTTCAGCTCATTTCTTACACATTCCCCAAAATCAAGCATCATTGCCCAATTAGTCCTTGTCTTTGTCTCAGAAAACACTGGACTGGTCACTGATGTAACTCTTAAAGGATGTTGAGGGAGAAAGGGAACTTACCAGTGAGGTTCACCAAAGAAGAACTGGGGAGCATCGAAGAGAAATGTTGATTGGTTCATACATTTTCCAAAAAAGGCCCTTGTTTGCCTTTAGCCATCAGCCAACAGAAGCTGTGCAGGACGATATATCTGTTGTACATGACTGAGCACTTGTAATGGGAACATTGGGGGTTGAACCATATGACTCAACTACTTTGCCCGATTCATGTTAGAAAGTGTGTTGGGTTGGTTTGTAAGGGCGGGATTATGTAGATCTGTGATTTCATAAGGAAGTCTGCATATGGAACCTCCAGTGATGAAGATCTCAACAGCTTTTAGAATATCCAGTCTCAGAGTCAGCTGGGAAACTGCCAGCATTTATCTGAGCTACAACCTGACCTCGGTCTCCCTAACTCTGGGGCTGGTCCTCTATAGCCTGCAACACACTGTCCTCTGTTCATTACTCAAAAAGACTTTTAACATGGATTCACCAGGTTGTGTTCTTTTCTTTCCTTTTCTTTTCTCTTCTCTTCTCTTCTCTTCTCTTCTCTTCTCTTCTCTTCTCTTCTCTTCTCTTCTCTTCTCTTCTCTTCTCTTCTCTTCTCTTCTTTTCTTTTCTTTGAGGCAATTGGGGTTAAGTGACTTGCCCAGGGTCACACAGCCAGTAAGTGTTAAGTGTCTGAGGCTGGACTTGAACTCAGGTCCTCCTGACTCCAGGGCCAGTGCTCTATCCACTGTGCCATCTAGCTGCCCCTGACCAGATTGTTTTATTCAAAAGATTGATTGTTTTATTTAGGCATCATTGAAAAGTTTTCTATTTCCCTTCAAAGGAAGGAAAACAATATTTAATAACACCACCAATGATTGCTATTGTCCAATGTGGTTTAGTGTATATATTGCTCGACTCAGGGTCAGGAATTTCACCTTGGTTGGTTGTAGGCTATATGATCATATACTTATTGCAGGTAGCTAAGTAGTATGTGAATGGGCTGTCCACCCTGAAGCCAGGAAGGCCTGAGGTCACATCCTGCAATAGATGCTTCCATGACCCATATGTGCAAATCACTTAACTCAGTTTCTTCATCTGTAAAAGGGGAATAATAATCACACCTACCAAGTTCCCTGTGAGGCTAAAATTAAATTAAGTAACTGGGTTTTTGTCACCTCAAAGCATGATAGAGACAGGCTTTGGTCACCTGACAAAAGGAGAACTGCCTTCAGCGACTCTGAGGAGGCTGGAAACTCAATCCAACAGCACACATTTTGGCTGGGATATTCTCAAAATGTTGGCTTTGGGAAATGGTATCACCCCTGCCTGAGAGTCTGGACTTTTCTCGTTCTTGATACTTCATTTCCTTATTCATTTATTCAACAAGCATTTATGAAGCCCCATGTGCCAGATCCTATGCTAGGCACAAAAATGAAACTAAAGACAGATGGACTCTCACCTCCTTATTTCTGGAAGCTGCCATTCTTATCATGAAGCCCCAGATTATTACATTAAGTCTTGTTGCTGCTGCTGCTGCTACTGCCAGGCCATCTTACTGATTCATATTGATTTTCAAATCCAACTCAAGAGACTTTTCCTATAAGCAATGATCTAACCACACTTTCTCCTTCTTGCCACTAGAAAATCTATTTTTTAACCCAAATGTAAGATTTAATGTTTATACAAATAAACTTTAATTTTACTAGATTTGGTCTACTGTTCTATCCTGAGATGTGTGGGGGAAACTCTTTGGGACCTGACACTGTCATCTGGTATATTAGCTATTCTTCCCAGCTTTGCATCACCTGAAAACTCATGAAGAATGCCGTTTGTGCCTTTATCTAAATCATCATTCAAAATACTGAGCGCTACAGACACAAAGGCAGATATCTGGGATACTCGACCTTTCAGTATAACAGAATTAGCTAAAGAGATTATTTGGGTCTGGTCACTCAACCCAATTTCAAATTCTTTTTAATTATACTATCTTCCATCTACTCTGCCACTTTTCTTTTCCATGAGAATGCCATGAAACACCTTAGCAAATGTTTTGCTAAAATTTAGATAAAGCATATTTATAGAATGTTGTTGTTCATTCCTTTCTGTCCTTTAAAATAGAGTAACTCTATCTTTTAAAAAAATAAGAAACAAAAAAGGGTAATCTAGAATGACCTTTGTTTGCTAAAACCACGATCTGATTTTAACATCCAGCTTTAGGACTCTCCAGTACAAAGAAGAATGGGAACACAGCTCCTTTGTCTGGTTGCTGTTATTTATGCAAGAGTGTGTGTGTGTGTGTGTGTGTGTATGTGTGTGTGTGTGTGTATTTGTGGGAGGCAGAGACAGAGATAGAGATAGAGATAGAGATAGAGATAGAGATAGAGATAGAGATAGAGATAGAGATAGAGATAGAGACAGAAAGAGCCAGAGATGGAGACTGAGAGAGACAGGACAGAGATGGAGACTCAGACAGATAGACAGGCATAGAGATGGAAAGGGTGGGGGGGAGACAGAGACAGATAGAGATATATAGAGACAGAGAGACAAATAGAGAGAGGCAGAGAGAGAGACAGAGAAACAGACAGAGAGACAGATAGACATGGGGGGAGACAGAGACAGAGAGAGAAACAGAGAGAAGCTTTGGGAGTGGGGGGGTCTGGGAGGACTGGTTAAATCAATTAATTATCCCAATCCAATTAGATTGATATGGTGGTAGCCTTAATCAAGTGAGAAGAGAGTGAGACTGACAACTTTGTGTAGCTGTGCCTCACTTCAATTCAACGCACATTGACATCAGGACATCTCTTCATGATGCCATTGGTCCTCTTCAAGAAAGGATCAGCAACAACAACAACAGTACCCCTAGGCCTTAGCAAATCAATGTGATCAAAAAGATAAATGGGTAAAAGAGGATTGGGGTGAGTAGACAGAAAGGATTATATGCTACAAGGGCAATTATTAGGTCCTTGAAGTCCAGGACTTTTATCTATTTTATTATTTTATTTATTTTTTATTTTATTTTATTTTATTTTTAATTTAATTTAATTTTATTTTATTTTGGTGTTCCTATCCCCAGCGTCCAGGTGGCACTTATAGAGACTTTGTCTTTACCATGCCCTGCCTCCTTTCTGCTCCTTCTTGTATCCCCCTTCCCCCATTAAATGTAAGTCCCTTGAAGGCAGGGATTGTCTTGCTTTTTGTATTGCCAGGTGTTAGCACAGAACCCGGCACATGGCCGATGTTTAATAGATGCTTATTGCCTTGTTGAGTTGGATTGTCATGTTATAGATGAGAACAATAAAACTCAAGGAGATGGAGTGGTTTTTTCCAGAGAACCACAGATTATGTGTCCAAATTGCCTTCTGCTTAGAGGACCCCACTGCAGAGCATGGCCTCTCCTGAGGGGATAGCTATCATCAGTGAATGGAGAACACGGGGTGAGGAATGTTGCATGTGCTGTACCACATGATGAGTGTATTCTCTGACTATAAGCAGTGACTTATTTTTCCTCTCTTTTTTAGCCGTTGCTCCAAGGGGTGGCTGATAGGGGTTGGAAACAGAATCCTCATAAATGAGTGTGATAGAAAAAAGAAAGCATCAATAAAATGTGATTTGAAAGCAAAGATTCAAGGCTATATTAAAATCTCATTGGATTATCTTAGATTCAAGGACCACCCTGGACTCCTGTGCACTGAATGTCTGATTTGTCCCCTGAAGTACTTGAGAATCCCAGTCCAACCCACCTACTACTATGAGCTATTTCCTGAAGTCAGCATTTCCACTTCCACTTCATAGAGTTATCTCTCTACTTCGGCTTTCAGGGAATCCTCATTTGCCACTCCTCAGCAAAACCTTCTTCACTTTCAGATAAATGTTGGTGCTCCCCAAAACCATTTCATGCCCTTAGTCAATGAATATTTATTGAGAACGTTTTCTTTCCTCATCAGGGCATTTGTTGTTTCCATCAGTAGACTATAACTTCCTTGAGGGCAGACTAATAATTCATTGATGTCTTTGAATTCCCAGCCCCTGACACCTGCAGGAAGTAACACATAGTGCTTGATAAAAATTTTCTCATCTGATTGGGGTGCACCATGTAACTCTTAAGCGTATCCCCAGCACCCAGCTGATGATCAGGCACATGGGACACACTTAAGCGCATCCAAAAGCTTGGGGATTGACCGACTGATCCATGCAACACTATCAATTGGACTCCAATCCGCTCCTGTGGGGCCAGCTTCAGAACAGGGACATATTCTCTGGGAACATTTTGAAGAACAAAGGCCTACTAACATTAAAGAACCAGTCATGCACCCCAGAGTAGTTCCTTGTTGTTGCTTGAACATAATACTCAGTCTTCCAAATCTGGACATTTTCACTGACTTGTCCCTATTCCTAGAATGCCTTCCTTCCTCACCTCGGCTTCCTGTGGTCCTTGACTTTCTGCAAGCCTCAGCTGAAGTCCAACTTTCTTCAAGCAGCCTTTCACAATCCTCCATGATTCCTGCATCTTCCCTCTGATATCATCTCTGGTTTCCCATGTCTACATCTTGTTTGTACATAGTTGTTTGAATATTGTGTCCCTCATTAGGCTATGACCTCTTTGAGATGGAAGACTGTCTTTTGTCTTTCTTTGCATTCTCAGCACTGAACACACTGCCTGACATTTAATAGCAGACCTTTAATAAAAACTTGTTGACTTGACTTTATGAATGCTGAAGGGGAGGCAGCCATTGAGAAGAAAGGAGGTGAAATCAGGTGTGGACAAGATAAGGAATGTACTTAGGTTAAAGATACCTCTTTCTCAGAAAAGACCTTATTGAGTCAGCTTGGACAGGGAGGGTGTCAGTAATGCTTCCTTCAGACTCTGAGGAGCACTGGCAGGTATTAATAAGAATAATGGCTATTTTATTGGAACTTTCTGTTTACAAAATGCTCCACATGCATGATTTGGGGGGAAGCTTGGGACCATGGACAAGGGCTGGGTTTGGAGATAGAGGGCCTGGATTCGAATCTCAGCATGGATTTGTGAAAGGAATCACAGCATCATCAGTGCTGAATGGACCTTACTGGCTTTACTGTGATCCTTCTTTTTTACAAATAAAGATACTGAGGCTCAGGGAGATTAAGAGAATTAACCATGGCCATACGACTGGCATCACAGGATTGAGAACAGGAGGTGACTTCAGAGGCCACATTCATTATCCAATCACCCATTTTATGGATGAGGAAACTGAGGTGATAGAGAGATGAAGTGACTTTTCTGAGATCACATAATGCATATCAGAGGTGAGATTCAAACCTAGATTCTCTGCCTCCAGCATCAGGGTTTCACACACTGTATCCCATCACCTCCTGTGTGATCTTGTCAAGTCTGTTTACTTTTGGGGGGGCCTTCATTTGGGGGATGAGTTATCAGGGGTCTCATTTGAACCTCACATACAAGTTATGTTCTTATTTTATTGATGAGACCTTCTTGGACAGTGAAGGTATAAGTAATGTTTCTGGCCCAATATCTGGCATATAAAGGGTATCTAATAAATGGTTATTGATGGTTAAGGAAATCGGTGCTCAAAGAAATTAAATGGCTCGGTCAGGGTCAATACAGTCAAGAAATGGCCAAGGAATTGGGACTGAACTCTTGGTCACGTGGAGTTAAATGTAAGACTTCTTCTAGCGAACTCTCAATGATAGCAGGATATAAAGAGAGAAAAATGGCAGGCCAGGGGTTGGAGGGGGGCGGGATTTTGACTCACTTTGGCAGGGAAGGGAGGGAAACATGTCTAGACAGAATTAGGATCCTGGTAGTCCATGACAGGGGCTCTAAGCTCAAACTCTTTCATGGAGCTGGATCAATGCAGGAAATGACTTTCTCTAACTCCTGAGGGAGCCATTGGAAGGAGAACCTGCTGGTCAGGACTGGGGCTCAGTGCCCAGAGCCCCAGCAAAACCACACCAAACCCTTCAGATCCCTGTGGCTGATGGAGTGGCACAGTGCTCGGAGCAGCTAGCTCGGTAATTAGGGAGTGGAGCCCAGAGCAGCAGACGAGTACAGCTCAGTTATAATTACAGTACAATGTACCGCACTGTGAAATCACCTCTGCAGCCCATGATTCATGAGGCCCAGGAGGAGGGAGTCGACACCACCAAGGCCCGGCTGCTCAGCCTCCCTCCTTAGGAGGCAGGGATGGGCGGGGGACCAGCTCTGCTGCCCCATGTCCAGCTTGATGTGCCCAGAGTTCTTCCAGCGGATCCTTGGTCTCAGAGTACTACATTATAGACCCCTCATTGTTCGCCGTGTGATAATGTAAACATGGCTATTAAAAACACACCTGAGCATTATTACCAGTCCAACCCCTGGATTCTGGGGGAGGCTCCCTCGGAGGTAAATAATGTATGGGTCAGCTCTTGGAATACACTAGGTCTCTGACTTCCTGTACTTGAGTCCAGAGGGTAGAACAAAGAGCAAAGGCTTGAAAAAGCCAGTCAAGGCTCTCAATGTTTGTTTTTGTTGTTGTTGTTTGTTTGTTTGTTTGTTTTTGTTTTGTGAGGCAATTGGGGTTAAGTGACTTGCCCAGGGTCACACAGCTAATAAGTGTCAAGTATCTGAGGCCGGATTTGAACTCAGGTCCTCCTGATTCCAGGGCCAGTGCTCTATCCACTGGGCCACCTAGCTGCCCCCCCTTTTTAAAAGGCTCTCAATGTCAAGAAAACCTAAACAAGACAAAAAACTTGAGGTTCCTCAGAACTAGAGTTTTTCCTGAGCAGAACAGGAAGACCCCCTTGAAGTAAAGACATTTGGGGAGGGTCCTGTTCAGGCTCAGTTGGGATCAGGATCCAGTGAGATCTCCTCACTATTGATGCCAGGATGTTCCTGGGTTCTGCTTTTCTCTTACACATACTTGGAGATATTCATTCGAGAAGTGCTTCCACAGCAGGGCTTCTCTCATCAATTTAGTCCTCATAGGCCTCATAGGCCTCATAGGCCTCCAGGACATCAGAATCTCTGGAACCCTGAATTTTAACAAACAAAAGAGAACTAATGTTGGCTCTCACCAGCCTTCTGTCTGACTTGCTGATTAGACCTGTAATTACTCCTTTATTGGAGTGCACGGAGATTACAAGTCAATAAAGAGAGCAAAGTCAAAGTTCTTCTAGTTCTCATTTTCTGGGAAAGTAGAAGTTTTAGTTCAGATTCCCTTAGGCAAAAGGAAACCTGGGCATTCTCCCAAGAGTATTCAGAAGGCTGGCCCAATCCCTGAAGCATTTATAAACAGTTGCTCTTGCATTCTAGAGCCCATTCTGAAAGGGTTCTCTTTAAAAGCAGATGAAGGGGGGCAGCTAGGTGGCGCAGTGGATAGAGCACCGGCCCTGGAGTCAGGAGTACCTGAGTTCAAATCCGGCCTCGGACACTTAACACTTACTGGCTGTGTGACCCTGGGCAAGTCACTTAACCCCAATTGCCTCACTTAAAAAAAAAAAAAGTAAAAAAAAAAAAAAAAAGCAGATGAAGGGAACAAGGCAGGGTGGGGGCAATGGGAAAATTGGCTTGACAATGCCCAAATCTTGGAGAGCCTTAGAAGTAAAGAAACTTAACTCCAGTAAAAAGTGAGCCGACATCAGGAGGGCAGAGATGGTCTTCTCATGCCTCTTGCTTCATTGGATGTTTTCCTAAAAGACATCCCTAGGGGCTTGCAGGGGATGGACAACACAGCAGAACAACAGCCCCATGATCTCCTCCTTTGGAACAGAGGTTTTCAGTTTTTGAGAGGCAGTGTAACACAGTTGATAGAGTGACAGATTTGAAGCCAACCATGTGACCACGCCCAAATCTCTCTGAGCCTCTAGCTTCGCATCTATAAAATGAGTATAAAAATACCTGTGGTCTGTTTCTCACCAGGTTGTTGGGATGACCAAATGGAGTAACATCAGCAAAACACTTCAGTGCACTACAGGTTATCACTCATCAGGGTATCATTCAGCTTCCGGAGCTTGTTGGCTGGGCAGGCTACAGTTTGCAGAGACGGTTGTCTCAAATCCACTAAGAACTAGCCTCTTTAGCCACAGCCATCTTGAATTCCGCAAAGGAAAGACTTGGGTCTGGCTGGAGCAGGATGTTGTTCCTAACTTAGTGTTCCTACCAGTAACTTTTACTCACCCCAAAGAATAAGCCATACATATCCAGCCAGCACAGGAAAGCCATGAATGACGGCATGAGGCAGTACAGAGGGCAGGGTTTGGGGTCCACATCCCAAACTCTGGTCAGCAGCTGTATAAGCTTTCACTAAACCTTTCTCTTCCTTTGCCTCACCTGTTCAAATGAAGATCTTTGGCTAGGTTTCCTTTCTGACTCTGGTTTGTGTCCTCAAGATTGCGTCATGGAGTACATGGCATAGACTTAGGACGAGGACACAACTGAGTTAAAATCCTGCCTCTAACTCCTTTTCACCATATTACTGAATCGCATCCAACAAAATCACATTTAACCTTTCTGAGGTTCAGTCTATTTACCCGTGAAATGGGGTTTATAATAATAACCTATAATGCGTACTTCACAAGGGGCCTGTGAACATCAAAGGAGATAACAGACTTCAGATGTCCTAAAATTATTAAAAATGATTCACTAATTATGATTATGTACATTAATGTCAGAAAACTCCAGATCCTCATAAGACATTTCCAGAGCTCTAAACCTTGCCTGGGTCGGCACTTGTGAGTAGACATCACTCTATCCATGGCCCAAGCACGATTTCTGAGGACACAAGGGAGAGCTGGGTATGTCTGGACAGGTGGGAGTCAGTACAATTCCTTAAGCATTCATTAAATGCCTACTGGGTGTCAAGGCTGTGGGAGACACTGAGGATCAAAGGCAAAAGCAACACAATCCCTGTCCTCAAGAAGCTGACACTCTTCTGGGACTGGAGCAGGGATACAATATGGACACAAATAAGTCAAGATTAGATAACTAAGCCAAAATGATAGGAACAATAACATCTTTTTGTAGCACTTTAAAGTGTAGAAATAGTTTGCACTATAAGGCAGTATGCTTTAGGGGAAAGACTTCTCTATCCCTAGTCAGAAGGTTTGTTGTTGAGTTGTTTTCCAATTGTGTCTGACTCTTTGTGACCTAATTTGTGGTTTTCTTGGCAAAGATATTGGAGGGGTTTGCCATTTCCTTTTCCAGCTCATTTTATAGATGACGAAATGGGGGTAAACAGGATTAAGTGACTGCCCAGGGTCACACAGCTAGTAAGTGCCCAAGGCCAGATTTGGGTTCAGGAAGATGTTTCTTTCTGATGCCAGGCCTGGCATTCTATATCCTGTGCCACCTAGATGCCCATCTCTAGTCAGAGGACCTGAGTTCTAGTATTGACTTTTCCACTTGCTCAGAGATCCTAGAAAAGTCACTTCATCTCCCTTGACCTCAGTTTCCTCATCTTTGAGATGAGGCTGTTGGTCTAGAGGACATGGCTCAGCTGGGACTCTTGAATATGAGCACTGAGAAGAAGCCGTTCAATTTGTCAATTAAAGTCTCTTCAGTAACTTTTGAGGGCATGGCTTCAGTTGACATCATTGTGCGTTTCAAAGGGAATGAGAAGAGAGGAAATGGACGCAGCCAGTAGAAATGGCTCTTTCAAGGAGTGTAGTGGGGAAGGTAAGAGACATACAAGAAGAAAAGAGAGAATGGTGGGATTAACAATATCTGGGGCGTTTTTTGCTTGTTTTGTTGAGGATGGGTGAGATGTGGGCACATCTGTAAGCATCAAAGAAAGATTCAACAGATATGAAGCGACTGAAGATTATATTATGTAGAGTATGGCTGTAACGGTGGAGTGTACTGGAATGAATAGGATCAAGGGGTGTGTTGCGGTGGTAGGCCTTGGCAAGGAGAAAGGCCACTCCTCCAGAGACTGGGGTGCATGAGGAAATAGTAAGTGATGATATTTGAAGCATATGAGATGAGGAAAAAGGGAGAAGAGGAGCTTTTTGGTGGGTGGCCTCAATTTTTCCTGTGAAGCAGGAGACAAATTATTGATCTGATATAGTGGGGTGAGTAGATGGCATGGGAAGGTTGAGAAAAGATGAGAAGGTTTGGACCACTTTCCGTGGTTTTGGAAGAGAGAATCGAGGAGAGAATAGCTAGCACAAGGATATCCATGAAGAATGAGGATCCTGCTGAGATTCCATAACATGAATTTGGGCTGGACTCAATCACCACTGTTTCATGACTTCCTCTAGCTTTGTTAAGCAACAAGTGACTAGGAGTGAAAGGGGGCAGATGATGGGAAGAGTCTCTTGTTGAGTTCAGCAAGGGATTCAAAAGTAGGGAACATTATAAAGCTTAACCGGTTCACCAGGGGTCAAAGATTGGGAAGAAAATTAAGTGTAATTTTTGTCAGAGTGTACTGAGGGGTAAGTTCCTCAGTAGGATAAATAACAAGGTTATTGAAAGTCATAGGTCTCAGCAATACGAGCCAAGGAAGTCCCAAAGTTCTAATGATGAAGCATACTATCCAACTCCAAAGAAAGAATTGATATTTGGAAATGCAGACTGAAACCTACCATTTTTTACTTTCTTTCATTTGTTTTCTTTTATTCAAGTTTTCTTACACAAAATGACTAATATGGTAATGTTTTGCATAATTGCATATGTATAACCTATATTTGATTGCTTACCACCTCAGAGAGGGGGCAGGAGAGGGATGGAAGGAGGGATAGAATTTGGAACTCAAAACTTTAAATAAAAGTTTTTATTATTAAAAAAGTAAGGAAGAAAAAGAAAGGAAGGAAGGAAGGAAGGAAGGAAGGAAGGAAGGAAGGAAGGAAGGAAGGAAGGAAGAAAGAAAGAAAGAAAGAAAGAAAGAAAGAAAGAAAGAAAGAAAGAAAGAAAGAAAGAAAGAAAGAAAGAAAGAAAGAAAGAAAGAAAGAAAGAAAGAAAGAAGGGGAGAAAGTCATAGGGAAACACAGATAAAATATCAAATGATCAAATAATGAATCTGAGAGATCATACACCTGAACTAGCCAGGGGCAGCTCTCTTCTTGAGTCCAGAGCTGGTTCTCTTCTGTTGCCAGAATGTCATTCTTCAAAGCTGCTTCCTCCCTTGAGTAAATGTCTCTCTTTATTTGTGTCTATCTCTGCTTCTTGCTTTATGCAGTGTCTCCTATTGTTTCTGTAATACTGTTTCACAAGTGACAGGGTAGAGATGGGGAGAGGGGCTGGAGGAGAGAGAAATCCATCAATTATCCCCAGTTGCAATGCCCCGGCAGGAGCTGGGTTTCTCTTCTACTTCTTAAGGAAACTGATAGACATTTGCATTCCTGGATGGGTCTCCTTCTGGGCAAATTGGTACTACATGCCATAATTGATGGAAGATGGGAAAGAGAGAGAAATAGAGAGAGCCCTTCCGGAGTCTTGTCTGAAAAGCACTACCAATCCTGTGTTCTCTAACTCAAACAGATGACCTTTCAAGGCTCCCTGAGAGATGTGCATCTGCTGTGTGCCAATCAGATTGTCCCATTCTGGCTCACTCAGAGAAAAGGTCTTACAACTTCATAAAAGGATCAAGGAATAGGCCCATCTTTTTTGGGGGGAGGGGGCAATGAGGGTTAAGTGACTTGCCCAGGGTTTCACAGCTAGTAAGTGTCAAGTGTCTGAGGCCAGATTTGAACTCAGGTCCTCCTGAATCCAGGGTCAGTGCTTTATCCACTGTGCCACCTAGCTGCCTCCTATGCCCATCTTTTCAGTTAAATATCTTATTAATCTTATGGGGTAGCTAGGTGGCAAGTAGATAGACTGATGGGGCAGGAGTCAAGAAAATCTGAGTTCAAATCTAACCTCAGACACTTAATGTGTGACCCTACACAGTCACTTAACCCCATTTGCTTCCGTTTATTCATGTGTAAAATGAGCAAGAGAAGGAAATTGCAACCCAGTATCATTGCCAAGAATTCCACAATAAGGGGTTATAAAGAACCAGACATGACTGAAAAAGATCCAACAACAGTCTTATTAGGCCTTTCAGAGGCTCCCCTGCCTGCCTTAAAAATGCAAACTCTAAATTATACTTGAGAACTCAATATGCAATCCATACCGTACCAGGAACATCATCACAGACAAAAGCATTGTCCCCGGTTTCCCAGCCATAACTGTGACCCCTCAAAGGAATGATAATCATGAATGGATGCTGCTTTTGAGTAGGGCAAAAAGGTCTCAAAGTACAGAATCTGCCTGGAAGAAAACCAAATGGGAAGTGGGAAGTATGTAGCATTCATTTGCTTTTGTCTGCTACTTGATTTCAATCAGCCCATAAAGAAATAGCAAGCCACTACCATGAGCCAAGCATTGAGCAGGCTGTTTGGAATACAAGTGCAGAGAATACAATTATTGTATTCTCCCAATTATTGCATTCTCCCAATTATTGCTACTTTCAATAAGCTTATGTACAACACAAAGTGATAACTCAAATATTTATGCAAAGTTAGCTTAAAACAAGGTTTAATCTACAGAAAATGAGCCTCCATCCCCACAGTATCATTTAATTATAAAAAAGAGAGATAATTTTTTATACTGTAGCAAGATTCTCTGAACATTAAACAGAAAGAAAAAAAGAACGAGGTAATTCATTTCTCCCCAGATCATTTCTACCTGAACTCCATCAAATATTTGATGAGCACAATGACAACAATGATGCTGTTTATCCTTCATTTCTGAAGAGGATAACTCATTTATTTAGTCCTTTATGTTTTGTATTATCTTCTTTGGGCATCATAGAGGCACTCAAACAATCCCTACCCAACTAATAGGAGGATTTTTCCTAATCAAGTCTTTTCCCTGTTTATCTCTAAAGTGAAGGGGTCAGGAAAAAAAAAAAAACAAAACCAGAAATCTTTATTAGCTTGACTGACTTCCCTAAAGGAGGTCTTTCTCTCACTCACAGCTCAGGGCAGAGACCAGCCATGCCCAGGCTTTTGGGAACAGCTGTGGGATTCTCAAGTGGAAATGAAGATGCTTAGTGTGGATTGAAGAGGATGGCTGGCTTAGAAGGCAAGCACACTCAGGGGTGGGGCAGGAGTGAGCACCATTGATCCCCCGAGCTATAAGTATATGAGGGGTGGTATTTGGGGAATGGTGTTAGCCCATATCAGACACAGGAATGCCATCTGTGAAAGGGAGGTGGTGACTACAGCCACCTCCACACAGTTTTGCTGCTTTGATACGCAATATAAGCCCGTCCCTTTGTGGGGTGATGTGCCCTCTTGGCTGGGATAGATCCCTCTGAATATAGTGGTTCTGCACACATCTTGGATCCAGATTTTTTCTCAGAATGACCAATTTCCTTCCTTGAAAAAAATTTTAAGCTAGAGGGAAGTACAGAGTGATGGCATTTTTTGTCAAGGGTGCAAAACCCTATGTGACCCTGCCATTTGTCTATGACCCAAGCAAATACTCCAAAGTCCTATCTAATTTCTCCAGGTGAATTTCCTCCATTTATATTTTGTACTTCTTTTGTAAGCACTTGATAATTTTGCTGAATTATGTTTATCCAAATGGAGGAAAGCTAAGTGACCCTCACTTGTTACTACATATCATAGAACTGGTAATTCAAAGATAAAAGAGACTTTACTTGCTGTCTAATAGCACTTATATAATGCTTCCCATATGTCAGGCACCGTGTTAATCACTTTAAAATTATCTCTTTTGATATTGATTTTAATATCCTAATTTTACATATGAGGAAACTGAGGCAGAGGTTAAGTGATTTACCCAGGGTCTCACTGCTAGTAAGTGCCTGAGGCTAGATTTGAACTCAGGACTCTAGGCCTAGTGATCTAGGGACAATGTCACCTATCTGTCTGCCCCAACTTCTTCCTGACAAAGAATCCCCTCAAAAGCACACCCAATACGGCATCACCCAGTCTCTGCCTGAAGACCTCAAGGGAGCAGGGGACCCACTATCTCCTGGCAGAGCTCATTCCACTTGGGTACAACACTGATTGCTTGAAAGTTTGGGTCCTCGAGTGAGTGAAGGGGAGTAAGGCATGCAGGACTGGCAAAGTAGAAAGGGCCAGGATGGCTCAGGCCAAACAAAGGACGCCATATTTGATCTTGGAGATAAATAGGAGCACCTGGAGCTCAAAGAGCCTGGCCAGGCCCTCACCTTGGAAAAGCCCCTGGGCAGCTGAGGGGAGGCCAGGGTGGGAGCCATCTGAGGCAGGAACCCCTGGGGAGAGGCTATTGGAATCAAACAATGGCGAGCAGTGATGAAGACCCATCCTGGGGGGGAGGGGGTCTGTGAGAGTAGACAAGGAAGGACATTGACTAGAAATGCTGCAAAGCTCAAAAGGGTGAGATGTGGCCAGAGATTGGATGGGGGGGGAGCATGAGGGAGGAGTCTAGGATGACACTGAGGCTGTGAACCTCAGTGACTCCCCGGGAGATTAATGAAGTCACACCCTCATATTATGAGGCTCAGAGGGGGACGTGACTTGCTAAGTATTTTAGGTGGAATTTGGGACCAGCACAGGGGCTCTCCACTCCTCCTTGCTGCCTCCCCCTTGCTTGCCTTTCTCTCCATTCTCCCCATCATATCAATCTAAACAGTAGCTGACAGAGGTGGCCTGAGAAAGCTGGAGGCCTGAAGGATGCTCTTAATACAGCCCAGGGATTCATTAACTGCCTTGACTGCCATGTCATCAGCATTGGTCCCCAAGAGAAAATCTTCCATTGGATCCAGAAACACGCGGCTCATTCCTGAAATGATTCTTTCCATGCCGTTGCTCTACTCAGGATCAGTACAGTCCAATAACTATAGTTTGCATCAGTCCAGGGAGAGCTCTAAAAAACCTGATCCCATCCATGATCTCACTTCCCAGGTGCAAGCTTAATGTCACCCTCACTGGGTGGCTTAAGGTTTCCCACAAAATTCCGAATTCTATGATTTCTCACCTTCATTTTTGTCACTCCTTTGGCCTCAGGTTAAAAAAGAAAAAGAAAAAAGATCTTGTTGGGTTACCTTTCCCAGCCCTGCCATTCACTGCTTCTGTGTACCAAGACCTGAAATATTATCTGGAGAAACAGGATTTTCTATGAAGTGCTTTGTGAGTTATCTACAAATCATGTTCTATGAATTCAAAGGTCCTACTATCTCATGGCCATTAGAGTTATGAGAATTAGTTTTTTCATCATTATGGATTTGACAAACATCAACAAATGTAAACATACTTATCGAGAAAATAAGAGGTATCCTTATGAACCCATGGGTTTCCACTTGGTGGAGCTGGTTTTGTTTTTGTTTTTAATATAGACATAAAATTGAAGATGGTAGGACCAGGACAGCCCTGCTTGAGTATCTCCTCCTGAATGTCCTACGTGTGGGTATTTCTTGAGGGATTCATTGACCCAATTTTCTTTTCTTAACCTTGCTAACTTATTCATCTCCTTTACCTGTGGGTATCTAGGTCTATGTGTAGCTAGATGGTGCAGTGGTTAGAGTGCCAGACAGTAGAATCTGAGGTCAAATCTGGCCTCAGACTTACTAGTTGTGTGATCCTGGGACAGTCACCTCACCTGGGTTTGCTTGTTTCCTCATCAATAAAATGGGAATGATAACAGGTTCTACCTCATCGGATTGTTGTGAGGACAAATAGGATAATAATAGTTAAGTGCTTAGCACAGGGGCTGCCATATGTAAGTGCCACACAAATGTTACCTGTTGTTGTTTTATTAATTCCAGCCGGAAGATCTAGGGAAGAGAAGTCAAAGTGCTAGGGAGGAGTGAACTTTATCCTTTGGAAAGCACATCATTCTTAGGTGGAATTGGCCTTACCAGACCAGAAAGGGATGATTCCATGACTCACACAAATGGCCTCTGATGACCCTGTATAGCATGGCAGCCTCAGAGAGCCTGGGCCAGATGCCCTCCTCCAGCCCTCACACATCCTGCCACACTGGAGAGTCCTTAGGAGGGTCCCCATTGAGCTTGGAGATAAGTGGGAACACCTGGAGCTCAGGGAGCCTGGGCATGCCCATATATTTAAAAATCACCAGGGCAGCTGAGGGGAGGCTGGAGTGGGAGCCACCTGAGGCAGGGACACCAGGGAAGAGGCTACTGCAATCAAGCAATTGGGAGAAGTGATGATGGCCCATCCTAGGGCGGTGCCTGTGAGAGTGGACAAATGGGGCCATCAAAAGGGCACAATGTGGCCAGAGATTGGATCTGTGGAGGAGAACGAGGGGGGTCCAGGTTGACACTGAGGCTGTGAGCCTGAGTAACTGGGGGGAGAGATGGGGGCACCCTCAACAGTCCCACTGACTCACAGCCATTGTCTGAAGATGAGCTGAGGTCACAGAGGTCTGACACCAGCGTGACCAACCAGGAGCAGCCCTCAGAGGTCCAGGGAAGGGTCAGCTCCTTCACTGGGGAGGGAAGAGCCACTCCAATAAGAAGTGAACTAGGAGGCCATATGGCATCATGGATGGAAGGAAAAGCTGGCAAAGGTTCAAAAGCCACCAGTGACATCGACTAGATTTGTGATCTTGGGCACAGCTCTGAACTGCTCTAAGGCTCCATTTCCCCATCTGTAAGATGGGAGGACTTAACTAGATGGTCTGTGACATCCCTTTCAGGCCTAGATCTGTGACTCGTTGATGAAAGACAGAGCTTCATGAAGTGCTCGTCTTGGTAATGGAGCTTAGGGATGGTTTGCCTTGTTCCTTTTACAGATGAGAAAACTAAGGGCCGGAGAAGCTCTTGCCTAAAAAGCTGGCATCAGAGCCAAACCAACCCCACTAAAGTGCTCAGGAACCCCTGAACACAGGGACTTGGGGTTCCAGAATGCTTCACTTTCTTATCTAGAATATCTTGTGAATTTTCCCTCAAAGAAAGATGACATTTTGATCTTGGTTTCGTATTTCTAGAACAACTTTTGAGTCTATCCCCTTCTCTCCACACAGAAAGTCACTATCCTTTCTAAGCCCTCATATCAGATCACCTGAACCTTTGAGATCTGACACTCAATGGTATCCCTCTTTTCAAATGGCTGACAGTATTCTTACCTTCATCGCCTCTTACCTGACCAATGCAAAACTAATGAGTGATCTCTATACAGCATTTGAAGGCTTGAACATTGCTTTGAATGTCTTATGAAACATATTGAGTTTGCCCCCAATTGGCATCCCTCCTTCCTGGATGTTCCCTTCACATACCTGCCCAATAAAGATTCCTAAAGTACATTGTTCACCTTATCCCTTCTGAGCACGTAGGAATCCTGTGGCTCCCTATCTTCTCTAGGATAGCCTTTAAAGACCATCCCAATGGCCTCAGCCTAGCTTTTCAGACTGAGTATGCTTTCCTTCTTAGACATTTTACCATATGTTCAGCCAGCACCAGCCCTGGAAGCAGGAGGACCTGAGTTCAAATCCGGCCTCAGACATTTGACACTTAGCTGTGTGACCCTGGGCAAGTCACTTAACCCCAATTGCCTCACCAAAAAAAAAAAAAATGTTCAGTCATGCTGTCCCATCTTCATGACTTTAAACAGGCTGAACCACTGCCCCCTCTTATGCCCCTCCCTTTGGAAGTCCAGCTCCTAAAGCCCATTCTTGATGCCCAGAGCCATTTCTGGTCCTTCTGAAAAAAAATCACTTGGTATTGATTCTATAAATGTCTGGTACCTACCCACCTGTTTGCTCTTTATTCCAGCTGTGATTCCCTTCAGGGTAGGAGCTACTTTGTTGTAGAGTTTTATGATCAGTTCCCAGCCCTGTACCTGACATGGAATCGACACTTAAAAAAACTACTCGTTGAAGTGGATACCAGCATTTTGACTCTGGTAGATTTGCCAATATGTGTCACCATTTTAGTCGTGATTCCCCCAGACCAATGTCTGTGACCACAGCAGTTTAAGGCACTTCTTTTTACCTGCTGAGCCTCCCTCACTACAGTAAGCACTGGATGAGTCGAGCCCACCTCTGTGAGGCTAGCTCCCAGGTCCTGAGCACGCTTTGTCAGGCCAGGTAATGGGCACAGACAGCAGGGTCTCAGTTTAATTCAACCAGGAAGGACAGAGAGTTGGGAGAAAACTCCCAGAACGGTCAGTGATGTCTTTGAGGTCTTCAGTGGGAAGCACCTTGAAAAAGCCTCTATGTAGTCCCTGCTTCTGGGAGTGTGTCCCATGGAAAGCTAAGAAGCAGCTAGTTCAAAATCACCATCAGAGGAACAGAACTGGATGGTCCCTCAGAGATGGCAGAGTCCAACCTTCTCCTTTTACAGATCAGGAAGCTCTGGATTGGGGAGTCGAGGTGACTGGCCCAACCTCACACAGTAGCAGTGGGATGTGAACCACCATGCTTCCACCCAAGGCCCAAGTGCTTATTGTTCCTGCACTGCTTGTTGACGTGCATTGTTCGGCTCTACCTCCTCTTCTCCAGAGTTGGGGCTTGGGAAAGTTTTCATGAAAAGGGAACCCAGTGGACAACACCAAGTTCTAAATGCATGTGTGAGGGGGAGGAACGGCTCCAGCTGTCGCTCATGGATCTCAGACCAACCACAGGGGGAGGGAGGAAGAGGGGAAAGGAGGGAGGATGCCCTGCATTCTCTCCCCCACCTCCTCACATGCTTCCCCAAGATTCCAGACAATATTCTTACTTCATTAGCATTAATCAGGCACCAGACACTCCCAGATGAAAACCTAGTACTCAGACAGGTTGTTAGGAGCCTGTCTCCATTCTTGTCTGGGCTATATGTTGGGTCAGAACAGAAGAGACTCCTCAGCGCCTGTTCTGTTGTCATGTGGAAAGACCCCGGGAGGTGGCACAGGGTGGGGGAGGGAAAGGTCATCGTTTTAACCAATGGAAATTGGGCTGTGTAACGATTGGAGTGATGCCACCTGTAGGAAAGTTCCGCCATGAGGAGGAGGCGTCTGAGGGCAAGCCATGCGGCTTTCCTTGGCATCAGAAAGTGATGTTTGCTAGTGGGTACTATCAAAGCTACCAGTCAATTAGCTTGGAGCTGTGTGTGCGTGTAGATACAGAGTTTCACAGGAGGCTTGTGGGAGGAAGAAGGGGCAAGGCTGGGTCTCTCACTCTTTTTTGTCAGGATTCTCCTGGAGAGGGGAGCTAAAGATGCACTCTCCCTTTGATAGATAGATGAATCTAGACCTTTCTCTCTCTCTTCACCAAATTCTTATTCTCCTTATAAATGCTTAAAAGTCTAAACTCTTGATAAAGCTTATAATTCATTGGTAACCACTCATTACATATTTTAGACAGTATAGCTAGAATTTTAGCCCCTTACAGTTGTGATGTAAAGAACTCTGTTTTCAATGTTAAAGGATCTAGGATCTGTCACAACCTATGTGATATTGGGAAATCAATGCATCAATCAAATCACAAATACTTACTAAATACCTACTATGTCTCAGGCACTGGGCAAGGTGCTGAGTCTATGAAGGTAGTAGTGAAATAGTACCTGTCCTCAAAGAGCTTACATGTGTGGGGACCAATTTTTAATTGGGGAGTGCTAGCTAAGCGGCTCGCAGCAATATTGGGGCAAGGAAGGAGACCGGCAGCCTCCCTCAAAACAGAACAAAATTTATATTAACGAGAACGAACTTAAAAAAAAAAAAAACAGAAACAGGATGAGTAGGACCAAGGGAAAGGAAATAAAATGGGGAAAGGGAAATTATAATACCTGAAAAAATACCACTGCCCATGAATCAGCTGAAAATATGCAGCAGAATGCCAGTCACTTTCCAGCTTCCACCCAGAATGCCCAATTCTCCTCCCCCAAACCTAGAAACACCCCACACAGCCCCAGCCAATGGGAGGGCCGCTCTGACAGTCACATGACTCCCCTCACTAGGCTTCCAATCATTATAATTTTGCCAGGCCCATGTAGGCGTCGGTGGATGGTGATGGCATGAGGTGCCAGAGCCCTGGCAATGGCTACAACCAGTGGGTGGAGCACTGGGCAGTTTGCGGAGCCCCAGGCCAGTGTGCGCTGAGGCATAAAAACCTCAAATAACAATTTCTTTACACATGCCAATGGAAGAGACAATATGTACATCTATCTGTATATACACAGCATTTTCTTAAAACAAATCCAAGGCAACTTTGGCAAGGGAGAAGAAATACGTGGGAGAACCAGGAATTCCAAGAGGTGGAGGTGAAGAGAGAGTATATTTGGGGCATGAGGCACAGCTAGCCGCAAAGATCTTGACAGAGGAGATAGAACCTTTTATGGGAGGAGGACTAGGAACAATACCAGTAAAGCTGAACTATATAGTGCATGGAGGGCTATAATGCGTCATATGAATGGAAAGGTGAGTGGGGCTCAGTTTTGAAGGGACTTCAATCCCAAATAAGAGAGTCTACATTTGATCCTGGAGATAATGAAGAGCCACCAGGGCTTATTGAGTGGGGAATGGGGAGCACAATGATCAATCTTGGGGTTTAGGGAAATCCCTTTGGGAACTAGGCATAGATTATATTTGATTGGGGAGTGATTCAATTCAGGGAGAATAACGAGGAGATCAGAGGGCCTGATCTGGAGTGGCAACCTAGTGATGAAAAGAAGGATCGTATGGAATATGTTTGGTGAAGGTAGAAATTACCAGTCTGGCAACTGATTGGATATGTGGGTTGAGTGGGAAACAGGAGTTGTAAGCCTGGGGGACTGGGAGGATGGTGATGGTCTCAAGGGAAACATTAGGAACAAAAGATCCTGGGGTTTATATCGCACATGTTGATTTGGGGATGTTTGGGAGAGAGACAGTTCAAACTGTTCAGCAGGCAGCTGGGAGAGAGTCAGGAGAGAGAGAATACCTGTTATGGAACCCACATTTCAGTGTCCCCCAAAGCTCTGTCTTCCATCTTCTTTTCTCCCCTTATACCCAGAATTTTTTTTTTTTTACCTTTTGATGACATGTTTATCTTTTGCAGTCTCTGGAAGCCTATGGAACCCTTCTCAGAATAGTTTCAAATACATAAAACAACATACATGATATTAAAAAAGAAAAAAGAGGTTAGTGAAAATAAAGATATATATATATATACACACATATATATATATATATATATATATATATATATATACATGTGTGTGTGTGTGTGTGTGTGTATTCCCATCCAAGTTTCTGTATCCCCTGAAATCTCTGTACAAACAGATCTATGGATTTCAGGATAAGCAGTTCTCTTCTACACCATCTCACTTGATGATCTCATTGGGTCCCATGGTTCCAATTATCATCCCTATTGAAATGATTTCATGTCTATTTGTCCAGCCATGGTCTCTCTCCCGAAGTCCCATTGTGTATTTCCAGTGACACATTGGATATTTCAAACAGGATGTCCTATACCATCAGCATCTCAAATTCAACATGTCCAAAACAAAACTCACCATTTTCCTTCCCAAATACCTCCCTCTTCACAGGGTTCTCTATTACCCTTGAAGATTCCACTATCCTTCCATTAAGTCAGGGTTCCAACTTCTCTTCCAGAGGAAGTTAGGTGGTACAGTAGATAGAGCATTGGGCCTGGACTTAGGAAGACCTGAGTTCAAATCTAGCCTCTGACCTTTACTAGGTGTGTGACCCTGGGCAATTCACTTACCCTCCGTTTGCTCCGGTTTTATCATTTACAAAATGGGAATAATCATAAAATTTATCTCCCAGAATTATTTTGAGGAACAAATAAGATAATAATTGTAGCATGTTTAGCATAATGCCCAGAACATGGTAAGTGCTATAGAAATGTTAGCTATTCCTATCTTCCCTCTTATTCACCCCAGTATGTCCAGTCATTTTTAACTTCCCAACATCTATCCAACATCCCCTTCTCTTTATTCACATAGCTTGCATCCTCACTCATTTGATCCTTTGTCTCCTCTCACCTGGACTCTCACATACAGCAGCCTGGTAACCAGAGTCCTGTTCATATCTCTCCCTACTCCAATCCAGCCTCTACTCATTTCTCAAGGTGATTTTTCCCAATTGGTTACCCGTTTCACCCTTGATACAATCAATGCCATTGAACTCCATTCTTGTGGAGAGCAACCATTCATTATTCTATTTAGAATTTAAGGTTCTTTGCAACCTAACTCTTCCTAACTTTCTAATTTTCTTCCCCTTTATTGCTTGGAGCTCTCTGAAATCCAGCTGTATTGATCCTCTCTTCATTCTTGACACATGATACCCCATTCCCATCTCCTTGGCTTTTTAATGGCTGTTCCTAACATGTGTAATATGCTTCCTTTCTTCCTCTTCTGGTTGGAACCCCTGGTTTCCTTCAAGATTTAATTCCTCATTATAGAATTTGCCACCTTCTGTATGAAATCTCTCCAGGTCCCCCCCTTCCCCTCCAGCTGCTAACATCTGACCCCCTCCCCTAGGCTCTCTTGTGGACATTTTGTATATTTCAACTGTTAGAAAACAACACACAGGTAGGGCCCATTTCACCTTTTTATTACCAATGCTTGGCATAGTGTCTGGTACATAGTTGTTCCGCAACAAATGTTAATTGATTGACTCATTATGGGGAACGATGGGTATGCTTATGAAGTCTCCCCTGGCTAAAGCAAGGGTACATGAGAGCCCCACTTTTTTTGCCTTTGAGAGTCTAGAAGAAAAGCTTAGTAGCCGTGAGCTTCTTTTCCTTGTAATCAAAGTTCAGTGTTTTTGATACTATGGAAATAACAGTGATTTCTCCCCATGGCGTGTCCACAGGGAATATTGTGTCATTGGAGAAGGATAGAAAAAGGCCGAGCACTCAGAAAAAACAGAAATCACTGCAACCATACAGGAGATGACCTAAGGATACAACGCTGTTCTAGCACTTAACATGGTGGCCAGTACATAGTAGGAATGATCCCCATTCCATTGTACTTTCACTGGGGAAAGCAGCCAGGGATGGAGGAAAGAACTCTGGGTCTGGAATCAGGAGAGATCTAAGTTTGAATCCCAATCCTGACCCAGTTATCTATTTGACCCAAGTTAAGTCACTTCATCCCTTAGAGCTTTCCTTTCCTCCTCTGTGAAATGGAGATATCTTGAAGAATGAATTAAACTGTTCTTGTGAAGGTCTCATGAAATTCTATCCATAAACCTGAAATCAACCTAGTTCCACCTAGTTCCCACTCCTCCTTATCTCAGGACCTCCAGCCATCTTTGGCCATTTGCAGAGAAGCTGTAAGGGACCCATAGCATTCCAAAGAGATAAGACTTTGCAAAAACCTTGTAACTTAGGCATGGACCAAAAAAGTTCTAGCTATTCAAGTCAAGTTACCTCAATTCACTTCAAATCCCTTCATCTCCACTCAGCTCTTCTCAACTTCCCTCACCTACATGGTGCAGTGGACAAAGCACGGGGCCTGGAGTCAGGAAGACTTGAGTTCAAATCCATCCTTAGACACGTATTAGCTGGCCAAGTGATCCTGGGCAAGTCACTTAACCTCAGGCAGCCCCTGTTCCCTTAACTGTAAAAGGAGGATCAATGATAACACCTATGTGTGTCCTGAGGTTGTTGGAAGGATGAAATGAGTTAACATTTAGCACAATTCCTGGTACACGGTAGGAACTTAATAAAGGTATGTTTATGCCTGACTTCACCACCACTATGCCTAGACCCATTTCATCATATAGGAACTCACCTCTATTCACCCATACATTACCTCCTCTTAATTCGCTTCTCCCCACTTCAATTAAAACCAGCAAGACTGTATTAAATATATACTATGTGGAAAGCACTAGCCATGTTTGCTGAGCATACAAAGAGGAGAAGGCAATAGTTCCAGTCCTCCAGAAATTTACATTTCACTTTAAGGAAACAGGTGCATACCAACAACGACAATGACAACAGCAGCAGCAATAATTGACATTTTTATATCACTCAAGTTTACAAAGCACTTATCTCACTGGAGTCTCACAACAACCCTATGAAGGAGGTACTCCAGGGATTACTAGCCCCACTTTATTTGTTTTTAATATATTATTATTATTATATATAACATTTTATTTCCCACAATCACATATTAAAACCATTTTTAACGATTTTTTTTGTTTTGAGTTCCAAATTCTATCCCTTACCGTCTCCCCTCCACATTCCCTGAGATGGTAAGAATGAAGATATAGGTTATACAAGTGCAATCATATAAAATATTTCCATATTTGTCTTTTGTATGAAAAGATGAATAAAATCAAAAGAAGGAAAGAAAGTGAAAAATATCATGCTTCAGTCTATATTCAAATAATATCAGTCCTTCTCCTGGAAGGGGATAGAATGCTTCATCATCAGTCCTTGCGGATGTTCTTAGATCATATTACTGAGAATTGTTAAATTGTTCAATATTCTTCAGGGTACAATATTGTTGTTACTGTGTACAATGTTATCCTAGTTCTGTTCACTTCACTTTTTATCCATTTGTATGTCTTTCCAGGTTTTACTGAAATCATTCTGTTTGTCATTTCTTAGAGCACAGTAATATTCCATTATCATCATATACCACAGCTTGTTTAGCCATTCCCCAATGGATAGGAATTCCTTTGATTTCCAATTCTTAGCCACCACAAAAAGAGCTGCTAGAAATACTTTTGTACAAATAAGTCCTTTTCATTTTCTTTTTTTTTTATATAGACCTAGCAGTGCTATTGCTGGATCAAAATGTATGTAGTTTTATAGCTATTTGGGCATGGTTCCAAATTACTCTCCATAATTATTAACCCTGTTTAATAGATTTTTAAACTAAGGCTCAGAAATATAAGTCCATAGTAAAAGTTAGATAAGATTTGGCCTATTTGACTCCAATCTTCTGGCTCTTCAGCAAGTAATGTGTTCTGATCTGAGAGAGCCACACTGTGGTTCAATATTTCTCAGGTTACTTCCATTTGGAAAAAGCCTTATCCCAGCTGCTAGCAATTCTCTGAGCCTAATGGAGCCTATATTGGGCTTCATCTCATTGATCTGGGGGTTGGGAAGACAGACACTGAGATTCAGGAAAGATAAGGAAAGGGTGCACTTTTTATCTGTAGAAGCTGACCAGACCACATGTGGACTTCCTGAGCTTCAGTTTTCATAGCCAGTGAATTTGACATTTGATTGAAGGAGGGAAGGAGTTGGGAGTATCCCAAGAACAAGCAGCGGGCGATCTGCTCAATCAGCCCTCACGTTGTACTGGAGTACAAGCTGTAATGGAGACATATATGGAACCTTCTCACTGATGCTCTGAGGGATGGGCATTACAAGTTAAGGGCTTGGGAGCAGCTAAGTAGCACAGTGGATAGAGCACTGGCCTTGGAGTCAGGAGTACCTGAGTTCAAATCTGGCCTCAGACACTTAACACTTACTAGCTGTGAGACCGTGGGCAAGTCACTTAACCCCGATTGCCTCACTTTAAAAAAAAAAAAGAAATAGATTTGGAAAATAGGTCAAGAAAGATAAATGAAGAATCATTGTCCTCCTTGAAAACTGTGATAAAAGGAAAATACTTGAATACTATACTTCAAGAAATCTCATGAAAATTGATCACACCTATTAAACTACAAATGAGAGTTCTTTAAATGAAAAACTCCAGAAAGCCAAAGCTATAGGTTTAAAAACAAAGAAACAGGGCAGCTAGGTGGCGCAGTGGATAAAGCACTGGCCCTGGATTCAGGAGAACCTAAGTTCAAATCTGGCCTCAGACACTTGACACTTACTAGCTGTGTGACCCTGGGCAAGTCACTTAACCCTCATTGCCCCACCAAAAAAAAAAAAAAGAAACAAAACAAAAAACAAAAATGTATCCTGTAGAACAAAGCATACACCTATAGTGAGAAACATGATTTTTTTCAATTGAAAAATGAATTTTCAATGGAATTGAGGACCTTCAAACATTGTCTGTCTCTGTAGAACTCTGTAGGAATGTTGAAATTCAAACATTAGAGTGAAGAAATACCTAAGGCATTTTAAAGGGGACTTATGATAATGTGTTTCTGGCATTTTAGTAGGGAGAGAAGACATATGTATTCTTTCAGAATTTTAATATTTCAAATGAATTAAATAAGAAAATAGGGGCCTTGGGGGTTGGTTTTGTTCTGAGGCTTTTAAGGAGAAAAAAAAGGAAGGGTAAAATGACATTAGTATAGAAAAGAGGAAGAGGATGCATCTCAGTATTTCTGAAAACCAGTGTTTATGAGAAGAATATACAAACACGGTGATAGGTATAAAAGTTGTAGGCATCAGAAGAAATACACTTTCATCTTAACCAAACAAATAAGAGTTGAGCATACGGTTTAGTGTAGAAATGCAGCAATCTCAACACTGGGAAACAAGTAGAGATGAGGGAGGGATTAAAAGGGAAGATAGGGCAGCTAGGTGGTGCAGTGGATAAAGCGCTGGCCCTAGATTCAGATTCAGGAAGACCTGAAGTCTAATCCAGCCTCAGACACTTGACACTTACTAGCTGTGTGACCCTGTGCAAGTCACCTAACCCTCATTGCCCCACAAAAAAAAAAAAAAAAAAAAGGGAAGATAACGGAAGGCACAGCATAACTGCAAACAAAACCAATAATATGGTTATGAAGGGAGGATTAAAGGAGAATTAAAAAACAAACAAGTGAATGCCTAAACAAATTGCATTATGTTAATTATTATCCAGATATGAAATGGCGAAGGAAACAATAACAGAGAATCCTGGGTAATAAAATTTGATGTAGAGGAAAATAATCAGAAAGAGAAGTTTCCAAAAGGAATAGGGTAGTGTTTTAAAAAAAATGGAAACAAACAAACAACTTTGAAAGACTTAAAAACTCTAATTAGAGCATTGTCCAACAGTTTCTCCAGAGGACCTATAGAGAAGCCCTTTACCTTCCCACAGAGGTGGTAATCTCAAGAGGCAGAGAGAGTCATTAGATTTTTGGACCTGACCATTGTACAGATTCTCTTTCCTGAATTGTTCTTGTTTATTAAAAGGGTTTTGGGGGCAGGTAGGTGACGCAGTAGATAAAGCACCAGCTCTGGATTCAGAAGGACCTGAGTTCAAATCTGACCTCAGAAACTTGGCACTTACTATCTGTGTGACCCTGGGCAAATCACTTAACCATCATTGCCCTGCCTGCCCCACCCCAAAAAGGGTTTTTTTTAAATTATTTTTAAATTTCTTCCCTATTCTTTTTTTTTTTTTTTAGTGAGGCAATTGGGGTTAAGTGACTTGCCCAGGGTCACACAGCTAGTAAGTGTTAAGTGTCTGAGGCCGGATTTGAATTCAGGTACTCCTTACTCCAGGGCCGGTGCTCTATCCACTGCGCCACCTAGCCGCCCCTAAATTTCTTGATTAGAGATTATTAATAGTTATGCTTAAAAAATAGGGTCATTGAAAGATTTTTTAGGAAAAGAAGAGATCAGAAGGAAGTGAGAAAGAAGCATACATAATTAGGATAGTTTGAAAAGTAAATGTAGAATTTATCAAATTTTTTATAAAAGCATAAAAAATAGCAATTCATGGTTCAATACATAATCTTTTTTGTGTGTTCTGCTGTGTATATGGGGATCTTCTTTTGTGTTAAGTGGAAGAATATAATAAAAAAATAAAGAAATACACAAAGGGATGGATGTATGAATAAATAAATAATAAATAATTAAATGAATGAAGAAATTAATGAATAACTAAATAGATGAAGATATACTCATGGGATTGGGTACGTGCTCAACTCACCCTACCATTTACTCAAACCATGGTTTTGTGTCTCTTTTCTCTTTTACAGTCAAACTCCTAAGGGGGAAAAAAGTTGCCTGTGCTTTCTTTTCCTCTCCCCAATCTCTTCTCAGTCTTTGCTATCTGGGTTGTGAGATGATCACTCAACTATAAGTACTCTCCAAAAGTACCCATGCTGATTTTTCATTTGTCATATCTATTTTTTAAATTGATTAATTTTATTCTGAGCTTGAGAAATAAAGCCAGCATTTTCATAAGATAGCAGATCTAATGGCCTCTTCTCATTCTTCATCCTTTGAAGCTCTTGAAACTATTGACCACTCTCTCCTATTGACCTTTCTCTCCTTTTCCATGGCACCACTCCTCTCTCTCAACTCTCTGGGTATCTACCTGAGTATTTCTTTTCCCTCTTTCCTCTTCTATTATCATCCCTATCCTTCCCCTTCACTATGCAATATGCTCCAAGGCTCTGACCCAGGCCTCAGTCTCTTCTCTACATTTTCTTACTTGGTGATCTCATCATTTCCTATAATTTAATTATCATCTGAATAGATATTAGTCTCCCATATATTCATCCAGTATAAGTCTTTCTACTGAGCTTCAGTTTTGCATCAAAAAACCATGGTTGGCCAGCAAAGCTCTAGAAAGACTGACAAACTGAATAATTATCAAGAAACCCAAAGTGCAACTTAAAAAAGTGTTTTCATTCATCTCAATATATACAAAAATCCAGTCAGAAGTAAGCATAGGTTGGGAAAGAAGTGCCACCAGGAACACCAGTGCTAGTAAATGTAACTAAGCCAGAAGCCTGCCCAGTCCTCAGACCACAGCTATATGTTATTTCCAAATAGATTTCCCAGCACTTCTCTAACTCAACAGACCCAAAACAGGATTTATGACTCCATCCAAATCTGACCCTCTTTCAAATATCCTTGTTTTCTAAGACACCACTACCTTGCAAGTCATGGAGGCTAGCCTCCTCAAAGTCTTTCTCAACTCTTCTCTCTCTTTTTCACAACCAGCCAAACACTTTCCAAGCTTTAGGGATTCTACCTCCACAATTCTACCCCCCGCCTCCCATCTCTCTATCCTCTCTACCCAAATGACCACTACCCTAGTTCAAGCCCTCATGAGGTGTTTCCTGGATTACTACCAGATCCTACTCTATTTTAGTATATCTCTTCTCTGGCCCATTCACTCTTAAGCTATGAAAATCATACCCAAACCATCCAAATCCATTATTTCTTGATCAGCCTTTTGTGACTGATTCCCTTTTGGCTCTAGGATATAATATCTTGTGAACTTGTCATTTAAAACCCTTGACGATGTGACTCCAGCCTACCTTTCTTTCCATTTCTATTTTATCCCCTGGTTCTAGAATACCAGAGCAGTTTTCATTGACAATATCTTGGAAGATTCTTTTTCTGATCATGGTTTTCAGGTAGTCCAATAATTTTCAAATTATCTCTCCTGAATCTATTTTTGAGTTATTTTTCCAGTGAAATATTTCACATTGCCTTCTATTTTTTTCATTCTTTTGGTATTGTTTCGTTGTTTTTTTGATTTCTCATAGAGTCATTAGTATTCATTTGCTCAATTCTAATTTTAGGGGGTTATTTTCTTCAGTGAGCTTTTGTATCTCCTTTTCCATTTGGCTAATTTGTCTTTTCAAGGAATTCTTTTCCTCATTGGCTTTCTGTACCTCTTTTACCACTTGGCCTAGTCTGTTTTTAATATGTTATATTCTTCAGGGTTTTTTGTGTTTCTTTTACTAGGCTATTGATATTTTTTCATAATTTTCTTGCATCATTCTCATTTCTTTTTCCATTTTTTCCTCTATCTCTCTTCTTTATTTTCAAAGTCCTTTTTTTAAAGTCCTTCCATGGCCTGAGACCAAGTCATCCTTTTCTTGGAGGCTTTAGATGTAGCAGCTTTGATTTTGTTATCATCCTCTGACGATGTGTTTTGATTTTCCTTGTCACCACAGTAATTTTCTATGGTCAGAATTTTTTTTTTGTTTGCTCATTTCCTGATTTTTTTTTTAACTTTTAACACTTTGTTAAAGTCGGGCTCTGCTTCCAGGGTGGAGGGTGAACCATCCCAAATTTCAGACATTTTGTACAACTGTTTTCTGAAATACTTCTAGGGATCTGTAAGTTTTTGGTTCTTGTAAGGTGGTATGATCTAAGGAGAGGTATGTTTACTACTCTTCTGGAGTGGACTCTGGTCTATGAGTGACCCACAAGTCTGCTTTTCTGACCTGGAACTGTGAGGAGAGTCCCTGTTCCCCTGTGGCCACAAGCTCTGGGATGCTAATGTTTCTCCCTTACCTGGGACTGCCACCTAGGACAGGGACCTGAATCCAAGTATGGGCAAAGCAACAGAGTCCTACCTTAGTGCTAGCAAAGAGATCCCATGATCTCCTTCCGACCAATTGTTTGACTCCTTTACCGTCTGTCAGCAAAGAGTGCCAGAAACAGTTGGTGCTGCTGCTGATCCAGCAGCTCCCAAGGCCTGCTTCTGGTTGGCTGGTTGAGGGTCTGTGCTGGCTGTGACTATGCTGGTATTGGAGTGCACTCCAATCTCACCAGGTGTGACAGACCTTTCCTGGTGAGCCTCTAAGTTGTCTTTGACTGTAAAGTTATCTCACCCTGTCCTTTTGTGGGTTCTGCTGCTTCAGGAATTGTCTTGGGGAATTATTGAAAGGTAATTTGGAGGGGTCTTGGGGAGACCTTAGGTGAGTTATGAATTTCCTTCACCATCTTGGCCATGCCTACCTTCCAGGCATATGGGAGTGGCTTGTATTCACATCCTCTACATTGCAGCCAAATGAATCTACTTTTGGGAACCCCAAATTTGTCATTCCTGGCTTCACATTTTGCATATACCTGCTCCCATTTTGATAGGTGCACACTCTTTATCTTTGTCCTTAGGAATCCCTGGCTTCTTTAAAAAACAAAACAAAACCAGCAAACAAACAAACAAAAAAGTTCATATTTTGCCTTTGCAAAATTTCCCTTTGTCCCCTTAGTGCTTGGCTTATTCAGTCCTTGTCAAATTACAACATGTAAATATTCTATCTGTTATTTATTCTTCAGCAAATGTAAGCTCCTTGAGGTCAGGGACCATTACCTTTGTGGCTTTGTATCTTCTGTGCCTAGCACAGTTGCACAAATAACTGACTGGTTGCCTATTTACATTTGCAAATACTTCATAGAAGGTACAGTCATTCCTTGGGGAAATGTCTTAGTTCCATTTTTTTCTTCAAATCCCCAGCCTTGATATGGTGCATAGAATATAGTAGGCATATAGTATGAAATTCTTAGTTTGGGTTGGCTTGGCTTAATAAAAATAATGAATCTGGGGGCAACTAGGTGGTGCAGTGGATAAAGCACAGGCCCTGGATTCAGGAGGACCTGAGTTCAAATCTGGCCTCAGATACTTGACACTTACTAGCTGTGTGACCTTGGGCAAGTCACTTAACCCTCATTGCCCCACAAACAAACAAAAAAAGAGTGAACTTATTGGGGGCAGCTAGATGGCACAGTGGTAAAGCACCGGCCCTGAATTCAGGAGTACCTGAGTTCAAATCCGGCCTCAGACACTTGACACTTACTAGCTGTTTGACCCTGGGCAAGTCACTTAACTCTCATTGCCCTGCAAAAAACAAAAAACAAAACAAAACAAAACAAAATAGTGAATCTTCAAGTGCCCTTGATTTGTATCCATGGAACAGTTTGCTAGTCATACATCTTACTCTGAGCTCTTCACTACCTTGAATAATTCCCTTCTTCTTTCAGTTTCCTCTTCTGTAAACTTAGGAGGTTGCCCTAAATGTTTTCCAACATCCTTTCCATCATTAAATTCTTTGATCCTATGTTCCTCTGGTTCATTTAACCATTGTGTCTGTCCTCTCCTTTGGCATGGGAATTATTAATAACAATCATGGCCACTAGAAGCAGTCCAAAAACCAATTGAGGTGTTTGTGTGTGTGTGTGTGTGTGTGTGTGTGTGTGTGTGTGTGTGTGTGAGAGAGAGAGAGAGAGAGAGAGAGAGAGAGAGAGAGGATGTTGAGTGACTTCTCTGATATCCTGTGCATCCACATGACCCTGAATAATTTTTAGGGCACTATTAGAAGAAAATGCTGAGGTATGGGTGCTATTTTAAAGGAAAAGGAAAATGAAGGGAAAAAAACTGAACTTGATACATTAAAGTTGTTGCCTTATCTCTTTACTTCATGAAGATAGATCTGCAACTGGGAAGTCTATGACAATCGCCCCTGGAATCCCAGTCTGTGATTTTAGATCTAGCAGGTCCTGCGTATTCAAAGACCTGCCATATATTGGCTGCATACGTGAGGTCATGAATATTTGTCAAATGAAAAACAAAAAGACAAAAAAAAAGGAAAGCTACCCTACTGCCAATGAACAAATCTATAATTAATTAGGAAAATGCTTTTCCCTACAAGTTTCACATATTGTAACCAAGCTGTTTGAGTTGGCGCTGGCTCAGGCCTGCCAGTTTGTGGGATTCACAATTCACAGATGTTAGGAACTATCAGGCTGAGCGTGGGAGGACAGTGTCAAGCTTTAAATAGTTTTTCTCTGCCATACTGACTGAAGTAGCAAAGAAAATGTTTCCATGTAGCACCTTCCAAACCCAAATTTCCTCTCAGGAAACTTCAGATTTTTCCAGTGTTATCGCCTGTCTGCTCGCTTGGCATTTGCTGAGGTCAGCAGGCTCCCAGGTGCACCATGGGGAGGTGACCATCAGGGCCCGGAACTGGGACACTGGTGACACTCAGTCACTCCCACTCTATTTTCTTCTGGAGGAGTCAGTTTTAATTTAGCTCCTGATTCATATTTCATTCACTCCCCTAAACCACAAACCCAGAATAGGTCTGCCGTCGACAGCACAGGGAGTAAAAGTGACAAAGTTACTTGGGCTATGCATTGCCTTATGGTAAATCTTCCCACGTGGGGCAATATTTTGGGGTTCCTCTCTGAGTACCAAGAACTCACTTCACAGAGAGGATTGATGATTTTGTTTTATTTTTAAATATACTCAGGCGTTTGACCTTTCAGAGAGTTGGGGATATTTTTCCTAAACATCTAAGGCTTAGTAATTGATATTTATATTCTATTCAACTTTGGTAGACATGGTGAAATTTTGTAGTTTCAAAGTTTGAGAGAGGATTTCAAAGGCTTTGGAATCCTCACCTGTCTTTTTTGGGAAGGAGAGAGAAGCAAGAAGGCAACTCTCCAAAGGTCAAGAGTTAAGAAGCTGAGGGTAGGTCTTTCTCCCCCCCCCCCACTTCCTAGAAGATAAGCATGACTTCCCCGTATAATGTGATCAAGGAATTTTCCTGTCTTTGCCATTTGAGATGATGACCGCAACACAAAGTTGGCTGAGAGACTGAATGAGAAAAGGAAATGGGGAAAAGAAGGAAAGCTAGACCTTCCTCAATGCCTGCAAACCATTTGAAATACAGATCCAGCCCAACAGGACAGTCGCTGAGGCAGAATCAAATGAGCAACAGGGAAAAGCAGGTCATCTGGAGTGGAGTGGACACACACCAGCCCCTGAGCTGCCCCGTTCCCAGAGTCTGAGCTGCTGAAATTAAACTCTGATGCCATTCCAGCAGCCGGCCAATCCCCAGAGAGATCAGAAGTTCAGAGATGCCACCAAGTTCCCCAGAGCAAATGTGGCTACTCCACGTCAAGAGCTGGAAAGAAGATGTAGAGACAGGAGGAAAACAACAGTGCAGAGGATGCCCAGCTGGTAAGAAAGGGCTGTTTGTGATGCTTGGGTCACCTGATGAATCTCATTGGCCATGGCCAAAGGCAGCCCCACCTCTTGGCAGATGTAGAAAGAGGGGGCACTCACGTTCTCTATCTTATAGCAGGTGACCTGCTTGTCTTTAGCCTCCTGGCTTTATCTCTCTCTATATATATATATGTGCATCTATCTCCTAGGCATATGTGTGTATATCATCTCTCTTTCCCTGCTTGTCTACGCCCAAGAGAACTGGAAGAAATGAATGTCGAACCCTCACCATATCCCACTTTACCGTGCTGTCCTGACCCTTTCATCCAGCGGTGAGTTTTCGAGGGATGTGCTAACTTTTAGTTGAACTGGAGTGGAATGCCTTGTGATTTTATAAGCATTTCTTCTGTTTGGGGCTGAGGGAGGGGAACCCCACAAAAGCAGAAAGCCTGCCCCTTCTGGCTGAGAGCAGTGGTGTGTGCTTGGGGCTTTCCAGCTTACTTGTATGGGCATCCTTTCTGGTTTCCTTTTCCGGGAACCCTCCCGGGCTAACAAGCGCTGATGTGGACAAGTGACACAGCCCTCTACTCTGGCTTTCTTAATGATGGGAGAACTTTGAAGGGTCAGATTGTTTTACCTTGATTTCCCCTTCCTTTCCTGTGATTCTTGGTCCCCCAAGCAAAATGAATCCCATTGGACAGGGTAGAATCCCTGGAGATCATGTTCTCAGTGTAACTGTCAAATCAAAGATCCCTAGAGTCCCATCTGCTGGGGAAATGATAAAGTGTGATTTAGCCATAGTTCCCCAGAGAAATCCATGATTTATCCTTTGGGCTGGGGGTCTTGAAAGAGTATCCTTTCCTCATTTTCTTGGATGGTGGACATGATCTTCGTCAGCAGTCTGAGATGTACAGGATACTATCCGCCTGAGCTTCACCCATGTCAGTAGACAGGGGTAATGCTTAGTACTGAAAGGGATGTTAACAAGCATGAGTCTCCTCTCTCTCTCTCTCTCTCTCTCTCTCTCTCTCTCTCTCTCTCTCTCTCGTTTCAAATTGAACTTGGCTATTTTTAAACTTGCAAATGTAATCTGAACAGTGTTTTTCCAGTCATAAACTTACAGGAGATAGTCAGGTCCTATATGACAGGGTCAAAAAGTGGATTTGAGTTAGAATTAGGGTTTAGTTTAGGAGCGTGGCTGGATTGAAGATGAGATGGGCTGTTTTCCCCAAGAAATAACTTCCTGAAAGAAGGCTGGAGGAGTTAAAAGCCAGGCTCAGTCGGGAAGGGTGGACTCGTCACTCATCACTTGCTGCCTCCCGCAGCTTCTGGCCTAGGCTTGCGTTGGAAAAACCTGATGTCCAGGTCCAGCTAAGGTTCAGTTTCTGTCACCCGGCCTGCCAGATTAGGGAAGCTTTGTGATCATCTTCCCCAAGTTTAATTTGTCACTATGTTTGACACTAACAAGGCCTCAACTGCTCTTCCTGGGAGCTTCATGGTTAGCAGGGTGAAACCCCCCCCAAGACAGAGGGTTGGGGAAGGAAGAAATAGGAATGGGGAGAGAAGCATGGGGAGGGGACCTGGGAGATGTCATCAAGCTTGGGAAGCACTTTGTATTTCTTTCCTACCACCTCCTACAGTGAGGTTGAAGCAGCCTCGGTCTGGAAGTCCCCACCTTTTCCCAAGCCTGGAAGGCCCTGCTTCTCCCCAGACAGGATGAAATCAGAGGGAAAAGAGAGGGAAAAGATCATTCTGATTCCCAATCTCTGTTCCCAAACATTGTTCTGATATAAGCTACAAAAGAATGGCAGGCCAATGACCATCATCATTTTAGACAACACTTCAAGGCTTACAGAGAGCTTTGTATCGGTTATCCCCAGCTGGTCCTCAGAATACTACTCACCCTTTTACAGACGAGGAAAGTGAAGCACAGAAAGGTAAAGTGATTTGCCCAGGATCACACAGCTAGTGCCTAAGGCCATACTATGTATTGTGCTACCTAGCCATGACAAAGAGAACAGCTTATGGGGAGGGGGGGAGTCTTCTCTGGATACCAAAACAACTGCTTACTCAGCCTATGCCTTATGAGGAGAAACTGACTTTGCAAACTTTGATCCAGCTTATTCTGTCCTCTTCTAGACAGAGACTACCCCAATGAGCAAAGAGGTAAAGCAAGCCAGAAACAAGGTGATTCTGCCTGTAGTGGAGGGAAGGGGATCAATCCAGGAGCCCCCACCTCATCTGCGTTTTCATGTCAGGCTTCCAGACCCATCCAGAAGTGAATCACATCACTCTTGGTTTTTGCATCCCAAAGGATATAGTCCTTTGAAAATGGTCTTGGGTCCCCAGAATGATCACAGATATCCAATAAATCTGGAGGAGAGGGGTAAGGAGTCAGGGAGAAACCCCAGGAGTCTGTGCTCTCACAAGTGCAGATTATTGCCCCTTTCAAGGAAGATGACTTTGTGTGACTCTAAGAAAGGATAGCAAAACTGGTCAGTTGAGACTTGATGATTAATAGTTAAAGTACATTGTTCTAACAATGTTTAAAAGTACTTGCTGAAAACAGAAGGCCATCTCTTGGAAATGGCACATTGGCCTTGTTCAGTATATCAAGTGATTAATAAATTCTTGGTGATCTTTGATGTTATGTTATATGTGATCAGTGTCTCTGTAACTATTAACACTTTGCCTGTGATTTCTCATTTAATGGTTATAGGTATGAATTGACATCTGGGGCTAGAAAAAAGTAGTTTGGTCTAGTTTTTAGTGTCCTGTGAAATGTTCCCATCAGAAACATTTCTGATATTCTGTTTGTCATATGAAGGAAGAGAACTCTTGGTGATGCTGAAGGAGTGAATGAATTGGAGCTGGCTATTCCCATCAGCCAGTGCCCAGACTTCTCAGCTTACAAGACCTATTTTAGGAGAGACCATATTGAATCACTTCACAGCCACAGTCACCTACAGTGTCAAATTTGTCTTTTCTTGACCTTGGCTTTATAAAGAAATATTGGAAAGAAAGCATGGAAAACCCAACGTGGTGTATGGATCTTCAGACCCAACTGCTTCTAATCCCACAGGGAAGGATCTGCTAGGGAGCTGTCCAGAACTAATCATCAGGACAGTTAAGTTATTATGCTTCTAACCGAGGCCATTTGCATGCACATCTCTGTAAAATTATGGATTTTAGCCACAAAATATTAGAGGTCAGAAGCAAAACCTCATTACAGGTTATGCTTATGATAGCCTTTGTTGTCTCACTGCCTTCTTCAGCAGCTTTGAGGCTGAAATGATAATGAGGATGGTTTGCTTTAACCAATAATAAAATTCTTGAAAAACCAGAAAGCCAGTTGGAATAAGGCACTGTGGTCTACTTCCTCCTGAGGCAGAATAACAAAGGTGAGCAGATGAGGAATAGGGACATATGAATCAACTGTGCATAAGGACATTTCAGAGGAGGAAATTATTTTGACCAATACTAGCTCTCACCACCTCTGGTGGAAACTCTTGAAATGACTCTCTAATTGCTAAAACTACCTTGTATTTTCTTTGTATATACTCATAGTTGGCTTTATAACTCTATCACATTGCTCTTGAGATCACACATGATTTCAGTTTTGTTCTGGTGTCTCCATCACTTAACACAATTTGTGACACAAACTGGAAATTTAATAAACGTCTGATATTTGACTGCATGATAATGGATGCAACAGATATTCCAAGTAGGATTTCAATCAAAGAAGTCTGGGCTATGGTGGAAAACAAACTGGATTTGGGGTCAAAGGATCTATGTTGAGAGCAGACTCTGCTCCTCACTTTCTTTGTAACCAGGGGCAAGTCACTTAACACTTTGCTCTGGGACTCAATTTCCCATATGTAGGCATGGCCTCCTGTTAAGGATGAGTTTTCTCTCCAATAATATTGGTCAAATGTATGAAAAAGAGCTATGATTTTTGTTTTTGTTGTTGTTTTGCAGGGCAATGAGGGTTAAGTGACTTGCCCAGGGTCAGTCACACAACTAGTAAGTGTCAAGTGTCTGAGGTTGGAATTGAAGTCAGGTCCTCCTGAATCCAAAGCTGCTGCTTTATCCACTGCACCACCCAGCTGCCCCCAAGAGCTATGTTTTAAAGTTTGTGGGCAAACAAAAATTTCTAAGACTAGATAGACTTAACTATCAATGTAGCTTAGCAAAACCACACCATGACTATTACCTTTGGAGGGCTAAGTTATACCATACAACCACGCAGCGCTCTGGCATGTGGGTGACAGTAAAGCCCTTCCATTTGGAAACAGTTGTATGATCCAACTGAAGAGATGGGTTATGCATGCACTGCCAAGCTTATAGTGAATTTTAATAGTTGGATGAATAGGGTGTGAGGTAGCTTGGGGCAATCACTGCATTTGTAATCAGAAAGAACTGTCTGAATCCTGTTTTTACTACTTGCTAGGCATTTAACCTTTCTCAGCCTCAGTTTCTTCATCTGTTAAATGAAGATAATAACAGCAACTACTTCATAGAGTTCTTGTGAGTCTCAGATAAGATAAGACATGGAAAGTGTTTTGTAAATCTTAAAACTCAGCTCTCCCTGACTCTGAAGACAGCTCCCTGTTCAGTGAGGATTCTGCCTCTCACAGTTTTCTCTAAGGTGACTATTTTTTAAATGTTTTCTAATAAAGATTATAATACCTTGAAGCAAACCTGATTCAGATGGGTCACTTGGCTATATGAATCAACATATTGTTGTGTTTCCCAGGAATCATCACTCTGTCCTTGGGAGGATGTTGGGAGATGTTCTTAGTTGCTGTTGTTATTCATGAATTGAAGAAGGAGAGTAGCCATAAAAAAGGCAAATCACATCCAGTATGCCATTCTTGCTCAATTCCAACCAAATTCTTGGATGATTCCCTGACATACTTCATAGTAAATATTTTAATAAAGGCATCATCGTACAGTGGGAATAATGCTGTGCTTTTTGTGTGAAGGACCTGAGTTCAAATCTCACCTTGGTAAATACTGGATGTGGGATGTTGAGCAAGGCATTTAATCTCTCTCAGTCTCAGCTTTCCCATCTGTGAAATGGGGATAACAGCACTGATGTTAAGCATCACTGTAAGCTCCACATGATGTTAAGCCCTATAGATCTGTTATTTATTATAATGGGTCTGAAGTGCTCACAAGCTAGGATATGTTCATACACCCATGTTGTTCACTCGCTTCCTTTTAAAATGTGTTTATCTAAAACTCCGTCCCTCAATCCTCTCACTTCTGTTTCTTTTAATGCTTAAGCTCTCTTCATTATGAAATGGGCTACCCTTATCTTCCTCTCCCTGCCCCCACACTGGTGACTGAGAGTAACAAGAAAGATGAATAACTGATTCACTAAAACTCCTAAAAACCTAGCATGGGAAGCTTTGGTCACTCTCAGTATGCTTTTCTATAAAATGGGAAAATAAGTGGACCTTACTTTAGAGGCTATTCTGATGATCAAATGAGATCATGAATGTCAAGTTCTTTGCCAACTTCCAGTGCTTTGTCAAAGCTACATTTTTTGGAGGAGGGTGAGGGTTAAGTGACTTGCCCAGGGTCACACAGCTAGGAAGTGTCAAGTGTCTGAGGTCAGATTTGAACTCAGGTCCTCCTGAGCCAGTGCTTTCTCCACTGTGCCACCTAGCTGCCCCAAGGCTACTTTTGAGTGTTGGAATATACCCAAAGATTGCTCAAACAGCCAAGTCCATTGTTCCACTCTCTTAGAAGAAAGAGAGTAATGCCTATTGTCCATATTTTGTGAGATAGATAGGGAAGGTAAGGAAGAATTATCCAATGGACTTCAACATAGTATTGCTTTCACAGCCTAGATGATGCTTATTTTTATTGTGGTCCTCTTCATCTTATATTAAATGGAGACCAAATAGAAGCAGTGCTAAACAAATTGTTAGCCCACTGTTTTATTTGTCTGCTAAATGTTTGGCAGATCATTGTACTGCTGGATAAAAGGATTCTTTTTGGTAATAAAATAGCTCCCTTTCAGTCAGTCAGCCAATCAAAAGCATATTTTTTTTTGGTGGGGCAATGAGGATTAAGTGACTTGCCCAGGATCACACAGCTAGTAAGTGTCAAGTGTCATGTGTCTGAGGCCGGATTTGAACTCAGGTCCTCCTGAATTCAGGGCCTGTGTTCTCTCCACTGCACCACCTGGCTGCCCCCCAGTCACAGCATTTATTAAGTACTTCCTATATGTCAGGCACTATGCCAAAGCACTGCACACACACACACACACACACACACACACACACACACACACACACAGGCAAAAATAAAATCTCTGCCTTCAAGTCACTTTCTAGTGGAGAAGGCGCCACATAAACAACAATATATGTTTGAATACACAGAGTCTCTGCAAAGGAGGCTCAGGAAGGGTGGCCTGGGGGGAAGGTTGCAGGAGGAGGCTCAGGAAAGTCCTGCGGAGGGTGAAAGCATGTTTGGTACAACTCCAGAAGCCGACGGGATGGTAGCAATGCTGCGCACCTCATCCTGTTCCCACATGTCCTTCATGTCTTTGGCTAGATCTCTGTATTATGAAAGCTTGTCATTCTTCATAGCTTGGGGGTCATAAATATTTACTGTGGGCATACCTTTAAAAGTAAAAGAGTCTACACCTGTGGTTTAATTGACATGGGGAACTTTCAGGTGCGGAAATTACCTCTATTAATGAAGGTAGGCATCTTCTCTGTCACTTATGGTCTTATAGAAATGACTTGCCCAGGGTGACACATCCTGTATGCATAAGAGATGGGACTTGAACCCAGTTTTCCAAGGTCAGCAGTCTGTCCACTATATCATGCTGCCTCTGTAAAAACAAAACAAAACAAAACAAAAGAAAAAGAAAAAAAAACGAGGGCCTTCCATTTTTGTGGGGTGGCATCATGTCCAGGTGATCGTTGGGAATAGTTTGACTGAGATGATACTCTGGTCCCATTCTGTTTATTGACTGAACTCTCCCAGATATTCTGGGGTCTGTGTTTCTGGGATAGGAAGAACTTCTGTAGGAAAACAAGCTTTTGGTCTGAAAAGCCGAGCTCATTGACCTCAGCACTCCCAAACAATAATAATCACATTCATATGCAGATTTGTGAGTTCACATTCAGGTGCACAGCAGTGTGAGTGTGTTTCTTTGTATGCTTTGTATCCATTTGCTCACTGGAGCATCACAAAAATCTGTGACCTTGATAAACCTTCTTTGTGACCTCATTTACAGATGGATCTAACTCACAGAATTGTTGGGAGTATTCAATGAACTAAAGGAGACTCAGAGAATTATTTGTGGGTGGTCACAGGGTACTGTAAATATAAGAAAAAAATGCAAACCCATGCTTTGCTGAATAGAAGTTTAACCATCTAACCATTATACCAAACTGCCAACAGACAGACCTTGTCTATTGATGACAAAAAGTACAAAAAGCACCCCAGTCCCATTTGGCCATATATCTTTCATCGAATCAGAATTTAAAATGTTACCTTGTATCCCACCAAAAAAAGGAGAGGAAAAAAACCATAATTCAACAAGATACCAATTTCAAGTGTCCCCAAAATCAATTTTCATGAATTCTGACCCTGACGTAGAGGACCTGCAAAAATTGATTGCCCAAAAGTCACCTTTGGTCATCTTCTTAGGAGAATGACCCCTTTGAACATAAAACTCTGGTTAGTATTAATCATGTGTCAAATTGTCAAGTTGATATAGAGAGAACGTTTCCAAAGAAAATCTCACTGGAAAACCATCTCTTTGTCACAAATTAAGCTTCTTGGAGTCTGTAGGCAGGGGATAGGGAGCCAGTCCTATATTGACCCCCCTCCCTTGTTAGCTCCTGAGGAGGAACAAAGAAAAGACATGGCAATACCCACCTGCTCTGCTCCCCAAAGTACAGACACCCCTACAATGAAAGGTGGGCAAACCTCCTTTACTTAAAAGTCAAATGAATCTTAAAGTGACAGCTACCCTTCCTGGGCTGTCTTGTAAGTCAAGATCCCCATCTGTGAGCAGCCAGGGCTCTTTTACAATGCTTAGTTTCCTGATGGGTGTTAGGTCTCTTAGAAGGCATCCACTAAGGAACAGGCCCAAGCAACAAAGGTGAGATGGTAAAGTCACTGTAATTATCATCAAAGGCCAAAGACTCCAGTGTCTATAATTAGCCACTTCCCCAACCGCAGAAAGGTACTTTGTTCATTTGGGTCCAGACAGAGGACTGGACATGGGCATGATATGTACATATCAATTCATTAGACTTAGTTCAGTGGGAAATGATAAGTATCAACATTTATGTTTAACTTAAAGCTCTGACACCTTGGGGATCATCACAGTGGTGCCTTTATTCATCACTTTAGTATTTTAAAAAAATCTTTCCAACTAGATGAGACCATTTCATGGTCTGTTTCCTACTTATTATTTTTCACTCTATATGTATGCTTTTTTTTCTCTGTCTCTGTGTCTCTGTGTCTCTGTCTCTCCCTTTGAAGTTCAGAACAGATTCATCAAATGCAAAATAAATCTTAGCTTTTTACTTTCATGTTTCCTGTGTGCCTTCTCCTTTCATTTTTGATGCATGAACTAAGTCTTCCTGCCCCACAGAACTGCAGTTGCCATTCTAGAAATCTGATTAGTGGTGCAGAGCTTCCTCACAATGATAGGCCAAGCTAGCACAGACAACATGAAAGCCTGAAAAGGCTGGGAATTAGGAGAACTGGAAAATAACCTTTTTGGTCTCATAAGATTCATGTAGCCAAATGACAATTTAGGGGATGCTATTGTTGAACCAGTAATCACGCAGTCAGGATCATTGCAAAAACCTTCATCTTCAAAATATATTCAGAAAGTCAGTTTGACCTAGTGGATGGAGGGATGCCTTTGGAGTTAAAGGGTCCTGGGTTCTAGTCCTTCCACTAACACATAGTAATTATGTCACTCCTATAAAGACATTTATCCCATCAGTATTCTTCAGATCCTCAAAGACTCATTAGAGGAAAGTGGCTGACCTCCTTTGGGAACAGGAGCTTTTTCATTTGAGGTTCCCATCTGCATCCAGCTCATCCATACACCATGGCAAAGGAGTAACAACCTCCCCCCCTTTTCAACTCTCCTGTTGGTGTTGTTTTCCTCCATTAAAATGTAAGCTTCTCAAGTGTAGGGAATATCTTGCTCACTTGTATTTGTAGCCTCAGGTCTTCCTTCCTTGCATTCTGCCTGGCACATAGGAAGCACCTTAAAATATGATAGATAGATAGATGGATAGATAGATAGATAGATGATAGAAAAATAGATATGGATAGATAGACATACAATGATAGACAGATAGATAATGGATGGATGGATGGATTGATGGAAGAAATAATAGGTCTACACTACTTTACTCTTTCTATCTTACCAGTGTTATAATTTTTTACCTATGTATGGCACATAAAGTTTTTCAGTGCTTTTCACAAAGGACTGATTTGATCGTCAAACATGATCCTGTAGAATATGTCCTTTAAAAATAGCTATTTTGTAGATAAAGATGCATCAGAGGTTAAATGAGTTGACCACAGTCTTACAACTAGTAAGTAAGGAAGAATTTGAATTCAGATCTCCCTGACACCAAATCCTTTATTCGAGCTATATTACACTGGGAAATAGCAAAATGTCTTTGTGCATAGACTGCTGAACCTGGAATCAGGAAGACTTGAGTTCAAGTCTGGCTTAGACACTTCCTAGCTATGTGACCCTGGACAAGTCACTTAATTGCTATTGCCAAATCCACTGGAGAGGGACATGGCAAACCACTCCAGAATCTTTGCCAAGAAAACCCCATAATTCAATGAACTGAAACTTCTCAGTCAAAATGAAAATGTCCAACATCTTGAATGTTCCTATCTACTCTGCAGATATTCAAATACATTTAATCTCTCCCTAAAACCCCAGTTGTAGATGGATGAAGAAGAGCCAACATGACACAATATCCCTACTTTTGGTACCCAGGGATGTGGGTTCACACTCCTGTTTTGGTGTTTGGTATTCACTCTAGGTGTGACTTTGGGCCAGTCAGCTGATCTGTCTTGGGCTCCCCATCACCCTTTGTAAAACAAGGGGCTCAACAAGTGAAGACTCCCAGAGCTTGACATAAATGATCATTTGGTGATATCGTCACAATGTTCTCAGTCACTGCTGCTTTCTCTTCAGGGCTCTGGACTATGTCTGCTCCCTGTTCTGTGGTTTTTAATTCCCTAAAATCATGTTGCTTTTTATCAGTGTCAGAAGGGAGCCAGCTTGGGGATGGAGTAGGAGTGAGTTTCCCATTTAATGAGATATTTGGGTTATAAGGGGAATCTTCATTTGGGCACAATGCAGAAAGTTTGATTGGGAAGAAATCAGACACCTTGGATCCATTTAAGAAGTAGCAGAACTCTTCCAGAGAAAGGGAATTCTGGTGAATTGTCCCCTTTTCATCTCTGCTGAGTTAGTAGTATGGATTCTTGTCACTGGGGAAAAAATGCTGCCTTGAACCCAATTAGATCTCATTTTGGATCAAATATAAATACTTATGTATCATGTACTATATATTTAAGTCTTGAATCTTCAAGCATGACAACCCCTTAAAGCCTTCATTTCCCTTTATTTCTATACTTTCAGAAGAGTCCCACCCTCCCTTTGATTAGAAGGAAGGAAGGAAAAAAGGAAGGAGGGAAGGAGGGAAGGAAGGAAGGAAGGAGGGAGGGAAGGAGGGAGAGAGGGAAGGAAGGAAGGAGGGAAAAAAGGAAGGAAGGAAGGAAGGAGGGAAGGAGGGAGAGAGGGAAGGAAGGAAGGAGGGAAAAAAGGAAGGAAGGAAGGAAGGAAGGAAGGAAGGAAGGAAGGAAGGAAGGAAGGAAGGAAGGAAGGAAGGAAGGAAGGAAGGAAGGAAAAAAGGAAGGAGGGAGGGAAGGAAGGAAGGAAGGAAGGAAGAAAAAAAGGAAGGACGGAGGGAGGGAAGTAAGGAAGGAGGGAAAAAAGGAAGGAGGGAGGGAGGGAAGGAAGGAAGGAGAGAAAAAAGGAAGGAAGGAGGGAGGGAGGGAAGGAAGGAAGGACCACCTCCTCCCCCCAACAATTAACAAGGGTATATTCAAGGGTCTGGGTTTTCTCATTGAATCTGGATTGAGGTCATTGAAACCAAAATAAGAAAGTTTCCATCAATTGCAGCTCTACCCAACTGGAATGGGATGCCTGAAGAGAAGTGGACTCACCCTGAGCTAAGGTCTTCAGGGAGGGCCCAGATGGCCTGTTGGAAGCTGAGCTCCCTCTCCGATCATTGTCTCTGAGGTGATGTTACTAACAGAGGGCTCTGATGCCACCTCTTACCTGCTCCCTGGGCCCCACGATTCAATTTTCAGTGTGAGATTTTGTACTTCAGATTGGCAATGATAGGAATCAAAATTTGATTTATTGGTTTGCAGATTATCTCTAGACTTAAGAAAGTGATGGGGAAAATGTTGATAATGTAGATTAAACTTAAAAGTGTGTTAGGTGGACATTTCATTGTGAGTCAGTTGTTAAACATTGAACAGCACAGCCTGGTTCCTAACCATTTCCTGAGTGTGGCATGGCAGAGATTCTTTGGGTAGTGGGAGGATTAACTAGATGGGTTTCTCCAGCTCTGAGATTCTGTGAGTCTGTGAAGATGGAACTTTTTGTTCTGTTGTTGTAATTCATTCCAGTGTGGAAACTTCAACCAATGCCAATGAATGAAGGCACCTTATTTACAACTTCATCTTAGAGTGTCCCCTGAAGCCCTGGGAGACTCAGAAACCTGCTAGAGCCACTGAGCTAGGTGGGGGGGGATCAAAGCAGGACTTGGGTCTGGGGTGTGCTGAGGGAGGGCATCTGGCTCTGGCCTCTGTGTCACTAGGTGGGATTTGAACCCAGGCTTCTCTGGCCTCTGTGCTACTCCACTCTCAAAAATCAAAACGAAACTACCCAACAGTGGCACATGACCATTAACCAACTGTAAAGACAGAATGTGGTTTTATCGGGTCTATTTCATTCTAGAGGGAGACACAGAGAAAGAGAGGGAGGCAGGGAGGGAAGGAGAGAGAAAGGTGTGTATGTATGTATGTATATAGCTATATAGGTATGTGTGCATACATATGTATAATATGTATATGTGCATCTATGTGTGTATACATAATGCACACACATTCATACATATGCACATGAATATACACATACTCATACTCATATACATATATATGTTCAGAGCGTCTTAACTTACAGTCCATGGACACACACACACACACACACAGAACATTTCATTATAATTATACCTGGCTTCTTTTGACATGAAATGTATTTTGTTTTATGTATTTAAAATATTATTCTGAGAAGGGATCCAGAGGCTTCCCCAGACTGCTGGCAAAGGAGCCTATCACACACACACACACACACACACACACACACACACAAATACCTAAAATCCCTGTGTTAAATAATAAGTAATTTGAATAGTTCTGGTTTTATCCAAGACATATTCACAATGGCAGTGTCAACTTGTGACTCTGAATTTCAGAATATGGGGTAAGTCATGAAAAATATTGCTTTATCTTGTTTTATTTCCTCTGATATCACTGTTTTTATTCCTGGTAGGTCATACTTACAATTTCACTCTTCCCTTCCCTTCCCTTCTTTTTTCTCCTCTTCTCTTTTCTTCTCTTTTTCTCTCTAATTTGGTCTATCTCCATTTCTGTGTGTCTATATTTGTCTGTTTGTCCATCTCTCTCCCTATTCTTTCTCTGTCTCTGTCATTTCCCAAAAAACATAGATTTTGCTTAATTTAACATTTTATTAATGACGTTTGCTTTTAGGTCACAGGTTCAACCCTCCTTTCCCCAGTTGAACCCTCCCTTAAAACATAGGACAAAACAATATTTAAGCACAATCAACTGGTCTCACAACCAAGTCTGATAGGGCATGCCATGTTCCAAATCCATAATCAGGCACCTCTTTACCCAACATTCTCCAGGGCTAACAGTCACCATATTGAATCAGAATTTTATTCCTTTCATGTTATTTACATTTGCATTGTTGTGTTCACTTTGTATAGAGTTTTCTAATTCTGCTTAATTGATTTTGCATCATGTCAAATGTCTTCCCACATTCCTGGGAATTCTTCTTATTTGCCATTCTTTATTCTGTTGCATGCATACATCTCCAACAATTTATTTCTAGGTTCCTTCCTTAACCAAAAGGCACTCACTTTGCTTCTAGTTTATTTGCTAGCATAAATACACATACACACATACATAGTCTTGTATGAATATGTTGACAAATGAGTCTTACCTCTTAGCCCAATAGTGCAATAACTGGGCCAAAAGCAATGTACACTTTAGTGGCTTTTCTCATATGATTCCATATAATTTTCTAGGCTAGTTCAGTTATATATCTACCATCACTATATTAGTGAGCCTCTCTTCCCACAGCCTCACCAGCAACTCACTGCTACTGTCTCTTTTAATCTGCCACTTTGAGAGGTATGACGCAAAACCTTAGAGTTATTTTAATTTACATTTCTCTGTGAGTAATTTGCAACAACCTTCCAAATGCTTGTTGACAGTTTTAGAAGTGATTATCCAGGCATAACTTAGTGTCCTGGGACTGAGAGCCAAGCCCAGGTAATTTCACATTCTAGACCCTAAGCCAGGTCTATTCACGTCAAATGTTTATAAACAACCTTCCAATGGACTTTATTTTGTTCTACTCCCTCACCCCACCCCCACTGTCTATCCTAGTGAGCTGGAGAAGCTGCTAAATATAAGTCCAAGTGGGAACCTAACTCTTCCCCAGAAAAATTCCCTGGAGAATAGAGGGAAAACAAACACACACCTTTGGCCAGGAAGTTAGAAATCAGGGTGAAGGTTTTAAAAGGGCTGTATTTGGCTTCACAGCAAAGGTGTATGCATGAGCCCCAAGTGATTTCTTTGCTGCCGAAGCAGGTTTTGCTGTCCTCATTACTGCAATTGACATCTCAAGTCACAGGGGAGCTGTGGTTTGTTTGGGTTCGAGCCATAAGGACCCTAAAATTAAATCACCCAGCTGGGCTGCTAATGCTGCTTATAGCTTCCACACTTTGTTTCCTTTTCTTGATTGGGGCTTGGGCCAAGAGAAGCTATAAATAATTATATTTGCCCAGCATCTAGTCTCTTCCATGAGGTCTAGCAATGGGACTGAAGAATTAGTAACAAGGGATCCTGAGCTTGGAATCACAGAAGTAGAGTTCAAAGTGTGGCTTTGCTGCTTCTCACCTGTAGGATCATGGACAAGTCACTTCCCCTCTCTCTGAGACTCCCTTTTCTCATCAGGCAAATGAGAAGCCTGGATTAGATGGCCAAGGACAGATCCTACCCCCTCCAGGGCTTGCTCCTGGATCACAGGCTCCCAGCCAGGAAGCCCAAGGCACCAAAGGCCATATTCAGATGACAAAAGAAGCAGGTATCAGGCTTTCTGACTTTCAGACCATCAGCCAATCTACATATTCATCAATGCCCCTCTATATCGAAGAGGACTCCTGCCTTGGAGAAGTTGGACATGACCTCCCACTTCCCTAAAAGCAATCTGGATATTCTCAGGTTTGAGCTGGTCAATACTGTCTGTATTCCCGGTTCATTATTTTAGAGCTAGAAGATATCACAGAGTCCATCAAGTTCAACCACTTTTACTAATAAAGAAACTGAGGCCCCAAGGGACTGAATGACATGTCTAAAGTCACTTCACCTAGTAAGTGTTTAAAGGATGGATTTGAACTAAAGTCATTGGGACTCCAAGTCCATTGTATTATCCACTAACCCATGCTGCCTTTCAATGGACCCTCTCAGTGGCCACTTGATGACTTCCTGGAGGGCTTTCTGCAGACTAGATACTGAAAAGATGCTCCCTGGACTTGGATTTGCAAGGAGTTCCGTTCTAAAACTAAGTGCATTGTCTAGTTAACTCAGGATTGAGCAAAGGAGTGTATTCCTTGTGCTGTGACTCTTCCTACCATACTAAGTACAGTAGAAGAAATACAGTACAAATCTTTCACAATAAAAATATCATCTGGATCCTGATTGTCCAGCCTGGGGTGGGGGAGCGGGGATATCCATTGGATTGATGTCATATATGTTGACTATAGGTGATATGATAGTCCACTGTCCATGGTATCCGCCAAAGGCATTTGTAGATATGAGACTAGATTAGAGATATGGCATGCTAGAATCTTATCATGATGGAAAGTTGTGATGGAATCCTATGATCATAGATCTGGCATTGGAAGAGATCTCAAACATTATCTGGTCCAATTTCCTTATTTTTCCACTGAAGAAAAAGAAGTGCTCACAGGTGAAGAGACTTCTGCTTGGTCATATATGTTGTAATGGGCAGAAGTATTATTTGAATGTTGGTCCTCTGTGGGGATGTTGCAAAGCCTACACTCTTTCTACTCTTCTGAAAGGCCTTTTGATGATCTACTCAGTCTTGTGCCTGAATAGAATCCCTGAATGGAAATTGAGTTTTAGGGATAAAGAAGCCCACTACTTCCCAGGTCAGCACATCCCATCTGCTGTTCACTGTTATTGGTAGCAAGTATTTCCTTGGAGCAGGCCTCTCTGAAAATTCCATCTAAGCTTCTTACATCAGTCCTCCACGGACACATTATATCCCTTCACATACTTGAGGATGGCTTTCAATGCTCTTGAAATTTCTCTTCTCAAGGCTAAACATCTTAAATTCCTCACATCCATCCTCTCTCCATTATAGCCATGCCCAAACTTGCCAACGTTCTTCACCAGCTGAATATAGCATAGGTTTGGGAATCCCCACAGTCAGAACAGAAATTATCATTGTAGCAGTCAGAACTCATAAAGTCAAGATCTAGTCATGGAATAGGTGGAGAAAGAAAAGTCATTCTGTGGCTCAATGAATAAAGACGTGGAGTCTTAAACATAAGGATAACTCTGGAAATGGTCAAAGAGTTCTTTGGTTGGGGAACTCCCAGTGAATAAACTCATTCTACCATTATAAACATGGTAGACTCAAGCTTTGATTACTCATCCATCTGAAGTTGGTTTAAGTTTGGACTTCCCTTTTCCAGTGCAAGTGAACACTTACTCCCCATTCCATAGTCTTAAAGAGTCAGCTTTCTGATGTCTTAGCTACTTAATAGATTGGAAGCACAAAGAGGACAAGAACCATGTTTCATTTATTTCTTTATTCCTCCATAGAGTCATTTTAACCTTGCATCATAAAGACCAAAGTATCTCAGTAAGTGTAGCTGAATATTGGGCATCTCTTCAACTGTTTATTATTCTTTGGAAAGTGACACAGAAAGAATGAATCAGATTGAAGATTCATTGGACCTGCCCAAAGCCAGCTCTGCTCTGTTCTATTTGACCTGAGGCAGTCACGATTTTAAGATTTGTAAATGCTCTGTGAGACACCCCATGGGCCTGATTTTCCCAAAGGGTTTTTTTTTCTCCATAAAGCATGTTTAATTTATAATCAGGTGTCTGTCTGGATGGCTACAACCTTTGTGTTTTTAGGGGATTAAATCTAAACGGAATTTTAGCCTCTGTTGTTTTACCTCCAGAGGGAAAGAAGAGTCCCAGGTCTTTCATGTGGTCCTTTGTGCTTGGGGGAGAAAATGGTTGAATTGCAGCCCACCCTCTACTCAGGCTGGGGAGATTAAAGAATCAAACGATGATTAGCTCGTCTATTTGGATGTGTTTATGTTATTCTCGTTAAATGCTATATCACTAATCTCCCATTTATTTGTGTGGACAATTTTGTGCCTTTCAGCTCCTAGAAAGGAAGACCTATTATCCTTCTGCCAGCTAAATGACTTGCAGTCCCAGACCTGTTGAAGTCTCCCACCAAACATGGGCAATAAATATTTACCTAAGTTGAAAGAATGTTAATACTAAGCTTTGAGCTCCCACTGCCACCCCCCTCCCTACATATGCTTTTTAATTTAGCTCAGTCATCCTAAAGAATAAAGATCTGACAGTTACCAGCCTTAGGAACACTGGAATTACAGATAATGGGGGTGAAGAATACAAGGGCTTAGTGGCTAAATAAAGGATGATGACAGGGAGGACTCCTTTGTCCCTGGATGCTGGACAAGAAGTAGAGCAGGAGAGGCACTTCCTAAACCCCCAAAAAGGAGAATCTCAGGTTAGCCTAAACCAAGCCATTACTCTGTCTATTGGTATCTTGTTGTAGAGATGCCCTGCCGTGTTCCTGGGTTTGGATTTGGGAAGCAGATAAGAATGTGAATCACAATAGTGGGGAGTAATTCACCTTTAACCATGGCTGGATGTCAGTGAGGGGGGGTGGCGCACTCAGAAGCCTGGCTGCCTGGACTGGAAACTCAGCTCTGATGCTTGTTTTTTTTTTCCCTTGAATATGAAAGGGTTATCTCCATAGAGTTACCACCACAAGTGGGCACTCATAGGGAAGGGAAGACATCCCTTGGTAGGCAGAAATACTTGGCTAGAATTATCATTGAACCAAGGTAACTAATTGTGAAGAAAGACTGTGAAGTCATTTCTAGAAGTTTCTTTAAAAATCAGGATGATAAATATTTTCTAGGCTAGTATAGACAGTTCTTTTCATAAACAGAATTGAATTTCATCCAGTTGTCCATCCATCCATATAATCATTTATCCTCCCATCTGTCCATTGGCCCACTCATCTCTCTGCCCATCTGACTCATCTGTATATACATCTGTCCTTCTATCCATCACTCTAACAACCTCTTTATCTGCCCCCATCTAATAATCCATTCTATCCTTTATCTTCCCGTATAGCTATACACACATACATACATTTATCAATCAAGAAATAGGTGTCTACTATCTGCCAGACACTCTGCTTGGTGATAGGAATGCTAATAACAATGAATGCAATAATTCTTACTGAGAAGGTGTTTAGAGTCTAATGAAGATGCAACAAAGAGAAACACACAAGCATACAAACCTGTGCACACATATGTATATATACATATATATATATGGGGTGAGAATAAACATAAAGAAAACAAAAGCAGATCTATCTATCTAGTAGCTCAATCCAAGGTAGTGTGGCATGGAGGGAGGGCACTAGCAGTTCATAGGAGAGATTAGGAGAGGCTTCATGCAGAGGTTGATGCCTGAGCTGTGTCTTGAGGGAAGAGAGAGATGCTTCCATCCCTCCATCTCTCTGAGAATCCAGACATTCATCTTCCAGCAGATATTTGTGAGGCACTTTCCTTAAGTTTTGTGAAAAAGCAGTCACTGTAAGACTTCTCTTAAAATTAAACCGCAATTCATGGTAGTCATAAAGGCTTGGAAATGTGATTTGTAATAGAATATGTATTTCTCTCCATACTAAACATGTACGTGACTGCGTCCAATTCATCTAATCATCAGATCCCCAAAGGATGACTAGTGTTGATTTGAATAAGTCTCACTTGAAATACTGGATTTGAAACATAGGATTTCTCACATTCTTTCATTCAACAAATATTTATCTAAAATAAAATTTATCTAAAATCAAATCTGCAATACTTTGTGCTATGCAATGTAGTAGGTACAAAGAGTGCCTGCCTTCCCCAAGACTGCACTTCAGTGGGAGAAGTAAAGAGTTCTGAAATAACTATATTAACATTATTACCATTATCTCTATTTTGTAAGGTAGAAATCTTTTTTTTTTTTTTTTTTTTGCGGGGCAATTGGGGTTAAGTGACTTGCCCAGGGTCACACAGCTAGTAAGTGTTAAGTGTCTGAGGCCGGATTTGAACTCAGGTACTCCTGAATGAAGGGCCGGTGCTTTATCCACTGCGCCACCTAGCTGCCCCTAAAAATCCTGTATATTTTTTTAATTATTATTATTATTATTTTTTTTGGTGAGGCAATTGGGGTTAAGTGACTTGCCCAGGGTCACACAGCTAGTAAGTGTCTGAGGCCGGATTTGAACTCAGGTACTCCTGAATCCAGGGCTGGTGCTTATCCACTGCACCATCTAGCTGCCTGTAAGGTAGAAATCTTGAAAATGAATTAGGACTGTGTCTGAAACCACGCAGAAAAGGAATTCATAAAACAACCATATCTTAGAGCTAGGGGAAATGTTAGAGGTTATCGTCAACAGCACCCACATTCTATAGGAAAGGAAACTAGATCCTGAGAGGGAAAAGTCCACCCCCATGATCACATAGCTACACAATACTCAAAACAATGTGTTTAGTACATTGGCATTTCAATAGTTTATGTCTAATTCCAAGTTTGGTCTCCCACTTTCCAGTGCCATTTATTGTCCTTTGTTAAACCTTGCAGGTGTGGGGTGAGGGCACCGACCAGGTGGAATCATGCCACTGCCTTGGCTTGGTGCCATCTGTTTAGGCACAAGAAACATTTTGGGTTCCTTTGTGGGTCATCGATGCCTTCCTTTGGTGTTAGGTTCTGGGTACTGGGGACTTTGAAATTGAGATCAGTCAGTTAGTTAATATACATTTGTCAAACATCTGTTATGTGTCAGGCCCTGTGCTGAGCACTGCATGATCTGTCTCAATGTCCTTATCTGTAAAATGTGGATAGTAACACCCACCTCATAAGATTATTTGGGGATCCAATGAAATAGCTTATATAATGAGTTTTGCATATGTAAGATGTTACATAAATGTGACTTTATTATTGTTGTTGTTGTCATCATGTACTTATTCACCTGACTTGAGAGAACAAGTGACTTACCCAAAGTCACACTTCCCAGTATGTTTCTGTAGTAGGATTGGAATTCAGGACATTGCCCTGACTCCAAGTTCAGTATTCTGTCCATCCCCTATAGCTGTCCTCTAAGGACATTCCCTGTACTAATTCCTTTGATCTGAGTCTCAGTTCTAGCTCCAATATTTTATGCTGTGCAGCCTAGGACAAATCATTTACTGCCTTTGATCTTGCCAAATAGTATTTTAAATATTTAATCAATTATTGCATCTGTGGAAAGGAAAAGGGATTTTTCTTCTTTCTTCCTCTAATTACTAAATGTGACCCTGTCAATTGGGTTCAGAGCTGGGACACAAGACAACAGGACATCTCATCCTGTCTCAGACCTTCACAAACTGTGCAAGCCTCCTGCCCCAATTATAAGTTCTATTATCTCAATGTAAGGAAAATTATAATTGAATTTTGCTGGGCTTATTCACTGTTATGAAACTTTTTTGCTCGAGTTAATGGGAATGTTCTGCCCTTCCAATGGAAGTCTCCTGGGGCCACATGACATGTTTCTTGGAAAAGAGACAGGTAGGGTAGTGAGATTTCCCATCTTCTGAATTTCTGCCCTTTCTGATTGACTTGTGAATTGGGTTGAATGAAGTCCATAGCTAACTCTACTTTGTTCTCAGCAAGGCAATCCTACAAGATCTGGGGCGCCTTGTATCAAACTTGCTTAGAAGTGTCCCACTTGTATTTTCCTTCTTCCTTACAGCACTGCCCTGGATGGTATTACTTTTTGTTAGTGATACCTATCCATGTGCACATAAGTTTCTGACATTCTGTGGGGAATTATTAAGGGCTCAAATAACAGTTACAGACTCTTAGAATCTGAAGGGAAACAGCCCTCTGTTCCAACCCCAACCAGACAAAGAATCCACACGCCACATATCGGATAGTGGTGATGTGGCCTGGAGAACAGTCTGGAGAGGGAGCCTACTGTCTCGGGGTTTAGCCCATTCCACACTGGGACTGCACTCACAAAGTTTTTGATGACACCTTCCTAGAATGGTCTCATTGTGACACTGTTCCTGAAGTTGTCCTGGGAGGCCAAGCAGAAGAAGATGAATCTCTCTTCCATGTGTCAGTCCTATAGATACTTGAAGAAAGTCATCATGTTTTCTCCTGCTGGGCGTTCTCTTCTCTCAGATCAATGTCCCTGGTTCCTTTAGCCAATCCTCATATGGGACACACTCAAGGTCTCTCATTCTACTGTTCACACTCCTCTGGATACTCTCCAGATTCTCAGTGACCTTCCTAAAGTGTTCCCAGAATGGGATATGATACTCCACTTATGGTCTGACCAGCCGGTCAGTCAACATATGTTTAAGTACTTCTTCAATGTTAGGCACTGTATTAAGCATTGAGACTATAGAGAAAAACAAAATTCACAACTCTTGCTCTCAAGGATCTTGCATTCCAATGGCAGAGACAATGGGCAAATAAACACACAGATTTATGTCTGTGTGTGTGTATATATATATATATATATATATATATATATATATATATATATATATATATATATATGTATATGTATATGTATGTATATATATATATATAAGCAAATTCATGTTTTCATCCATATGGATACATGCATGTGCCTGTATTTATACATTTACACACACGTCTGTATATTGTGCATCAGTGCATAGGGATGAAGATGATCAAAGAGGGAGGGCAGTAGCAGGGTTTGGGGGGTCATGTCAGAATGACTAGGACCCATTCCTAAAGGAGCTGGGAGAGAGAGGCAGTTAGTCAAGGCTGAGTTTGGGCCTTGGGTCACTGGTTATCCCTTTCATTTTATGTTTTTCCTGAGCAGAGCTAACTGTACCACAGTCTCAGTATGGATGTTTATGGTCATGGTGGCAACCTTGTGAGTTAGAGAAGTTAGAAATCCTTGGTCCCTTGATGGTGCTGGCTGGTGTCAAGGTGATTTTCTGAACTGGGTAGAATGACCACCAACAGAAAAATAGCTTGATTTCTGTCTTGAACTTCCAGACGTGGATCTGCAGGAATAAATTTGGACGCTCTAGAGCTTAGGCTAAATGTAAAAAATACCAATTTTCTGCTCTGGCAAACTGCTTCATTATCTGATGTTTACATCATAACCTAGTGTGGGAGTATAACAACAATTTTAAGTCATTGTATTCTGTTTTGTCTTAATTAATGTGTGCCTTGAAATGAGAGCCTTCTGTAGTTAAAATGTCTTTGTTGTGGAGGGAAAAAAATAGCTGTCCTATACCTGATTTGTCTTTTACATAAAGTACCTTGCTATTCTACTCTTTGGAGAAACCCTAGAAATGAGGTAAAATTTAAGCTTTGGTCCATTTTCCACAGGACTCCATGAAGGGGGTGTAAAGAAGCAAAGAGTTTGAGAAAAGGAGTCTACACCTTCTCTTTTGAATCAAGGCTCCCCATAGGACCAAAGCTGGTTCCTAGGGAGCTGTGCTCTCTGTAACCATTCTTAGATTTTCAATGGGCCCTCATTAGTCACTGAATCCAATCAGTCTCAAGTGGTTAATCCCTTTTGGGAGCTGTGAGTCTGTGAGTTAATCTTGTTTGTCCTAACTCCAGTAAAAACAGAATTCTGTTTGCATTGACTGGGGACCATAGGCAGAATGGCTGGTGACCCAGAAGACTCTCACTGTTTGAGTTTAAATGCATTACATATGTTCTTTGTTGGCATCTCTTCTATTCTTAGTAGAGTCTTGGAGGAAAGAAAGTGAAGTCAAACCTTTGGAGGCGAGTAATGTGCAAATGTGAAAATAATGTATAATATGAATATATCCTTTGAGCCCTCAGTCAGTGCTGGGCATGTAGCCTTCCATCTGGTCAAGGGGTCCTGGAAAGACAGTTGTCCTGGTCCCATGGACCACTCATTTTATCCACAGACTCTAAAATCTGAGCTAACTGACTGTCAGCACAGAAATGGTCATTTCTAAAATAGATCCAAATGCTCCTGTATCTGGGGAACTGGGCCCTTTAAGGGGTTGGGGGAGGGGTCATCCCTTCCCACATGAGGAAATATCCAAAGACCTTACACATTTAGAGAACTGCATACATTAAGTTTCAATCAAACCAGACACCAGATCACAGAAATAGCTAAGAGGCTGCTGATTTGGGAGAATCTTGAATAACATTTTAATTTCAAATTATCTGTATTTTCTGCATTCTGCATTTCATTGTAAACACTTGATGAAGAAGGAATAAAGATTAAATTCAGCCTAAAAGCCACCTTCTACCTATCTGCACCTCCTTACAAAATGAGTTTATGGTTTTTATATGTTTGGCATATGCTGATAAGTTGACCTGTTGTTTTCCCCAAGAGTAAGATGTTACCTGAGGACAGAGACTTCATCATTTTTGTCCTTGTATTCCCAGCCCCCTAACACAATGGAAACTTAGCCAATCCATGTTTGTAGTGGACAAGGAAAACCACTGGCTTTGAAAGTCAGAAGCCATGGCTCGAAATACTGACTGGGACACTTACTACCTTTAAGATCTCACCTTTTTTTCTTTGGGTATCAAATGGAAAATGTGGAGGTTGGATAAAATAGACTCTGAGATGCTTTCCAGTCCAAAGTCTATGATCCCACTGGATGTGCTCCCAAAACAGAGGTAATATTACTTTCTACGTTGCCTTCCCTTCCTTTGCTTTTCAGGGAAAAATCACATCTAGAAACATCTTTTCTTCTGCCACCTAGGTCGCTTTATGTCCACTGAGCATCTGCCCTGGTTTGCTGGTTCTCAAGAGAGTTTAGGCTGTGGGGGCTCATTTCGGTGTATTGTAAGCATCTTGGGGGCAGGCATTGTTTCCTTTTTGTCTTCATATCTCAGTCATGTGCAAAGGAAGCACATTATATGTGTTTGTTGGCTGAATGAATCAATAGGAGCACAGATTCACTCTTCAGAGTGCCTCTGTTTTTGCAATCTCATACTAAAGAGAAAGCCAATTTCTGTATGTCTGTGATATCACCTACATTATATAACCTCCTTTTCTTAGGGATGTGGAGAGAGATATTCATAACGTGGAGGACTGGACAACTCCCTTCGCCTAGGCAGATAACCAACTTTCCCCTCTTCCCCTCTGACTCAAGGTCTTAGTGAGTTGCCTGAGGTATGGAGAGTTTAAGTAACTACCTCTGGCCACACAGCCCAAATGTTTTGGAGGTAAGGCCCCAACCTAGATCCTTCTATTCTAGGGTGATCAGTCTTTCCCCAGTAACATGGTACCTCTTGACTCCCAGACCAACAGGTGTTTTTGTATTTTTTTCCACTGGATGACATAGCCAGTCTCTTTAGCCATAAACTGGTCACAGTTGTACTTTCAGCTGGGACTGAGAAGAAGCATGCTCCCATATCTACTTTCCAAAAGAATGTTCAGAATCTCTTATTTCAAAGCCAAGGCCTTGTTAAGACTGTCCACCCCTAGCTCATGTTGCTTGGACTAAATGCCTCGTGTATATGGTGAAAGGACCAATATGATATCACTTGCTGGGCTCTCTTTGGGAATTGGGTCTTTTCTTTAGACTTCAACATGAGATCATCCCTCTGCTCTGTCCACCAGAGCCCCTTGCTCACTGCAACTGAATTTAGAGAATTTCTGTCTTGTGTGACCTGGGGTTGCAACCACTCAGCACCTGCTTGAAAAGTGTTAGAACATCCAGTGTTGTCACCAGGGTAAAATGCTCAGAACTTCAGACATGCCCCTTCAGAAAGCGGAAATAGGTTTTATGTAAGGTTTTCTATTCAAGGCTGTGATTCTGTTACGTTCTGAACATCTGCAGTTGCAGCAACTGGAGGGAAAGCAACAGTTGTAGAAATCCCCTAATCAGTGATGACCCTGATACCATGTGGGTATATGGAAAAGAGCCTGCAGGAGCACAAGGCTGGGCATGGGCAGGAGCACTTCAGCTGGTTCAGCTGGGGGACAGTTCCTGTGCTGCAGTGACTGTCAGAGAGGGGGTTCTGGCCATGGCTCCTAATGGGAAATTAAAGTCCCTGGAACCTTCCACCGGGAAGTCCTTAGAACCAATAAGTGTCACCCCTTTGATGCTCAGTTCAGGGACAGGAGAGAGGGTGGTGCATTGATTTCTAAGGTCCCTCCCAGCACTAAATCTTTTTTCCTAGGAGTCTAAGTGGCTTCATCTCCCTTGGCCCCACTTCTTCAGTAAGTAAGTGGTTTAGACTAAATGATGTGCAAGGTGCCCCGTAGCTCTAAATCTTTTACTCTAGGACACTCAAGATTAGAGAGGAGGCAGGTGGGGGGTGTGCCTGTGCTGTGTGTCCACGTGTGTCCATGGAGTGGAGGAGAGAAGGAAGAGGACTGGTAAATTCACAAATAACTTTGAGACAAAGTAGAAATACAATCAGTGCTAGGAAAAGTCCAAGCCAAGTCCTATGCTCTATCTCAGCCCAGACAATGCGCCCTCCCTTAATCTCCCAGCCTGAGCCAACACTTACAATCCCCTAATAACCACTTTACCTAGTACCCACCCTTCAGGCTACCAGCCCTCCAGAGAGAGTTAGCTCTCCTCCCTCGAAATAATTTTCCCAGCTGTCCTCTTTGTCCAGGAATATGACATTTTAAGATTAATTCCTGTGATTGAGTTTCCTGTCCCTGGAAGCACAATCAATTAAGCAGTATTTAAGTCAACACGACTGAGCCTTTGAAGGAATGTATTTGATCCTGTCCTCAGAGCCTTGTGGAGTGAATTGCTAGAGAAAGAACTCTCCTGAGTGACTCAGGAGACAGGAAGAGTCATCACCCGGGGGAGAGGCCACAGTAAGGGGAGAGTTGGGAGGTGGAGGAGATTCCAGAAGTCTTTGCTTTTCCTTGGGCTTTGCTTTGTTTTCTTTTGCTTGGGGGAGGGGGGTGCAGCTAGGGTGGGTCTTGTTCTTTACCAGCCCTCTGTGAAGTGGGTCTTATAATTGCTGATAGACCCATTGTGTGCATGAGAAAATAAGATCAGAGAGATTATGATGGGCTGGGGAGTGGGAAAGAAGCAGGATTCACATCCAGGCTTCGCAGAATTCAGGTTCAGTCCTTTTTTCACAAGAGACCACTGCCTCTGCTGAGACTTGGTGAGATAGGTGTCATCCTACAATAAACGTGAAAGTGAACATCTGTGGATCAGAGTAGAAAGAAAGCTTTAGAGTAAGAAGGATTGGGTTCTAGCCCAGTCTGACACACATTAAGAGCCTACTAAGTGCTAAGTGCTGAGATGCCAAGTAGGGGCTGATCAGCTTTGCTGAATGAAGTTTCCTTACCAGTCAGGAGTTCAAGCTATGAAGACAATCTATGTAATCCAGAACCCCAAACCACCACCAATAAAGGGCTTTCCCATATTGACTGATTTGGGGGGAGGGATTCTCTTGGCTCGACTCAGTTTCTCCCAGTCTGAGCATCTTTCAAAAGCTGAGAGGCTCCAGAGCTGGGACCGTTGACAGTGCCCCAGAGGGACAGAGACTGAAGAGACTTTGGCCGATGCCTGACATGTTCCCAGTAATCTTGGGTTTATAAAGTTGTTCTTATTAAATTCAACAAGCACTTGTGAAATGCTTACTATGGAAAGACATTGGTCTAAGCAGCTGAAGAGACAAAGACAGGAAAGAAAATGTTCCTTGTCCTTCCTATTCAATCCTCATAGCAATCTGGTGAGGCAGAACAGGAACTAGGGTGGTGCAGTTGGGCCTTTGAACAGGGCATTGAAATTGAGAAGGCACTAACTAGAATTTCTATCCTTCAGAAACATTTAGAATCAGCAGGGACCTCAGAAGTTATCTACCTCAACTTTGTTATTTTATAGAGGAGGAAACTGAGGCCAAGACAGGAGAGGTAATCTGTTCAAGGTGATATGTTATCAATAGCAGAGTCTTGGATTCTCCACTTTCCCCACCTTACTACCCTGTCTCTAGTTTTAGTTGTCCCATCACGGTCATCGTCCTGCCCTGTTTTTGGCCTTCTTCTCTCTGCCCATTGTTCTGCAGGCGGGAAGCATAGTGCATACACATGGTTAGGATGTGTCACTGAACAGCTATAGGGGTCATGAATGGACAATGCCAGCTTGGAGGGAAGTTTTTGGTGCTTTTCTCCAGTTAGTATAACTTGGATAAAAGCATCAAATGGAAGACTTTCAGTTTTGAAGAATGTTGATATCTAAAGGACAGTTAAGTTTCTTAGATGACTCAGTCAAGATTCCCAAATACCTCAAAGATTAAAATATGGGGCCAAATTTCATGAGATGAACTAGAATGACAATACATATTAACTCTCACATCTGGATTAAAGAATCTCCTTCAGAAGTGGAAGACAGAGCAGACAGAATGGACAACAGTTTAGGGAAAAAAGCTCTAGGAGCCTCAGAAGACCAGTCACTTAATATGAATGAATCATGTGACAGAGTTGTGTGACAGGGGAAAAGGACTGTGATTTTCATTGGCTTTAAGAGAAATGGTGTGTTCGGGAGAAGGGGCACAACCATAACCTTCTGAGCTCCATTCTGGGCACATTACATTTCAGAGAAGTCACTAAGAAGCTGGACAGAATCCAGAGAAAGGTGATCCCAAGAATGAGTCATATTCAGGCCACACCCTATTCAGAAGGCAGCCAAGTGGAATAGAAAGATCACTAGCTTGTTTGCCAACGATCCTACCTATACTGAAATCCCAGCTCCACAGTTTACTCCTCCCATGATCTTGGACAAAGCCCTTACCCTCTCTGGGTTTAGGTTTCCTTATGTTCAAAATTAGGAAACCGGATTAAATTATGTCTAGGGTTCCTGTCAAGTCTATAAGTTCTTAACTGTTTCAAGAACCTAGAACATGTTTAGCCATCTCTAGAAGAGATGGTTCAGGTGAGTCATGAGAGCTGCCTCTTGGGACTTGGATGATTGTCATATGGAAAAGGGATTCAGCCTAGATCACCCTGGGTCCAGAGGGTAGTTAAAGTCTTCCTAAGAGTCAGAGCTATCCCACAGTCAGTCAGGTGGATTTGCCCTCCCTCCAGGTCTTTAAGAAAACAACTTGGGGAGGGGGATAATTAGTGGGAATTCTTCTGCTACAGGGTACACAAAATTGTCTCTGAGATCCTGTCAACCCTGAGATTCTCTGTTCTTGTAGTGGTAACAAGTACAATTAACTTTTCACACTGAAAGAATTCTTCTGCAACCCTCCCCCCCCCAATACCTCCAAGAAATGTAAGCTTCTTGAGGGCAAGTCTTTGTTTCATGGTGGTCAGCTCCCAAGGCTGCCCCACTGCATTTTAGGAAAGACAAAGCCCCTGTTACAGAAGTATACCCACGACTCTGAGGAGGGGCAGAATGGGTAAGAGCAAACCTCTTCAGGAAGAAGCAGTCCCTTCATCAACTGGACTCTGGCTCCTTGGTCTGCCTTATTTGGTGTTTCTCTACTTTCCAGTCCGATTGAACTTCTCCTTGTTCTTTCATTTGACCTGCTGTTCTCTGCTACCATGCCTCCCAGTGGACTGAGCTCTATGCCTGGACATCATTCCTGAGGCACCTTCAACAATGGGGCATGGCTTTCTTCCTTCAAAGGACAGGCCAGCAGCTTCCTTTTTCATGAACTCTTTATTGATGCCCCTCCCTCCCCTAGAAAAAAATGAAGTGAGGAGAGGCCAAATGATTTGCCCAAAGTCAGACTGCTGTAAATAGCAGAGCCAGAATATGATCCCTGGCTAAAAGCTGTAAACAGAATCTTCTTTTCCTCCTCCTATATTCCAAAGCACTTTGCCTGGATCCCTCCTTTGACCCCCTCACTCCCTGCTTTGAATTGATCAGCAAGCACTTGCTAAGGGCTAAGATACAAAGAACACAGCAAAAGCAGCCCTTGTCTATGAAGAATTTAGGGGATGAGAACATGGATATTGACAGGCATTAGCAAGATACATATAGATAAGATCCAAGATAAACTTGGGGGTCAAGGAAGGCCCAAGAATCTGGGGGTGGGGAGGGGTCCAGGAAAGGCCACCCCCTTTGGAAGCAGTGCTTATCTCAGTCCTGAAGAACAGGGAGTGGTGAGGAGGGATGGATACCTCGGATCGCCTAAGTGTTCATATGGCATATTGTTCTATGTTATGACCCCAATCCCAGAAGAATTCAAGCTCCTTGAAGGTAGGCCTCATCCCAGCATTCCACCTTAGACATAACTGGTTTTTGTTTGTTTGTTTATTGAATGGGGTATAAGAAGAGAAGAGGGACATTTTCAGTAGGAAGCAAAGATCTATGTTGGGCATGAGCTCAAGCCACCAAGGGGTTTCCTAAGATTTGGATCTTTGTGTTGGGAACTGTCCTTGCAAGGAGAAATGACCAGGAGAAATACTGTCACAGAAGGGGAGAAAGAGGACAGAGTCTATACTTTCCTGAAATACCGGAGTTTTATTCCAGAGCCACAGTGTCGAGGGATGACTCCTTGAGACTCCAAGATCACATTTCCTGGATGTAGGAGAAGTAGCCAGTCTGCTCTGGGGGCCCTGGAAAATCAGCTGCCACAGGCAGGGAAGGGAAGCAGGTGCCTCCTGCTGGATCCCCAGGAAGGACTCTGCTGACCCCCGTTTTCTCTGGTCATTGCATATGACACTGTGGGAAGTCCTTGTGTCCCCCTCCATGTACCTCCACCCACAGGGGTGCTTATGAGCTGATTCAAGGGCTGATGGCATTTACTCCATCATACCTCTCACAGATACTCCATGACCCAGAAGTGGCATATACATCAAAGATGGGCAAGAGTGACCCTTAGGGGCAGGCTCTGGCTGGGATTCCAGTTAAAGGAGCAAACTGAGGGCTGAGTGGTATTTGGTCATCGGTTCTTACGTTCTTCCTTCTTTAACTTCCCCTAAAGACTTTCTCCTGCTATAACCAACGTAGAGAAGAAGAACACTCAATTAAAACAACCCAGAGGAATGTTGGCCAGGACAGTGAAAGATGGATTTGTGGGAGAAACTGAGGATGCTGAGCCTGGAGAGGCAAAGATATAGAAGTGCCCTCACAATTGTTTTGAGTACTTTAAGGCCTGACATTTGGAAACGGCGTGAGATTTCTTCTTCTTCTTGTTCTCAGGGGTACACCTACAAGCAGTGGTTGGAAGTTATTTCTAGAAAGGTAGCTCAGGAGGACATGGGTTATCCCTAACCTGGAAGTCAAGGGAAGGCTGGAAAAAAGCATGTCTTAGGATTGTAGAGAGTATAAAAGGGATCCATGCTCCATCATGCATTTGACTAGATGACCTTTAAAGACATCCTAATTGTCTTTATGTTTTGCTTTTTTCCCCTCCTTATTCCTCTTCCAGCAACCCCAGATATCCAAGTGTCATTTCCACAAGTATGAGGCATGCTCCATTTTTCACAGGTCCCCTATAAAGTTGGTCTAGTTTTTCCCACACAAATAAAATTAAGGTAATAACTTCCTTCTTCCCATAGACTCTTTCCCAACCTTTCTTTCCAAGCTCAACAACCAGACCTTAATCCACAGCAGCCACCTTGCCAATACCTCCCATTCAATCGCACTAGGTGACAAACATCTTACTCTATAACCTTTAGTCAAGGAAGGAAAGCTAGAGGTACATCTTGTTCCAGATAGAATTATGACATCAGAGAATAATGGAAGATCCAGGTTGCAAAGCTCCTTAGAAACCGTTGAGACCAGCCCCTCCCCATTGAAGCTTGTACTCATTACTTGGGGTGAGGGGATATCAGGGAAGAAGACTAATTAATATTGATTTAAGCACTTTGTCGATATATTAAGATTGTAAACCCCACCCCCACCCCCCATGCCTTGTTTTTCCTGACTTGTTTTCATTTGGTTTGGGATGACGAGTCAGCCACTCTCATCCAGATCCCATATGTTGATGTTGTTTCTGGAAAACGGCCATTATCATAATTATTTTAAAGGTATTTTTAATCTATCCTGTGACTGCTATTACTGTCACCTATGGTTGAGTCAAACTTTCCAGTGTTGGAGATTGATCATGAGACTTCAACAAATATCTACTTTTGTACTCAAAAATAGTCAGGATTGAAGAGTTCTTGTTGATTTTGTTGATGCTGCTGCTGCTGTTGGTGATTGTGGTGGTGAACATCGTGGTGATACTGGTGTTTTAAAGATGCATGGTGGCCTGTGAATGATGACTTTGACACATTGATCTTTGATTTCTGCTATATGGGTTCTATTTTTCTACCTACCATTGCAGATCACAGCGCCTAGATGCCTTTTGACTGTTTTTTTTTTTTTTTCAATTCCACTTTATTTCTTTCGTAGAATTACCCAACATTGCTAGTCTTTCTCTGGCTCTTTCTGTGTTTCAAAGAACCTTTTATAATACTCAAAAGTAGCCACCTATTACCCTGCTGTCATACATGACTAGTTTATTTTCAGATTATGTGTAACCTTTATAATGCTTTGTTTGTATATGCCATAGCAGGGGTACCCTTCATGCATGGATTGGACTCATGTCCAGTAGCTGAGGTGTCTTCTAACTCTAAGAATTCTTTGATTCTATCATTCTCTTTACATTTTTGGATGCAAATTCTTATTAGTAGCAAGTTATAGCCCAAATAATGACCAGAATTGGCCTTCCAAGTATTCTTTGAGTTGCTTGTAATAGAAGTATGACTAGATAATAGTTTGCCTGGGAAAGATCTGAGGGCCATCATAGTCTGCAGGCTCAGCATAATTTAACCAATTCAATTAATGATATGGAAACCAGGCAAGCTAAAGTGAGCTGGGGAATCAAGATATGCCATTAAGTTCATACAATGGATCTTTCATCAAGAGAAGCATCAGCCCAGTGAACTTTGCCCATGCTGCATCATAGCAAGAGCACTGTGCTTGTATTTGGGCACCACAGTTTAGAGATACATGAATGACCTGGAGAGTACAGAGGAGGGCAGCAGAGATGGAGAAGAGCCTTGAGTCCATGCTATATAAGGGCTGAGCCCATATTCCTAAAGCAAAGGTATGACTATGCCTTTTACTCTCCCATTAAACAGCAACTTTCATTTTCCTCTGGAATTAAATACAAACTCCTCTGTTTGGTGTTCAATGCCTTGCACAATCTGTCTCCAGACAGAATTCCAGAATTGAGCATTATTATCCTTCATCTAGCCTCTTTTCCAGTCAAACTGACCTATATCCCATTCACCATATATGGTACTCCATCTCTCACCACCAGACCTTTGCCCAGCATGGTCTCTCATGCCTGGAATTCTTTCTTTCTCCTCTATTCCATGTAGAATCTCCAGTTTCCTTCAAAACTGAGGCTGTGTCCTTCCTACATGACATCTGTCATAATTTCTAGTGTCCCTCCCAAAAGCACCATCCTGCTGATTCACCAGATGTAATTCTGCATGAATTGAGGTTTAAATATTGTTGTTCCTTAACACAATTTAAGTTCCTTGAGGTAATATCTGCTATACTTTGGTCTTTATTTCCCCAGTCCTAAGTCAGTGTTGAACACAATGTAGGTTTTAGTAAATGCTTTTGGAACAAATAAATGTCTTGCTGAAATCTGAATGTACCCTGATAGTCTGAAATTGTCGACCCTTTGATGGTCAACTTCTGTCTTTCTACCTATGCCACCATCTTTCATATTGGTTCCCTTCTCCATACTTCTGTAGCCAACACCCTTGCTTAAACCCTTATCACCTCAAAACAGAATTCTTATAGCAGCCTAAGAGTGCTTCTTTTTCCTTTCTCTGACTTCTCAAAGTCAACGCAAAAATTGCTGTCAAGTAATTGCCCTAAGGTATGCTCACACTATTCCTCCCCAAAACCTTCAATGGCTCCATATTGACTCTAGGATAAAATATAAATTCCTGAACTTGGCTAAGGGGCCCAACAGTATATGGCTCCCACTTTCCACTGGCCTGATTTCCCATTGCTTCCCTCCATACACTGTTTCAGAGAAATGGGCCTACTGTGCCAAACTCAGTACTCCATTGCTCTCCTCAGCATTCGCACAATGGTTGCCCCTTGGGCTCCCAACATTCTCCCTTCTTACCTTTACCCTTCTGAATGTCAGTACCCCAGACACTCAGATAAGACACCAATACCTGCACAGCCCCCTTCTCCTTCATTCTGTCCTGAAAAAAACAAAGGATGGGTTCTGGACTCCATTTTCTTAGACCACTTTACATAATATAATGTCCTTTATGCCTCCAACTGCTCTCTCCATATTTAGGGATCTCTCACCATTAGAATGTCGCTGTCTTAGGGGATGTGTCCCCAGACTCTATCACATGGCCTTCTAGATAGCAGGCACGAAATAAATCTGTGTTGACTTGGTTTAGATGTTAAGTAGACACCTGACACAGAATGTTGGAACTGGAAGAGAGGTCAGAGGTTATTAGCTCACACCCCTCATTTTCCAAGTGAGAATTGAGAAACTCAGAGAGTAAGTGCCCTGACAAGGCTTCACACAGCTTGTTAGTGGAATGGGAAACCAGGCGTCCTAACCCTTGTTCTCCTGCCAGCCCACTACACTGCATTCCCACTGCCTCAAAGCTGCACAGCCCAACAAAGCACTTTAAAGACATTTCCCACATCACTCCTCCAACAGGAGACAAATACATATTGCTAGTGACAAGAGAGCCAATTGTGTTCATTAGAACCTCTCTGAGAATCAGTAATGATGGAAAACTGTTGGTGGAGAAATTGCAACAATGTTATGTTTTATTCATTTGTATGGATAAAGGATATATGCATCTAGATAGATAGATAGATATAGATAGAAAGAAAGAAAGATAGATATGTGTGTGCCTATAATATATATATATGTATATATATATATATATTCAAAACTGAGGCTCTGTCCTTCCTACATGGCATCTGTTATAGTTGCTAGTGATATACATGTGTGATATATATATATATATGGGGGCATGGGGGGTGTGATAAAGTAACTTGGTATATGTGTATTATGTGTATGTCTGTGTATGTACATATAGTCAGTGTGCAAAATCTTGATTCCCTGTAAATTTCAAAAGGTAGAATGGTTTTATTAATAGTTAGTGTAATTTCAACAGAATCACTATGACAGAAAAAAGGCACACAGTATTTGCTCACTCTCTGGATCAAGAGTCATATATATATACACACACACACACACACACACACACACACACATATATGTGTGTGTATATGTATGTATGTATGTATGTATATATCTATGTGTATACACACACATGCCAACACCCTTGGCTATTCAAAGTTCTGGTCTTAAATATTAATTTCATGATAACACAGTTGTAAATGTGCTTCATTCACCAACATTTTAGCATCATGCAGACCTCTGTGATTAATGTTAAGATAAAACAGCAAATGTTTTCACTAACCAGAGTTGAAAATTGAGCCAGATCATGGTTTATGTATACAGACGCCATTTTGATTTCCAATAATAAGTAGTTTGTTTCAATAGAGCTTGCCCCCATGTGGCTGCCTTGTACTTCAATCACTGAAGCATTTCTGTCTGTTGTCTGTTTTGTTTATAGCTACTAAATTTCTAAGAGTCATTCCCTATGCCACTCTTGGATAATGTTAAAATGTATTATTTTAAGTTTCACTTTGTCATGTACTAGCATGGCCAAAGCATACGTCACACAGTGATGAGCCTTGCCGTACTTGGGAGCAGCTATGCCTCACATATCAAAAACAATCACTTGTTTTAGCCATATGACAAAACTTGTGACATGAGAAGGACTTGTCCCAGGTCACACAGATAGCAAGCAACAGAAGTGAGATTTGAACCCAGGTCCTTTTTCTCAAGAGTCAGCATTTGTTTCCAAATGACATATTTATGTTTGACACAAATGGCCATTGTATTATTTTCTTTTTTTTTTATTTTAGTGAGGCAATTGGGGTTAAGTGACTTTCCCAGGGTCACACAGCCAGTAAGTGTTAAGTGTCTGAGGCCGGATTGGAACTCAGGTCCTCCTGACTCCAGGGCTGGTACTCTATCCACTGAATCATCTAGCTGCCCCTGGCCATTGTATTATTAAACCAATGCCTCCAGGCTTCCATAAATCTGTAACTCTGAATGGAGTGTCCCCTCCTTTGGTGTAGATCCCAACACATTCATGGCTTCGTTCCTATCCAGTTCTCACCCAGGTTTTATGGCCCCTCCACAGAGGCTTTATCCAGTGACATGGAGACTTCCTTCTAGAATAAGAGTTCTTCCCCACACTTGTGTCACAAGTAACCTATGGACCCCTTCTGAGAATCTCATTTTAAAATCATTGAAGGAAGGATAACATCCCACTTAGAATTTGGTGAAAGTAAAAACACATTTGTTTCTCATCCCAGTTCACAGATCCCTTGAACTCTTTCCAAAGACCCTTGGAAATACAGGGATGTTCAGGTCAAGAACTTCTGCTCTACAGGTCTGGATGAATTTTGGCTATCAGTGCATTACTCAAGTGGTCTGTCATACCTTATTTTGTTGATGGACCTTCCCCTGATTTTGTGATCAGAACTGTCCTTCATGATGACCCACCTCCCTAAATAGAGACCACCAATGGAAAGATGCTGCATCCTGGCCTTTGGGCACCCACAACTATGATACCTCAGAGACAAATAAGGTCCACAATCCACAGCCACAGAATAACATTAGCAAAGCATTATTATGCAAATGATGCAGAGATTTGTCTTTGCCTCAATAGGCAGCTTGGGCTTGTTAAAAGCAAATCACGGTCTCCAGTGAAATAGAGACAACAAAGAAAATATGATCACCCAGTGTGTGTGGCCCCATTCCCTTTCTAGTGCCCCTCATAGACTGATAGAAAAAGGAGTAGAATCGGCAAAGTGCCCAACTTTCAGAAATTGATGTCCTATCCATTATCCCAGAAGCAAGTGGCAGCTGTGAGTGCCAAGCTCCACTCTGCTCCTCAGAGCCAAAATCCATCCTGTCGATGAATCCTGCCATCACTGCGAACTGCCAGTCACTCTGCGTTGGGCTTGGCATGTTTTCACTAATGATAATGAAATTAAGCATAATAATGAGGACTCAGATTGGTGGCTTACCTGAGGCAAGGCCTCCTAATTATCGGGTTGTTCTGGTGGGAGGTGGCAGTCACACGATTGTCTGACAGGCGAGACGTTTCACTCCTATAATTGGGAGACTTTTCCAGGGTTTTGCTATTCAGATTGGGAAGACATCTCTGTGGGGAGCCTTCAGAGGCAGGGATGGCATTTTTTTTTTCAAAGACCTCATACAGATCAGTAACATTAGTGAACTTCATGGAATATCAATCCATTCAAATCCTCACCACCTATGATAACATCAACCAGATTATTGCCTGTTCTTGGTTGGAAATTCATATCTAACAAAGGCACAAAAATATATAGCCTGCTACTATAAGGAGGGGGAAGCTATACACTCTCTACATTGATCAGATGAGCCCAGGGGCACTGAGAATCATAGGTATGACCCCAGAGGAAGAACACCAGTAGAAAAGGGGGATAATTCCCAGGCAATGATATCCAAGGAAAAGCCAAGAATAAAGTGCATGTTCTAAGATGTCTGAATTTTATAGGCCAATGATGGCTTTAAAAAATCCTTGATGGGATGGATGGGACTCATGTCTGGAATGTTACACCAGAAGACTATACCTCATTTGAACAGAATATACTCTATAAACGAGAGATGGAGCAACAAAAGATGATAAATTGAGAAGTGGAAGGGCCTCAGAAGCCACCTCTTCCAACCCCCTCATCGAACAGGGAAGGAGCCAAGGTCCACAGAGCTTGAGTAACTTGTCCAGGCTCGTATGGAGAGTGTCTGAGGCAGGATTCAAATGCAGGTCTTCCTGGCTCCAAATCTGGTTCTCTCTCCACCATGCTGTGTGGGAAAATGCAGGGATCTAAAGAGAGGAAAATAGCAAAGGTCATTTGAATGAAAGAGAATTTGGGGTTTTAGTGACCTGTGTGAGAAGTATGAGTCAATAGTGCAATATAGCAGAAAAAAGCATTAATGCAGTCACAGCTATATTAAAAGAAGGGAGAGCTAAGAATATGTCTCTCTTCCATATTGGCACCATTTGGGGCAAAAATTATCTAGATTTTAAGGTTTGAAAAACACTTTATAAATCTCATCTGATCTCTCAACAACCCCATGATGTGGGTGCTACAACTAAGCTCATGTTTATAAATGAAGATTGAAAATAAGAGACATTGACTGACTTACCCAGACTCATAAAGTTAGCAAGTGTCTGAGGCAAGATTTCAATTCAGGTCTTCATGCGTGAGAGTCCAGCATCCTGCCCACTGTACCAGCTAGCTGACTCTGACTGCTATTGTGTTCAGCTCTGGGCACTATAGTTTCAGAAAGCCATAGATCAGGTGGAGTATGGCTAGACAAGGGACACCAGGATGATGAGAGAAGTGGAGGCATGAGCTCCAAGGATCAGCTGGAGGGACTGTCTGGAGGCACATTTTGTCTGAAATACAAAAGACTTGCTGAGGCTGTGTTTAGTGGCTACTAGTACCTAAAAGGTTCTTGTGTGGAAGAGAGACTACATTGGCTTTCTTTGGCCCTAAAATGGAGAGTAAGAGCAAAAAGTAGAGGTTGAAGGGAGACAAATTCTGGCTTGATATTCAGAAAGCCTTTTCCAACAACTCAGTTGCCTCAAAGTGGGCTGAATTCCCTCAGGTACAAAGGGCTCCCTTTCACTAAGGGCTTCAGACTCAAGGTAGACCAGTCAACCCATCAATCACTGATGCTAATTAAGCCTCCTCCATATGCCAAGCCATGAATTAGCTGCTGGGGATACAAAGTCAATCTCTGTCCTTGAAGAACTTCCCTTCTTGTCTATGTGTTGCACGAGGGATCATCACTGAGCTTGACTGTATTTCCTTGAAGCTCCCTTCTAGCCTTTAGAATCTGTGATTCTTTGAAATAGGATTTGGTGGTTATGAGGAAAGAGAATGAATCATAATTTGTATTTGAATTTTGCTCAAAGACTTAATTATTGTTAGCATTTTTTTCCATTTGTCTCAAGCATTTCGGAAGGACTATTTATGGACTGTAAAAATAAACACACACACACACACACACACACAAATTGCTAGGACAACTCTAAACCATTCATATTCTATGAACTAATTTGGTCCAGAAAGAAGCCTGAAGGCTTGTCTGCTCCTTAACAAGTCTACCAACATTGATCTGGTGTTCTCTATGTCCATGCACAGTGCTCAGCACTGGAAGACAAATACAAGCAGAAAGACACTCCCTGCACTCAAGGAATTTACATTCTAATTGGAAGAAAGAAGACAGAAAAGGGAGATGTAACCTGAGGAGGTTCTCATTCAGGCTAATGGTGAAGAAAGTCCAGAGAGTTGGGTGGTTCCAGAGAAAAATGAAGCCTGGGCTGGCCTGGGCAATGGCCTTGGAAGGGAGGTTCTGGAAAAAAATCAGGTTATGTAAGTGTTTGGGAAGGGGGAACAGTCAGTTTACTACAGGAAACATCGCCATGAAATATGCTTTCTCTGGCAGTGAGGAGTTCAGGTTTATTTAAACGTATCAAGATTTGAAAATAGGAAGAGACTTCATACCTCCCATTCATAGGAAGAGGTCATAGGGGTAGTCAGTGGGGGTGGCTTGAGTAGGAATTTCAACTAGAGCAGAACAGGGAAGAATCATGGGAAATCAAAGAGTTTCTGCTGTTTCATTGGCCTTTTCCAGTTTCCCAACTTGTTTCCATGAGCATTTCAGAGACAAATTTTAGAACTTTTCTTACATTATCCTGATGCCTCTTCCCCAGCTCAGACAAAGTCCTTGTGCTCAACACGAGTGAGAAGAGAGCAGACCATTGATGGGGTCTATTGACAGGGCTTCAGTATTTACAAGGTATCAGGGCTCCTTTTAGAGAAGAGGGGGCTGGAGGAGAGAAGGGAGAATGGGGAGGGGGAGGAGGCCAACCAGGGCCAGGGGAATTCCAGATGACAGCATGGCCCAATCTCCTGCTTGTCCCCTTCTGCCAAACTCCACCTCCTTCTCCTCATGCACAGCTGTGGGCTTCATTAACTAGTGATGCCCACAAATCACAGCAGTGTTCAAATGTAGCGCAGGGGAATTCCAGCCTACCACACACTGCCAAGTTCCTAGAGTTTTAACAGCATACTCACCAAACTGCTTCCCCTCCCCTCCAAAAACTATAAATACCTTCAATATCAAGACTTTTGTTTTCCAACACACTCCTGGATGGCTAAGATATTACTTGAATATGAGTGTGATGTAAGAAAGTGGGGCCATGGAGTAGGGTCCTGTGGTGGTGAGGAGGAGGGCTGGGAATTGGAGTCTTGTCCTTGGCTCTGCTGCTGCCCTGGGTGACTCAGGGCAACTTGCTTATCCCCCATAAAGCCTGAGTTTTCAATCTGCACCTTGGCCTTAGCATTGGGCATCAATCATGCTCACACGAATGCTGTCCAGTGCCCACACATGCAGGATCTTGAAGACAGTAGGCACTTAATCTGTATTTGTCAAATAAACTGAATTGAGGTTTGTGGCTGGGAGCCAAGGTGTCTGTTGCCTGGAAGAGGAGGGTCATAGAATCAGAATCTTGGAGTTGGGGCCCAAGAATGGAAGGGAACATAACTGTGCTTTAAGAAAGAAGTACCATGAAGCCTTGAGAATCATGGAAAGATGTGTGGGAATCCCTGCAAAGTGGAGAACAGCAAAGCCAGGAACACAATACATCTGGTGGCCACCACACACCCAATGCAAAGGCCAACCCCCAAAGCACGGAAAAGGAAGCGTGGGACATAGGGAGAACAAGCAGGAGCCCAAAGAGGAGCCCGGAGGAGACAAAGCCTGCTCCTCCCCCTCCCTTGCAGAGGGGCTGGGCAGCAGACTTTCCACACTGCATTGTCTTTAACCTCATTGATCCTCACCTACCAAGCCCATTGGCTTGGCTGATTCTTTGGCCTCCCTCTTTTTATTTTGTCATCCATTCGTTTATTTATGGTTGTGAACTTTTTAAAATAATGAATGGGTCTATGGGAGACATCCATTACTTAAAAACGCAGATGGGGAAGGGATACAAGGAGAAGAAATTTAGGCTACATAAAAATAAAGATAGCATTAGAAATGCATTCTAAAAAAAGAAACAATTCCCGAATTGGAAGGGCACTTGGCTAGGGTATCTAATCCCACCTGAACCTGTCAAGGAAGCTTGTTGGCTCATATGAGGATTACAGCCCACTGAGAGACCCAGGACTTTTCTCAGATGAGCTGAAGGCAAGCCACCCGTCTCTCCTCCACACACACACACACACACACACACACACACACACACACACACACACGCACATGCATACATAGGAATACACATATACATTCACACGTGCACACACATGTGTGTGCATAGGTATATACACATAACCCATGTCTATATACATGCACACACCTTTATACATAGGTATACACACATTTCACACATGCACATGCATGCATAGGCACACACACATACACAGACACACACTCACACACTCAAGCTTTTCATTTTTCTGTTAGTTTCATCAAATTTGGTCAAATTCTTTTTATTTCCTGAAATCAGTGGGATTCAACATCTTCCAAGTATTTTCCCCCAACACTGTGTCATCCACAAATTTGATAAGCTTGCAATCTACATAATTCAATTCAATAATAATATTCAGATAACTCCCTCCACTCCTTTCAAGAGAAGGGAGCAGAAAAGAACATCAACTAGTGTGGAATAATGTATATATTTTCAATTTTTTCCTACAAACTTGTTAATTTTGTTAATGTCTTCCTCTTTTTCTTTTTCTTTCTTTCTTTTTTCTTTTTTTTTGGTGAGGCAATTGGGGTTAAGTGACTTACCCAGGGTCACACAGCTAGTAATTGTTAAGTGTCTGAGTCCAGATTTGAACTCGGGTCCTCCTGACTCCAGGGCCAGTGCTTTATCCACTGTGCCACCTAGCTGCCCCCTTCTTCTTTTTCTTAAAAAAACAATTGGTTATAGTGATTGGCAGATTATAAGGGGAAATCTAAGCAGTGTTAAAACAAAAATAGTTAATACAATTTATTTTTAAAACATTTCTGTTTAAGCACAGGAATAATAATAATAACAATAATACTTTATTAAGCACTTACTGTGTGGCAGACACTGTGCTAAGCAACTGACAAACTTTGTTTCACGTGATCTTCACAAGGACCCTGTGAGGTAGGTTCTAGTGTGATCCCCATTTGAGGAAATGGAGGTAAGCAGGAGTTAAGTGAATTGCCCAGAGCCATACACTGTGTCTAAGGCTTCATCTGAACTCAGGTCTTCCTAATTCTAGATCTAGCATTCTATCCACTGCACCACATGTGTAATAACAATAATGATAATAATGACAATAGTTATGTTCTGAGCCTCAATGTGAGAAAATGGGTGGTTGTCTCCTCTCAATGAGGATATAACAGTCAGTCATACCCCTCCTGACCTGCTGTAGGACAAAGGTCTCAGATCCTTTCCTCCCCCTCTGGCAAACAGAATCATGTGGTTCTAGGAGCCCGAGCTGGTCTCAATTAGGTAAATAATTAGGGTTGGGAATACTGCATTCTGATTAGCTAGTCTTTGCTGGTAGATAGTAACCCTTGAGTAATCAATTAGTGATGAAAAAGGGGAGGGTCTAGTCGTGCTAGAGACTAGGGGATAAAATGGGGCCTTCGAGGCTCTCTTGGGGCACCCATTAGCTGCACACCAGGGTGCAGCCTCATGAGAGGGAAATAAAAACCTTTGTCACATCGCTGCTGAGTTCCCAAGGATTATTGAGAAGAGGATTGATTTTCCCTCACACTAGACCAACTCAAACACACACTGACAAATTGAGCTGTTGGCTCACCTTAAAGGGTTGGACGTTGTCTTTATCATTGCATAGTTCATAAGCCCCCACTAGTATCCTTTGTTCAGTATATCAGTCACTATATCAATTAGTCCCCACATTAATTAACTTTTAGAAAAAAATTACTTACTAAGGTAATACGATAAGAACTTTTTAATGAATCATTATTCCCCCAAAAAATGTGTGGCGCAGTATCCTGCAATGTCATGCAGAATCTAGGCGAAAGTAGGCTCAAACCTAGAGCACACAGATGGGAACAGGGTAGCTCACAGAACCTCAAAGTCCTTTAACAGGAGTCCCCTGGATGTTTTCCTTAGACACAGTTTTCTACTTATTTCTGTGGAGAGCCTTGAATCTGCATCTAACCAGTACTTGGCTCCCAAAGCAGACACTGTCATCTGTTGTTCTGGGGACACTGCTGTGGCATGAGTGAAAAGAAGGGCAATCATAAATCCTCTGGGCTTTCAAAGTTCTCAAAGTCTTCCTATAATTAAGGGATGTAAGGAAAACTTTTTTTTTAAAGGATTTTTTTCAGTAGCAGAAATCCATAGGGAAAAGAGATTGACATGTAGATAGGAAAAGACAAACACACCTATACATATAGATATATTTGATTATGTGTGTATTATAAATAAAATTATCTAAATATATAGATATATGTAAACACATATATAACATATAAACATGTATATATCCTTATAGTCACATATATTTTCTAATCCAAATAGCATAGAACACAATATGTGGTAATGTAGGACACTATTTCTTTTAAAGCAACAATAATACTTCAAATGTCTCCATGCAAATATGCAAGGTGTGTAATAATATGCAAGATGAACTAGCTCACCCAAAGAATGTATACAGGTATATGTGCATGTATGTGTATATATGTGTGTGTGTGATATGTCTGTGTATATATGTGTGTTCATTTATTTATTTTTACATATATGTGGGTTATAACTTTAAATTAGACTCCAACACTAACTAATCCAGACACACACACACACACACACACACACACACAAATACATATATTTCCCATCTCTCATTGGATGTACTCCAATATGTGCCCAGAACTCATCATTTCAGTATTTGAAGCAAGCCTTCATCTAGAAATCAGAATCCCATTCTTCCATACCTTCTCCTGAGCCAGCTGTTCACTTCTCCAATCCTCTATTGTATCCTGAACCCCTGCCTTCAAATGACAGCATTCATGAAAATGCCACTTGTGCCCTTACATGGCTCTTCATTTCCCCCAGGGTTTTATCAACTCTATCAATTCTTTCTAGGATCCTCCTCTTCATATCATTTGTCTTCCCATGGATCACCAGAGGTTGGTGCTAATCATTAGGTGTGACAAATCTCACGAGGCTTTCTGTCATGCCCCAGGTACACCGACACACTGAGAAGATGGCATGCCTTCTGGTTATTCATATCCGAATGACATGGCCCTTTGTTGTTTCTCATTAAGGTGTCACCAACCGCCCCAACTTGTCCTTTTTCTGATGTCTTCTCTCTTGGCCTAACTTGTGGATCCTTGTTACCAGTCATGGAACATGGAAAGCAGCTTTCTTCCCCAAGGTCTAGCACCATCTCCAAGAGTAAAACTACCCTAACACTTAGTGTAGCCTCAAGGATGCTGTGTGCCCCCTTCCCTCCCTTTTCTCTATCATTCTTTCACCCAACAGCCTCCTGAAAAGGGTTAGCATTCTGTTCTCCTTCTACCAAATCCTTTCCTCATGGTTTGACTTAAAGCACAGCCTCCATTCTTTCTAGAAATATCATAGCCTTGATAAATAGGAGGTACAGTTTCCTCTAATCTTTTCACTCACTCCTGAAGGGATAACAATAAGCATATCATCCATGTATGGTATTTCCTTGTCACTGGAAGAGGTACAAAACCAATCTGTAGGTCACTCTGCAAGGTGTGGTAGGTAGAGTTTTCAGGCCACTGAAAACCTCCTCAATACAAGTCCAGCAGCAGACAAGAGGATGAGTGGGGCTGATCAGCTCTTTATCCATTTCCCATGTGCTTTTCATTCCCACTTTAAGGTCTCCACTTTGAGGGCTATTCATTCCGTTTAACTTTGACCTTACAAGTATTTGCCAATTAAAAGGGACATTCTGACCTTTTGGGAGGGATCCAAGGGGATGAAAGATCTGTCAGTGATAAGGATTCTTATTTTGGCAGATTTTTAAGGTTATTTTGAGTTCTGTATTCAAAAGATGGGAATTTATCCTCCATTTTCTGGTAAGATTGAGTGAGCAGTTAATAATTTAAACGACAAGGTATTCAGTAGGTGCTAACTTATTTGAAAACTTTGGTGCCATTGTACATTTCTTTGCACAATTTGAAGGGATCCACTTGTCCAACTCCCTAAGAATCATCCTTTTGTGATTTCTGGTGGTGAGGAGCTGCTCCTGAGCTGCCGCCATGATTGAGTGACTCAGGAACAAATACATTCATGTTAGAATCCGTTGAAATATGACCTTAAAAATTCTACAAAGTGAGTCACTAATCTCACCATTAAGTTCCCTGGTTTTGTTCATTTGACAAATAATATCTGCATTCATAGTGAATTTCTGCATTCCAGCATTAGACAACCTACCTGGAAGGTATTGAACCATCTGGTGAATATCCCTATTGGAGAGTTGGCATTTATTTGTCCCAACATGGCAGGGATATAAGGTCATTGATTCAGAATTAGAAGGGATCTGAGAGGCCGCCTGGTCAAAACTCTTCATTTTATCAATGAGGAGGGAAGTGCCTTGTTTAAGGTCACATTGATTGTGGTTGTATCATTGAGTTATGCGGTGTGGACCATAAGAGCTGCCCTTTTATGGTTATCCAATCCAACAAGCCTTGTTAAGCAACACGTGCATGCCAGACACTATGCTAGATACAAAGACAACATGAAAAACTGTCCCTGCCCTCACAGGGATTATATTCTAAGAACCTCTGAAAAGGTCAGCACATACCTGATCATTTAAGGAAGAAAAGAGTTCAGGAAAATGCCTTGTAGGAGATGCCTACAAGCTGACCTGTGAAGGCAACTGGATTGTAAGAGGCAGAGATGAGAAGGACATGCATTGCCAACATGGGGCACAGTGTCTGCACAGTTTCAAATGTAAGAGATGAGATGCTGATGTTTGGGGAACAGCAATGGGAGTCACATCTGAAATATGTGAATGGGGAGCAATATGAACTAACCTAGAAAGAGAGGTGGGAGGCAAACTGTGAAAGACTGGAAGTACCAGCCTGATGACTTGGATCTTTAATTTTGTGCTACTGCTCCCTGTATAGCCCCCTTCTCTCTTCAGTGAACCCTTTGAGGGGAGGGAGCCTGACTTAGTCAACATTCCATGAGTCCCTAACAAAGCACTTGGAACAATACATACATCATCTAAAACACAGCAGGTGTTCAATGAATACCAGTCTATTGATTGGATAACCTCTTTTCTAAGAGGTTTATACTGTTCTTCCAGTGAGACATGTCTGAAGTCTGGGGCTTCATGTTCAGTAACCCTGCTAAATTAGAAATACTCTCCATTGAGCTTATATCAGATGAGGTTTACCCATATGCCTGCCCTTCCTTCCTTCCTACCTTCCCACTTAATTGAGTAGCAAGGATATAGGTGACCAGTCAATAGAATTAGCATCAAATTATTAGAGAATAGTAAAGATAGTGGACCTATTTTAAAGAAACAGCAAGTAGAGCAATTGCCAGGAAATCAGGAAGAATTGAGTCCAAATCCTGCCTTAGACAATTATGACATTGGAAAAGCCATTTACCCTATTTTACCCTTAGTTTTCTTATCTATAAAATGGGAATAATAGCACCCACCTCACAGAGTTGTTATGAGCATCAAATGAGATAATACATGTAAAGCATTTTGCAAACATTCAAGCCCTTTGTAAATACTGGCTATTATTATGATAAACACAAATGAGCCTTGGTAAAGAGCTTCTTACAGAATCAAAAACACAAAAGAGGTGCTCATTTTAAATAAAGTGAAGTAAGGGAAGGAAAAGCCCAGGGGAGAGCCCTATGTTTGGATACATTCTTTCATGTCAGCAGCTTCTGCAACGTGATGCATAAAAATGAATAGAATATCCCTGAAAAGCAAGAATGGCAATTGCCCGGGAATGAAGAGAAGAATGGAACCTGCTCAATATGCAGTGATTTTAAAAAATTCATCAGTCTCCCCAGAATTGACTTCAGCAGAGCACATGTTTTTGAGTTAAAAAATGCCTATGAGGACGTTATGAGAATGAGCTATATTTTAAAACATATTTCAACCTATTGGGTAAGATTGTGTTTCCCCCCTTCAATGTGTGTTTGTGAAGACGTGGGGTAACCTCAAAGGGGAGGTTTTTGGCATTGCCCCACTGGGGTGAGCTTCCCTTTTCCATTATATGGGAGATAGGTGAGGTGAAGAAAGGCAGAATCTCACCTCCAAAGACATAGGCTTGGGATGATAGCCTGTGTCCTTCCTAGCTCCCATCAGGACACAGGTCAATGGACTGTCATTTGATAACGAGTCAATCAAATAGCACTTTTAAGTACTTATATGTGCCAGGAACTGTGCTAACCTCTGGGCATACAAAGAAAAGAAAAACAAGAAAAAGAACAAAAACAGCTCCTATTCTCAAAGGAGCTCTCAGTCTTGGTCAAAATTACCTACTCAGTCCCTGTCTTATTCATTCACAAAGTGACTTATTGAACACCCATTTATGGGAAAATACCCAACACCCCTCAACATTACGGAGCCTCCTTCTTTCCCTTCTATAGTGGCAGGAGAAGAGGAAAGAACAAGGATGCAAGAGAATCAAAGAATGACGGTTTTTAGAGTATTTGCCATGTTCAGAGCTCACCAGGTTAGGTTTTCTTCAGGATATTTGAGGTCTTGGTCCTTGGGCTTCTCAGACATCCTGGGCTGATCACAAGTTCCTACCCACATTCTAGGACAAAAGGGCTTGAATGTCTGCAATGCTTTGAGACCCTAATGAGTTCTCTCCTCACTTCCTGATAGAGTAACTTCTTCCCTTTAACTAGATTCCTTTTCCTTCACATGAAACAGCACCAAATTTGAAGAATGATAGAATCAATGTCCAAGAGGAAGAACCTCGGAAGTTATCTAGTCCCACCCATTGTTTTAAGTCAGAGGGAACATCTGTGGGTTGTTAATGTGGTCAAATGCCCACCTGCTAAAGAAAAAAGAAAGTCATCAGAAAGGCCAACAGCTTCTTTCTAGGAGTTAAGCAGTCTAAAGATCTTAAAATGAAGAATCCCCAACTCTCAGTGATAATGTGAATGATTGCACTAAATCACTAATGATAGGAGGAATTAACATTAAAATTGCTCTTAGATTTCCCTTCCAAACCAGAAAAATAACAAAGATGGCAAAAGATATGAATAATTGGCAATTGGTTGGAGAGGCTATGAGGAGATGGGGATTATACTTACTTACATGCATGCATCCATGAAAGAGAAACAGATATGAAGAGATAGAAAGATGGGTAGAGAAATATGGATAGATGGTGGGTGGATAGATGGATTGATGGAAGGATAGATTAGTGGATAGAGAGGTACATAGATGGAGAAAGAGAGATGGATGGGTAGATAGATAAATGGAAGAGAAGAAAAGTGTGTAGTTCAAAAGATAGATATATTGATTGATAGATGGATAGATAGATGGATAGGTAGATGAAGGGAGGAAAAGAGAGAAAGAGAGATTTACAGAGAGATAGAGGGAAACAGATATAGGGAAAGAGAAAAAGAGAGTAATGGATGGAGAGATACATAGGTAGAGTGCATTCTTGGTAGAGCTATGAATTGGGTTCAACTATCATCAGAAGGAAATGGATTTATGTAGGAAATGTCCCTAAAGTTTTCATTCCCTTTGACCTGACGAGTCTATTTCTGGAGACATAACCCAGGAAGATCAAAGATAGATAAGCCTCATATATACAAACATATACATAAAATACTTTTTATATGGTAGGAAAAAAAAAAGGGAAACACAGTGGGCCCCCTCCATTTGGGGAATGGCTGTACAACTTAGAATCTGAATGTAATAGATTATTCTTGCACCCTAAGCCGTGCTGAATATAAAGAATATAAGAAACATGAAAAAAACTTACATGAATGGATGCAAAGTTAAGTGAACATCTGTAGAAGAACAATATGAATAATTAATAAAATAATGAAAAGGAAAGGAAAAACTAAGGTGGGCACTCCACAAACCTCCTGTGTACTAATATCACCACCAGAGACAAGTTAAGAAAATGTACCTCCCTCTTTTCCTGGATGCCATGGTGGCCTGGAGTTGCCGAGCATCACGTGGGCTCACAGAATGATTTTTCCACAGGTTGGTTTTGCTTAGTTGTCTTTTTTATAAAAGAAAGCTAAAAAGCAGAGGAAGGGAGACTAACCAAAAAATATCCATGGCTGTGACATAAAAAATAAAGATAGGAATAGAATGGTACTCACCGAAGGAAAAAAAAAGATCTAATTAGATCATGATACTTTGCAAAACCAAGTTAAACTGCTAATGAGAAAGTAGCCTGGATGTTGGCTGGCTTCTAATAGCTCTTGAATAAAGAATAGCTGCATTGCTTTTTCTGAAAGAATTGTTAGTCTATATATCAAAAGGAAAATAGTGGGTTTTAATTATTAGACTTTTATGCTAAATTGTTTTTAATGTTATTTTGAACTTGATGAACATTAAATTGAATGTGCTAAATTAATTGTTTTCAAAAAATGTAAATGGCCTGTACTTATCTAAGTGCAGAGAACCCCAGGTATGGGAACCACCCCATCTAGCCTATCTAGATAGGACCTAGGGTGTTGCCTGACTCACAAAGCTGCTGAGCTGTAGAAGAATGTTGCTCTAACTGCAAGCCCAACATGTTACCCACTATGACAAGCTGTATCCATTTCAAATAAATATCAACTATAAGTAGGATTCCTTCCTTCTGAAAATGAAACTTAGAACACTCCCCATCTTCCCAATATCATTAACTCTAAGTCAAATCAAGTCTCACTGGTCAAAGGGGTTTAGCTTAGTTTGATTTTCAAAAGGAAGGAATCAGTTTTCTGTTTATGAATTGTGATTTCACGGGAGAGAGTTAGAGAACTCCTTCAGGGAAATGAAGAGCATAGGGAGCTGGCTTCCAGAGAGCAGTATGTTCACCTGGGCACCCATAATTAGGCCTGATGAGGGGAATGATGATATCATCCACGTAATGGCTTCACCTGAACTAGTGCCTAGCCCATTGACTTCAACTGAGGTCAGGGCTCCTGGAATAGCTTAGCTCTGCCAGATATGGCATTTGGGGGGAGTTGAGGCAGGCTTGGTGAGCACATTCAAAGGAAAGGACACAGTCTGCCTCTGACAACTGCTAGAAGCCTTCTGAGCCAACATCATCATTCTGTGGCTAAGACAATGGCAAGCCCTCTCTAGAGCTTCTATGTTTCCACAGCTCTCATAGGCATCTGAGAGGTCTTCTGGGGCATGTGACCAATAGGAGAGGTCTTCTTGGTGACAGCATCTGGAGGGTGACACAGAAGGACCTCGTTGTGTCAGCATCCTTTGTGCAATCCAAATGCTGCCTGCTGAATGACTCTCTGGAAAAGAGATGGGGAGGGAATCAGAAATAAGGGAAGTACTTTGGGCAAGTTAGGGATGGAGGAAGAAAGGCAGAAGGGGAAAAAGGAGGAAAAGAGGGAAGAAGGAAGGAAATGAACGAACAAAGGAAGAAAGAAGGGAAGGAAAGAAAAAAGAATGAATCAAGAGGAGACTATAGTGAGGTTTTTTTTTGGGGGGGGGGTATATAAAACAAAGTTCACCTGATAGTTGTTTTTTTCTCTTAAAAGAAAAACAAAATCCTCTTCCCTTTGAAAACTCCGAACTGCCTTACTTTCAGAAGACACTTTCTGTACTGTTCATTCTACAAAATCAGTGACCACAACTCGGGAGTCCTCTTCTCTAGCATCCAACTTGAAATGAGGCCCCATGGTCTGAGCATCAGCTCTGTGTTCCCTGTCTCCAATAATCGATAACCAATAATCAATAAATGTTTATTAAGCACTTCTATGTCCCAGTAACAGTGCTATGTTCAATATGTTTGTTTTATACCTTTATTGAAATGAATCGAACATCCATCACTAATACAGGTTCCCCTAAAAATCAGGAACACTGAAATAGCTCTCTTTGAATGATCTGCCTGACTGAGGGCCTCCCCCGACCTCAGCCTGTGCGTTGATGGAGCACTGATTATAACCAAGAAGGGCTGTGGATTCGGGGCAGCTGAGTTTCATCAGTCCTGTTCCTGCTCCTCCCCATCTGTGTAAAGTGGGCTCATTTACTGCTCTCCGGCACTGGATTTCTTCATAAAGTCTCCACCTAGCTGAGCCCAAGGGCTCTTCTACTGATGCTTGACTGTGGCTCTCTCCCTTATTAGGTGGGTAGGAAATGACAGTCTTACCTTTAAAACTATGGCCAATAAGAAGTAGAAAGACCAGGGTGCATGCAGAGAGAAGAGACGGGACAATCTCAGAGCTCTTCTCCTTGGGACCATCCTCAAGGGTCCTGATATGCTTGGCTTCTCTTGGGGTGGGGGGGTGTATTCAGGCCTGGGTCAACAGTGAAGAGGAAGTGGGGAATGATCTCTCCAGAGTCCCTGGCCAGGCCCCCAGCTGTGACCCTGCTTTTGGGGAGTCGATCAACAAGGCTGAACGCAAGAGGCTTGGCCAAGGCCTAAGGCATAGGGAGGCAGCACCTGCTCAGACTGCTCTGGCTTACTGAATCACCCTGGTGGATTGCGGTGGGGACGGCCCTCACCTGGAGGGAGTTAAACTGTTGGGAGGGGGGAGGGAAGAGGGGGTTGCTGCCAGTGTGGGCCAGCCTGCGGCCATTGAGGACTTTTGTTGTTTGGGAATCAGGCAGGGTGGGTTAGCTCGGGGAGTCTCCCAACTAAGGACCACCCCGAACGCCCCAAGCCTCAGGCTCCCCAGGATAGAGACATCAGGTAAGTGCACGATGCCCAGCGCATGGGCTAGGCTGGCCAAATGCTGAAGAGAGGAGGGGGAGGGAGAACAACAACCTTGAGGCTGGGAAGAAGAGCCACAGCACAGCAGGGTTTGGAAATAGGAGGGGCAGGATGGGGCAGGGAAACTCCTCCTGCCTCCTGGGTATGCAAGGAAGTACTGGACAAGCCATCCAGAAACGTCCAGGCTGGGAATTTTGCTTTCTGGTTAGGGCCCCTGCGTGAAGGTGGGTGTGACTGGTTTGACAAGAGGTCTGAACCAGGTTTAATTACTCTAGGAGCCTGTGAACCCCGGGAGGCCTGACATGGCCAAGGGTTGGGAGTTCACAGAAGTCTCTCCCCTGCAGAGGGCTGGACTTGGCTCAGGAGTAACTGGATACAAGATCATGCATCTGACACTTGCCAGCTGCACCATCAGGGACCACTTGTTTATCTTCTCTGAGGTTCGGTTTCCCCATTTGTGAAGTGGAGCTGGTCACCCATGTAGCTCCTCCCTCTCGGGGCTGTCCTAAATTTCACACAAGAGGTTGTTTGTAAAATGCTCTGGGATGCTAGTGTTGTTAGCAGGAGTCAGAGGCAGGCCAGAAGGCAGCGCCCAAATCGCAAAGGAAAACCCTTTGCCCCATCCTAGCCTCTGTCCTGAACCCAGGACAGGTGATATTCTGCGAGCTGAGGCCACCAGGTGCAGCACCCCAAAGAAACTGGGAATGTAGGCCTGGAAGCAGTCTGAGGGACCCTCTAGACCAGCTCTTCCCCTTTAGAGGGGAAGTGATTTGGGCTCCAACTCCTTCTTAGAGGCGACAGGCCTGAGGTCCAGAGAGGGGGGGTTGACTTCAGGAGATATGTGGAGGAGCAGCAGGACTGGGATTTATTTATACACAGGCCTTCCCTCCTTTGACTTCCACCGTAGCTGCTTGTTTGCCATCCCAAGGAAGGCAGTCACCCCAAGCCTACCCCCCACCCTGCCAAGTTCCCGCCAGATTTCATTCCGGGCTGAGGGCCTCTCCTAGAGCCAGACCTTCTCCCTTCTTCACCCTTCCCTCTCCATCTGCACACGTGAACCTCTAATGACCAGCCTTCCTAGAGGAGGGACACCCAGCCCCCAAGCCTCCAACCGAAGGAACCAGCTCTTTCTACCTTTTTGCTGCAGTTTATTTCCATGCATGGTTCTAACCAACCCCAACCCTTCTCGTGAATTCACAAGGTTTGGCCTCCAGGCTTTCTGGATGTCTCAGGAAAGGAGCCCTAGGCCCACCTTACTTGAACCCCAGTTTCCTTCACTGGGGATGGGAAGATTTTAAGTGCTTTGAACAGATTGCTCACCTCTCACCCTGGTATTCAGTGACCACCCACCTCCTGACCTAGATAGGTCCGGGTGCTCCCTGGGGGTGGTATGGGGGGCCTGAAAACTGCCCTCTCGGCAGGACCACACCCACAGGAGTTGTTATACCTGTAGACCGATCTCTAGGATGCTTAAGGTCCCCTGAGGTTCAGCAGGAGGCACCTTCTCTTCCCTCCTCCACACATCTCCCAGGGCTAGATTCCAGGGGAGGCAAATTAAGGTGAGCTAGAAGGCCTGCCCATGCATGCACAGCAAAGTGTCCCACCAGCTCTTGCTCAGCGTCATGCACCCTGGCTTCTGAAGTCCAGAGGCAGCTCTGCAGATCCTGGGAGAGTCCGTTAGCATGACTCGGAGGCCAGCTAGCTTGGCGCCTAACCATCGTGCCCAGGACTCTGCCAATCCTCTGGTATTGGCCTGGGAGCCACACTGGGCAATCACACCCATGCCAGGTCCAACTTGCCACCAGGGACCTCTGGAAGGATGCCTCAGTTTCCTCCTTTGTAAAAATAAGCTGGAGAAGAAAATGGCAAACCACTCCAACATCTTTGTCACAAAAACTTCAAATGGGATCATGAAAAGTCAGAGATGACAAATAACTGAAGGCATCTTAAAAACCAAATCAAACAAAAGCTCATGGACTGTGTGTTAAGAATACTTGGCAGGGTGCCCCCCCTCCAAAGGTGAGGCTAGGCCAGGGACTGACTCCCCATTAACATCCCTACCCAGGTACTCACAAGTTGTGGGACTGTGAGTAGCCACCTAATAATTCCTGTCTCAGCCTATTTCCTCCCCTATAAAATGGGGGATGATGTTGGTACTTTTTCGCTGATGGGAAGTTACCTGGGCAGCATTTTGCAACCCTAAAAGCCAGTCCTTTGTGCCCATTCAATGACATTTATTCAGAGGTCAGGATCAGAGACTTAGAACAGAAAGGACCTCAAAACCCCTAGTCCAACTGCCTCACTTTACAGACAGTGAAGCCCCAGGAAGGGAAGGACCTATCTCCAGGTCACAGAGATAGCAGGAGAGGATCCCACAAGACAGAGGATGTAGCTTTGAACAAACTTCCTTCATTTTAAAGACCATTTTCCCGCCACTGGCTGACTTAAAGGCAAGGAAACTGGTGAAGGTCCGACCAGGTGGGCAAGGAGGACTAACCCTAAGCACCCACTATGTGCAAAGATGGGTCACCAGTTGGGTCATTTCAAAATGTGTGTTTCGTGTGAGGGTGACCTTTTCTCTTCTCCCTGGGTCTTACTGTATTAAGGAAAGTCCGTGAATCAGCTAGTATTCATTAAGTGCCCTCAACTTCCAGACATTGGAAGGGGCTGAAGTTGATGTGACTTCTTCAAAGATTTCTACTCCCTCTTCTTGGTCTGGGGATGATCCTCTCCCCTTCTGGGGATCCCCCATCTCCCTCTCCAGCTCTGTCTCCTCCCAGAACTACCTGCTGCCCCTTCCTGGTTCTCCCCAGGACCCACACTGGTCTGGACAACTTCCCACCTTTTCCTCTCCTCCTAAGCCTTTAATCCCTCTCACGACAAGCTTTCTCTTCCTCTCTATTCTTTCCCTCTTAACCAAACCAAGGAAATCACAATTCAAAATAAAGTGTAGATGGCACCAGAAAACACAGTTTACCTGAAGCCGCAGGCTCCCAAAGGTATGACTAATGGGGAGAATTTCAGAGCCTGCCTGGGGGCTGGAGTTCAGCCCTCTCTCTGGACTCTCTATCCAGTGAGACAAAGAGCTTTCCCTCTAGTATTGGGCCATTTTGGGGATCTAATGTTTTGCTCAGAATGGGATTGGTGCTAGCAACATGTTGGTCCTATCATCAAAAGCCATTTTACAGATGTCTCCCCTAGTACCCAAAGACTACCTCCACTTGCTTCTTACTGGACTCACACAATATCCCAGTTGTAATAAGGAACATAGCCCCTACTTCAACTCAAGTCTTCAGACCCCAATGAAAAGTTATTTTCATGGTCGTCTTCTCACCTCCAGCTGGTAGGCATCTGAGATTCCTGAAAAGCACAACTCAGGTTTTACTTCTCTATCTGCCCCCACCCCTTATGAGCACTGCTATCTTTTATTATCTGTATATCCCTTGCCATTGTTGCTTTTTCTTCTCTGTATCTGTAGCTGGTTCCCCCATTAGAATGCCCGTTCCTTGAGCAGTAGGATCTTCATTTTTGGTCTCAATTTTAAGCCCACAAGTCATCCTTAAACACGGACATGGAAATCATTAAGCACTGCCTAGAGGAGCAAAGACAAAAATGCAGGGATGCCTGCTACCTGCCTTAAAGAAACTCCCATTCTATTGGGGAGAGGCAGGCACCAATCCCTGGCCATGTCTGGGGCGCAGCGAAAGCAGACATGAACATAAATGGCCATTGCATTACAAGAGGTGGAAGTGATGGTAGCTTTCCTTCTGGGAGTTTGAGAGTCTGGGCAAAGACAAGGAAAAAGGAGATGGAGTTCCCCCTATGGGGAAAGTCAAGAGGGCCCACCTGGCCAGAAAACAGAGTGTGTCAACAGGAATCCTATGAAATCTGAAGAGCAAGAGAGGTTCCAGCTTCTCTTACCAGAGAATGGGGAACAAGTGAAGACTCTTCAGCCACAGAGCAGAGCAGACAGACACATGTGCTTTAGGAATATTCAGCAGGTGGGGGAGGAAGAGGAGGGTGGAGATAGGGAAAGGGAATGACTGAAAGCAGTGAAAGCCAATTCTTCGTCTATGCTCATAGCGAGGCAAGAGTTGTTGAGATATTTATGTAGCTGACAGCCCAAGGGGATGAATGGGAGAAGGGTTGCAGAGGCAACTTCTCCCCTGTCTATTGTGCAATGTATAGACTTAAGAAGTGTTCGTCTAATTGCATTTATAATGACAGCAATAATGGCTGAGCACTTTGCTAAGGTGATAGAAGACTGTTCCTGGAACTCAGCCATCATCAGGCAGCTGGAGTGAGTTACTGGGGGTGGGGGTGCTGTGGTATTCACCCTTGGATATCCTAGACCCCTTCTCCATGGCCCAAGTATCCTGGCTCACAACAACAGCCTGATGGACTTGAGTGCACAGCAGAAAACAAGGCAACCAGAAAGACACCAGTTTAAAAAATGCTGATGAAAAAAGATGTAGCTATGGGCTGAGCCTCGGAGCCTAACCCCTAATTCCAAGTTCCAATTAAGTCCCAGCCACCCACACACCTCACTAAATCACATTCTGTTGTTAGTGTTCCTTCAGGAGACGGTGAAATACAGGTGCTTTAAACACTGAACATATTGTCCTTACTTATGGTGATGGGGCTATGGCTAGGGTAGGGGAAAGAAAGAGGATCATGGGAATGAAGCCATTCTGAGGCCCCTGACTCTTTCAACGACCAGCAGGATGGTGATGGGCAAGGGAGCCCTTGCTAATAAGCAAGTGGCTTCTGTCAAATGGGTTTTCATAATAGGGTTGAAGCACCTCCAGGAAGTTGATTTTATCTTTATACCAAGGTCTTAGAGGCTGAAAGAGTGAAAAGCAAAAGAGTATCTGCAGCTCTCTCTGAGGTTGGGGATGTCTGACTCTTGCAGAGCAAGAAGAGTTGACTTGGTCTCTGCTGGGAAATGGGCTGGCAGTTGACATGCTCCTCCCACTGAAGGGCTGCAGGGGATATTTCTGGAAGACTATTTGTGGGCATGTTAGAGAAGGCTTTGTCACTGAGGTCAGGGTGGCACTAGGAGGTTCCCTACCCCTTGGACATTTGGGGAGCCTGTGACCTGCCGTGCTCTCTGTTGGTGCTGGGAGCAAGGACAGACTTCTACTGAATAGAAGGCAAGCCTCCCTAACAGTTATAAAGCCTGGAAAATATGTGATGGGCAGCCTCAGGAAGCGGTGGGCTCTTTTCTGGAGGTGTTCAAGCAGGCAGGACACCCACTCTGCTGTCAATGCAGAGGGGATCCTTATTCAGGGAGGGGTGAGTCTGGAAGGACCTTGGTGTTCCAGTCTGGATCGAACCCTTTCTTGTTCTGTTATGGCTTATGTTGCTGTTGGTCTTTGATGTCATCAGGCACAGAACTTCTGGTTCTTCTAGGTCACAGGAAAGTGTGTGGTCAGGTCTCTTGACCCAGAGGCCCAGCCCCTTCCCCCAGAACAGGCTGCCTTGCCTCTCTCTGAGTTTTGTTAAATCATTTTAGTCATGGCCTATATTGCTCTTGGCAAAATGTCCTGTGTGACAATTCAGCCTCATGGAAACATTGATGATAATGCTCAGTGATTTTGGTTTCTTTCTAAGGTTTGTGGACACTCCTGCCCATTTTTCCTGGAAAGAAAGTTACTATCGCTCCACCATGTCTCAGAGTTCACAGACAAGTGACTTCCTCAGCCCCGGCGTCTTCCAGCACATTTGGGACTTCTTGGATCAGTAAGTATTAGAAAAATAAGAAGGATAGTTTGCTCTAAAGAAGAACTCTTCCTTTTTCACTGCAAGGTGCTTTGCAGAGCCAAAAGATTGCTAACATCTGAGTGGAGAGAATATAATCTCCCTGCGGACAACACAGGTTTGCATTCTGTCTGTGTGTCCCTCAGACAGCACCCAAGACCCAGTAAGAATTTCATAAATGAGGTGGAATTCAATGCAGGCCATTGACAAACAATGCCTCCTTTTGGAGTTCCTGGTCTTTCCTTCACCATGGCAGATTGCAAGCCCTGTGGAATTGAGTGTTTGAAAGGGACTGTGGCTGAGAGCTTTGCAGGCCAAGGTGCCCACATGCCTCTTCCCTTCCTGTCCAGTCCAGCGCTCAGGTAACAGACACACTGTCCTCCCCTCATCAGCCTGGCCCAGGTCCTGTTGGGCTTGCCTGGGAGCCACAGTGCAGTGTCAGGGCAGAGGGCTCGAAGAGGATCCGGGGGTTGCAGACATGGTTCACCATCCATATTAACTGCTTTGATAAGGTCACTCTTCCTCTCCTGCTTCTGGTCCCATCTGCTTCCCTGACCTGGGGATCAGCAAAGGCTCTCATCAGTTTTCAGGAGCACCTTTCCTTTGGGACACAGGGGTTAGGGTGAGGGTAACATAGGTACATTGGAGAGGACCAAGCTAAGAAAGGAAAATGGAAACAGCAAAACTTAATGAGCAACTAGAGTATCCCTTAACACGCAGTGTCTTCATGTCCTCCCTTCCATGTTCTGAAGCCCAGTCCTCCTCCACATTTCCCATCCCCTTCCCCAGAACTAATGTCCAGACTCATTTGGACAAGTGTCTTCTACCTTATTTGTTAAAAAAAGACAGTTGACCTCCCTAGGTAGAACTGTTAATGGGTGGTCAGCTCCATTCCCGTGGCATGTCCTGACGAGAGTCTCTCAAAAGTCTCCCCCTCCAAACGCCTGTGCAAGTCATGCCTCACTCTCATGTATGAAATGAGAACAGTGAACCTCATCCCTGTGGCTTAAAATTTCTCATCTCAGGCTAAAATAAAATTATAGCTGGGATTTATTTTTTATAAGTGCCCCACAAATACACACAGGCACACTTCCCTCAGTGGGAAAAGTTTTCTGTGGAGGGCAGATTGTGGTAGGGGGAGTGAGTGAAACATGTATGAGGTGGGCGAGTAAGTGATGAATGACATTGGGCACAGTCATGGAGGGGGTCGGTAAACGGTTTGGGGGGGGCAATGGGTGCTTTCTGGAAATGCCCAATTTGCAGACTAACACACGGCCAGAGCCTGTAGCTGGGAGAGAATTTCCTGCCCTGTGCTTGTGATTACAGTTCTTTTGAGAGGGCTGGCCTCTTGAAGCCTCTACCTCCATCAGGCATGAGATGTCCCCCCACATGAGCTCACTTCCCTTATATCAAACGGAAAGCATGTGAACATGCTTTTTACCAAGGATTATCACAAGGTAGAGACCTTTAGTTAAATAATTAGCCTCATTAGCAGAAAATGGAGCAGAAATGCAGGTCATTAGATCTCCCCCTTCCCTGCTATGGCCATGGACTAGAATTTGGTCTCTAGCTGTGACCCGGAGTGGCACCGGAGGCTTTGGCATCTGTATTCTGTTGCTAACTGAACTGACTCTAGGGACAATATTGGCAACATCTACAAATGGTTTCAGGTTGAACAGTGGTCATTTGGGGTTTTCCAGCAATGTTGTCTTCCTTCTCTGCACTTTTAATGTCATAGGAGGTTGAGTCAGAGTGAAAATGACTTCACAAACATTATCTTTTAAGGCCTAGAACACAAGGTGGTGAAGAAGAAACATTATTCTGTGTTACATGACCAGGCATCGTGATTCTGGAGCTGGAAAGGGTCTTGGGTGTGGAGGTCAATTCTAGGCCCATTTTACAAATGAGAAAACCAAGGCCCAAGCTGGGGGATGAGGACTGGGCGATGTCTTGACTAAGGCTTAAAAAATAGCATGTCAGTGATGCTTCCTCCCCCAGGAGCACACGGCTGCCCTACAACATGCCTTGCTCTTGAGGTGAGATCCTTCAGAAAAAGGGTCTTAATGAAAGGCAGAGATGGTTTGGGGGTGAGGGGATGAAAGTGGCTGACCAGGGCCCACAAGGTGTGCATTTGGCCAGGTATGAATCTAGTCAGAAGCACAGTTGCAATGTTGTTGTTTGTAAGATGATGGAGGCTAAGGGGCAGTTAGATGGCGCAGTGGTTAAGCACCAGCCCTGGGTTCAGGAGTACCTGAGTTCAAATCCGGCCTCAGACACTTGACACTTACTAGCTGTGTGACCCTGGGCAAGTCACTTAACCCCCGTTGCCTGCAAAAAAAAAAAAAAAAAAAAAAAAAAGATGATGGAGGCTTCCTTATCTCCACCATGGCTGCCTTCTCGTCATCTCCAGATGTGAGGTTCTATAGGCCCTCAAAGCCAGGAGGCCAGAGAGACTGTATTAGCATGAAACCAGACACAGCACGGAGAGAGAGCCGACGTCAGAACCAGTGAGAGCAGTGTCCCCCACGGGCCCAGAGCGGCTGTGTGAAAGTGTCACTTCACCTGTCTTGGCAACTTCCAGAAACTATAAGTTGCAGAGAAGTGGTAGATGGAGCTCTCTCAACTGGGAAGTCCCATTATAAGAGAAATCACAAGCCCACATCCTGTTAGCAAGGGACAGGAATAACGTAGAAGAGAGTAGTGAGCTCCAGGCCGTCAAACTGCGAAGGGAGCCTGCTAGCTCTGATGCTTGCTTCATCACCAAAGCCATGCTTCAGGTGGTGGAAGGACTGCCTTGTGAGAGGGTGCTTTGCCCTGGTCTGCTTGGCCCCGGGGGCAGAACTGAGCAATGGAAAAGGTACGAAGGAGCAAGTTCATGTTCCAGGTGAGTCTAGCCTTCCCAACAATTGCAGGAGCTCTTTTCTCAGGGAGGCTTATAAGCCATCTGGGTCTGTCCATCTGACAGCGTTTCCCCGTCACCGACACGTAGCTACCATGGTCTGTGGTAGAGAAGACTTCTCCATTCCAAAGATCCCTGATTCCTTTTGCCCACACTTAGGTGACATACCTGGGATTAGTAAATAGCAAAGTGAGGAATGAAATGGATTCTTTCCTAGAGCTAAAAGTTTAGGTGTGAGCAGCTAGATGGTACAATGGATAGAGCGCTAGGCCTGGAGTTAGGAACACCTGAGTTCCAACATGACCACAGGCATTTGCAAGTTGTGTGACTCTAAGAAGGTTACTTAACTCTGTTGACCTCAGTTTGCTCATCTGCAAAATGGTCTGAAAAAGGAAATTGCAAATCACTCCAGTACCTTTGCCAAGAAAATTCTAAAAAAAGGCGGGGGGGGGCGTGATAAAGAGTCAGACATAACTGAAAATAACTGACCCAAACCAAAGGAGCTGGAACATTAGTCTTCTCCCAGGATCTTTTGGTCCTTCACCCCAGTCTCCCCACCTCCTCCAACTCTTGGGGAGATCTGGAGTATGTTTGTCTCCTCCCAACCACCCCACTGACTGACTCTCCTCATGCTTCTGGTCATGTGTTCTTTGTCCTCTGTGCTCCAGGGTGATGAAGGGCCCCATCTTTTCTTTAAGGCTGCCCAGTCATAACCTCAGGGATCCCTCCTATGACTTGACCTGCCAGGTCTCCAAATCTCAGGTGTCTTAGCATGTCCAAGTAGCCCAACCCAGCCCCTCCCTGCTGCTCCATGGAATTTTCTACTTTTGTCCCAAGTCTCTGTAGAGACCAGCTAGAATAATTCCTTATAGCCCATTCGGGCTGCCCAGGACTGTAGGTCTCAACTGGCACCACATCCCTCACGAGTTCCTCTTTCCTGCCCCCATGGTTCCATGCTGAAATTTGCTTTGGCAGAAATACTCACAGGAGTCAAGCAAAAGTTATTTTTCCTTTTACCCTTCTTTCCTTTGAGACAAATTACCCTTATTCCTACAGAAAAAAGCAAGGGACCAGGGGAGCAGGTACCTTTTGTGGAAGTGATGACTCTGCCTTTGATTTGCATCTCAAATGTAGCAGACATGAAAATAGATCCAGTCCAGCAGGAAGAAGGGTGTGGAGGGTGGGCATTTGTAAGCAGGAAATTGGGGGAAATCACATGAGAATCTTACTGGAGAGGACTCCCAAACAGCAGTTATTCCAACCCCACTTGACTAAGAATCCCCTTGTCTGCATCCCCAACAAGCAGCTGACTGGAAATAACGTATCCCGTATTCTGAGTGTCCGGAAGCTTTTCTTCACCCAGAGTCTAAATGTTCCTCTTTGCCGGGTGCTTCTCATTCTAGCCTCTGTTTGCTCGTCTGTAAAAGGGACAGGAGACTTGATGAACCTCTGCGTGTGTGTGTGTGTCTGTGTCTGTGTCTGTGTCTGTGTCTGTGTCTAAATCTACCTTGATGAGCTTTGTCATGATTCCTGATGTGGTATGAGGAAAGAAAAGAATAAGAGTTTTTCCTCATAACAGCTCTGAGTGGCAGATACAAATCTTATTGTACCCATTTCACAGGTGAGGAAACTGAGGTTCGGGTAAGCCAATTTGATTTGCTCGGTGGCCACAGAGCTGGGCAGCGGCAGAGCCAGATCCGGCCCCAGACGGCCATGTGCTCCACTTAGAATAACTGGCTGGGCTTTGCTCTGTATTATTCCTGCAACTCTTCCATTTTCAGTCCCCAGGGCCCACATCAATTATTCAGTTACTCATCCTTTCTGTCTCCACCCTGCTGGTCTAATGTAATAAACTATTGAATAATAATACTTAACATTTACTAGCACCTGCTGTATGCTGAACCCTTTACCAATATCGTCTCATCTGGTGCTCACAACTGCCCTGTGAGGTAGGGGCTAATAGTATCCCTATTACAGATGACAAAACTGGGGCAAACAGAGGTTAATGAATTTGCCCAGAGTGACATAGCAAGCACCTGAGGTTGGATTTGAACTTGGATCTTCCTGAGTCCTTGTCTGGTGTTCTATCTACTGTACTACCTAGACACCTAGAAGTCTTGTACATAAAAGACACCCTAAGTAAGGTCATGCCAGCAATAATTGATCATTTGGGAGGCTGCCGCAAAGTGTTTTGGGAGGATCGAGTGAGAAAATGTTGCTAAAGTGTCCCTGGTTCATTTGTTCCCTCTCTTTGGATTTGACCAGAAAGGCATCTTAGATACCAAGGCTAGCTTCAGTCACTGAACTCCCGAATGCCTCAGTTTCTTCCACTGTCAAATGGTGGTAATAACAGCACCTACTTCTCAGGATTGTTGAGAGGGTCAAAGGAGATGATAGAGGTAAAGTGCTTAGCACCATGCTTGGCACACAGTAAGTGATAAATAAATGCTTCTTCCTTTCTCTCTTCCTTCCTCTCATTTTATTTATTTTTATTTTTTTTTAGTGAGGCAATTGGGGTTAAGTGACTTGCCCAGGGTCACACAGCTAGTAAGTGTTAAGTGTCTGAGGCAGGATTTGAACCCAGGTACTCCTGACTCCAGGGCCAGTGCTCTATCCACTGCGCCACCTAGCTGCCCTGCTTCCTCTCATTTTAGAAAGGAGAAAGTGGAGAGCCAGAGATGGAGCAGCATGTATCCTGGCCCTAGAGAGTTTGCGAGGGAGAGGGTGCCTGAGCACATAGCTAGGCCATCCCCTCCTTACAGGAATCCCCATTCAAAGATCCAGGACGTGGGGACCTCCAAGGTCAGGCAGCCCATCACCTCCCACAGCAGCCCATTTCACATTGGCGCGGCCCTCTTTGGGAAGGAAGCTCTTCCTGATGTCACGTCCAAATCTGCATCTTCACTACTCTTACTCACTGATCTTCTGGGACCCCATGATGCACATCAAATCCCTCTACCAGGTTCTAGCCCTTCCCACTACTGGGACCCAGCTACCATGCTCCCTACAGTGTCTTCTCTTTATTAAGCATCTCCCATTCCTTTTACCCTTCCTCATATGATTTGCCTGAGTCAATGACCAGGACAAAATTGGAACCCAGGTCCTTTAACTCAGAATCTGGGCTTCCTACACTGTACAGGGCAGGGCAGAATTAATTAAATTGAGTTTGGTACATATTTTACTTTGAGGCTCAAATAAGAACAGCTCAGTTCTCTGCTGACCTTTTTCTCCAGGCCCCTGGGGTGCAGACCCAGCCTCTCCAATGATTTTCAATTGCGCTCAGCAGACACGAAACATCTGCTTTGTGGAAGGTTCCATGAGTGCTTAATAGAGGCCTAGTGTTCATCATTTATACTATACCCAGTGGGCCTTTGCAATTATGTAGAGATGACAGACTTGGAGGCCTCTCATATCTAGCCCTGGAAAGGACGTTAGTGACCACTTATTCCAACCCTGCTCTTTCACTTTATAATAGAGAAAAAGTAACAATTTGGTAAGGTAAGAGGTGATGGTATGCAAAAGAGGGAAAGATCAGTACCTGGGGGATCTTGGGGCAAATCACAAGTAGAAGGAATGTATAGCAGGCTGCCCCTTGAAGTCCAGGGTTAGAGCAAACCTTTCATGCCACATGGTACAATGATGTGGCCAACACAGTGGCCAGGTCTTTGTCTGAAGTGAATCCCATGGCCGCCCATTTCTATTTGGGATGGTAATGGCTCATCATTAGTACTGGGAATGTCTCAAGATATGAGTTTCTAACACTTTCTTGGTGATTTAAAAAATAATACTTTTACTAATCTGATTAAAGTGCTTAAGCATGGCCACTGAGGTATGGGTGGGTCAAACAAACACTGAATCTGGAAGGAGTGGGAGTGGCTTGTGGGTGCGGCCAGTTGATGAATGACAGTCATGACTGACATACACTCTTAGCCAAAAGAGCATAGAACAGAACACACCCCTCGATGTTATGTGTGGAGGTGGTTTGGGGAGAAGACACGACTGACAGGCACCCGCCCTGACTGCAGACAGCACCCAGCTGGTCCATTGGGAACTAACTTCACCCTGATATCAAACCGAAGCTTTCTCCTTGTACCTTTTACCCATTACTTCTAATTGTGCCAACCAGACCAGAGAAAATCCCTCTACTACCAGCTTACTAAATTCTGGGCCACCCCATCCCCCGGCACTTCTCTTCTCTTGTCTAGGCATCCACAAATTAAAATGGAGGATGCTGATGGATTCCAGAGGCCTTTGGGACCACTTTCTATGGCTACAGAGGCTGGTAGCCCAGAGAACACTGGCCAAGTCAATCAGCATAACTCAGGCAGAGGAAGTGAGGCTCACTTAGAGCAGGAGTCGAGCCATCACCCTATCATATCTTTGGTCCAACAACATGAAGCAAGTTCCGTTGCTCCAGGCATGGCACTGAGTGTTGGGAATAGACACAAAGGCCAAAGACCGTGCCTGCCTTCTACAAGCTAACAGTCTAAGGAGGGGAGCTAGAATGGAGGGGGTGAGAAGCCATGGCTAGTCATGCCCAGACTCACAGCTTGGCATCCCACTCAATGACACTTGCCACACACTGCATTTCTTCCCACAGAATGGAGGATCATTTATTCATCACCACATAATTCTCAGGCAACTATCTTGGTCCAGGCATTATGCTAGGAAGCAGGATACGAAAATGTTAAGCACCCACCATGGTAAACTCTCTGAAGGGGTCAGTGGTGACACCATTTTCACTTTCGCTTAATTTGGCCTAACCTCCCATTTTTCCTTTACTGCTTTGTTACCAGCTTTCTAAAGAATCGAAAAAGAAAAAAGAAAATTAAGTCTTTTAAGGTGTTCAGGGTCTACTCCAAGGCTGTGTACATTTACTCATTAAAAACTCTGATCTCTGAATTAGGCTTTGAAGCACAGGAACATCGGCTACTAAGGGTCCTGAACTTGGGCCCTCTGTTGGCTATATGCACAGAGATAAATGGACAGAGAGACGGAACATTTTATCGTTGTGAGTAGGATGCTAGCAACATATTTTCTGATGATTCTTCTCTCTAATTGCAACAAGGCTTGTGGCCAGTGTACCAGTCTGTTTGTGAAATCTTTAGCCACTGAAAGATCAATGAATCAGAAAAAAATAAAATGTGAGCAAGCATCGGTCCCCTGCCGCTCTCTTCTGTTCTGACGGTGATCATCATGGGAAGCCTGAGTGGTCATGCCAGGGTGGGCAGATGTGCACCCACCGTTATTGGAGGGCATGTTTCCACTGAAGCCATCATTGATCCGTTTTTAACATGCTATTATGCATCTCATAGAATGCAAGTTCTCTGAGGGCAAGGACATTTCATTGTTGCTCATTCCTTACACATAGTAGATGTGATTAAAGGTTTGTTGATTGACTTGACCTCCCTTCCAATTCCAAGTCCTACATTACTTAACTTTTCTGGGTTCTCACAGGAGTCAGGCTGTATGGAAATACTGTTCCTTTTCTGCTTGAACTCTCGAGAGATCATGATGATTTCTTGCTCTTCTGGCTGGACATGTGGATTCTCATTTTCACTTTCTTTTGATGCCTCTCTAGGCCCATATGCTCTGTACAGCCGATTGATTTGAACTTCATGGATGAGCCTACAGCTAATGGCACCACGAACAAGATTGAAATCAGCATGAATTGCATCCGCATGCAGGACACCGACTTGAGTGACCCAATGTGGGTGAGTAGCAGAGAGGGGCGAGCCTTTTGTCTGTTATTTGGGTCTACTCATCCAACTGGGATCCACCAAGAACCATGTCAGAAGGACAGGTGACTCACAAAGGGGAGGACTCTTACTAATAACTGTATTCATGGGGTCATTTAATGTTGGCAGAGCGTGTAACCAACCTTATCTCACTTGAGTCACCTGAGAGCCCTGTGAGCAGACACACCAGGCTTCACAACCCCCATCTTACACGGGAGGATGCTGGGATGACCAAAGATGGAGGCATTTGTTGATGGTCCCCAGCTAGTAAGTGTCGGAAGAGGGATTTGAGCCCAGGTCTTCCAGAATTTGAATCCGGCACCTCCCACTATTTGTAAGTGTCCATTCTAGGTGGAGAGGAGGAGTGTCAAGCTGAGATTTAGGGTTAAAAAAGGTTGTGTTGATTAGCTCCTCCAAAGCCCTCATTTTACAGGTAGGGAATCTCAGTGCTAGACAGGCACTTAATAAAGAGCAAAGCCGAGATGGGACCTGCGGTCTCTGACTCCACCTCTGTGCCCTCAGCTCAAATCTCAATTCAGACCCAGAAATTGTGTGAGGCTCAAAGGAGATCATATGTTCAAAGTGTTTTGCAAACCTTAAATTGCCACATAAATAGGAGCTGTTATAATCATAATTGTTTCGGATACCTAATGAAGGATAAAGTACAATACAGATAAGCCATTTAAGAGCAATTTATGGCTGGCCGTGTACTTAAGCAATGACACAGATCTGCACTGAGAGTTTCTCACAGTGAGAGCAGACTCCCTACAGCGGCCTCTCTACAGTCAAGGGCAGGAAATGACTCTCCATCGTGAAGATTTTTCCTGGCCCAGTGTTTCTCCTCTACTGTATCCCTTCTCTTTTAATTCAACAATCCTTCTGAATTTCTGCTGTTCAGTCCTCACCCCCATCAAGGGTTAGATATTGGCCGGTCTAATTTGTAATTTCTAATCACTTTTACTAGTTGATTATTAACAAAAATAGGAATGGCTTTTCAGGAAGGGATATGTCGGTCAGTCCTTCCCAGACGGGCACTACATCTTTGTACTTTTCTGTCCACAGCAAGCCCTATGGCCAGAAGACTATCAGGCTGGCATCTAGTAAATGATAACCAATGTACTGGTTGAGGCTTTTATGTCATGTGGATTTCCATTGTTGACATTACTGTGAATAACAAAGGATGTTGGTGGTGACCTCAGTGGTTGCTACATGTTTGGAGTTCCTCCGTCCAGTTGCTTTGCTTTGGCCAGAGTGATTCAAGGTTTAGTCACTTCCCCCAGCCCCTGTGTATTCCCGTTTTTTGTTTTTCTTTATCGGATGTTGGAAGGATCAGGGTTGTGAATGGGCATTTGATTTTGCAAAGAACTCTTGACTTTCAGAAAAGTGAAGTGGTTGTATTTAATAACCACGATCATCGGGAATGCTGCTATTCTGTCGTATTGTCAGTATTCCTGCAGGTCATTGTTCCCGAAGCCTCCAATGTGCTCTGGGTGTGGTGAATTATCTCTGACTTCAAGACCTAGTTCAGGTATCACCTCTGCCAGGACAAACTCCTCTGGTTCCCTACCCTCATCCTTTTCAAAGGAGAATCACTGATTGAGAAGCAACTTCAGAAGCCTTATAATACAATTCTTGGCCCTGGCTGTGTTTCATGTGAACTTCTTAGCCAGCAAAACAGGTCTGTCCCCTTGACTTCCTATCGATGTTTTTATCCTCTAGCGATCTAGCTCCATATATGTCAAGCTACTACACACAGACAGAAAGACATGCACACACAAGCACACGCACGCACACGCACGCACACACGCACACACACAGACACACGCACGCACACTCACACGCACGCACACTCACACACACACCCCATCTGATACTCCCCTATGCTATTTCCTCCATATTTCATAAAAGGCTTACTAAAGAATTAATTTGGTTTGGGGTGGGGATGACGATGTTAAATTTGTCTAATTGGTCTGCTAAGTGGCTAGTGGGTTAATCTCTGAATAAACAATAATGGTGAGTTGTTAATAGTTGTAATAGTTTAACCTCTTCTGCCTTTCTGCGTAAATGAATCTTTCAAGGTCCATGATTCTGTTTTTATATTTTGTTTTCTATGTCCATTATAGTTGATTTCATATATAGAGAAGCTAGGTAACTGTCTGATATGGTATGGTCTTTATTATTTGTAAGAGGAATGGAATATCATCAACCCTCAAATTTCTACCCCCTAGATTCCTGATTCAATGCTAAAAGTTCTGCCAAGTGGTGGAGCAAAGAAAGCATAAGATTTGGAGTCAAATGTCCTGAGTTCAAATCTCAGTGTGTCATGTGCTGCGTGTCCTTGGGCAAGTCCCTTAAACTCTGCTTCGTTGTCCTCATCTACAACATAAGGGGACCTCTTAAGACATCTTCCCACTCTAAATCTAGGTCCTTTGGATGAGGCATTGGAAATTACAATGCAAATGTCATTTGTGGGGGGGGGGACTGACATGCAATTTCAGCCATAAGACCTTACACAGAATTGAAAAATTAATTTATCAAATTAATTAGCTAGGCACCAGTACCAGCCCTAAGGGAATAAGATGCAAGGTTAATGCTTTTTCTTTGGGGGTGGGAGGAATGCTAGTAAAGGGTAGCAGTGCTGAGCCTGAGGCCTTGGGGCAGGGAGAGAAAAGGGGTAGATGAAAGTCATACTCAAGACAACTTGGCCTGCTTCACAGTTTTGCCTAGAGCTGCCCAGCTGCATCTGTCTGTTTCTGCTGCAGCCCCATGAAGTGCCTTCATTGGGATTAGGGATAAAACAATTTAGCCATGGCCAAAAAACTCTAGGTGAATTCATGTGCTCAGTCTCCCCTTCCTGCTAGAATGAAATATGGTGACTATGTCTGAACGCGGGCTGACCCTATAGACCAGGCTGGAGGTAAGCAAATGAAAACCACAGCTTACATGCCCACGGTAACAACTCTGCCAGTTATGGGGATGGGGATAATTTCTTTCTCCACAGAAAAGTTCCATGATAACAAGACCTCAATAACTGATGGAGGAGTGATCTATGATCCACTACATGATGCACCACATCCCCTCCAGGCAGGGCTGGAGTCCTCTGGGAGCATCCTGCCCTCTCGGGTCACTGGAAGCTCATGGCTACTATAGGACAAGGAAGGTGCTTTCTTCCTTCAGCACCCATACAGAATTCCCCAAGTAGATAATTTAGGGCCACAACTGTGTAGAGCCTCAACTCCTGTCCCTCAATTCTGTCTGGCTTCTGTATAATGTGCCAAAATTGGGAACTTGGACAAGCTTTGGCCCAATTTTCAAGAAATATGATTCTACAGACACCGCAAGGCATGTCAGAAATTTTAAAAGAGGGGAAAGAAAGTTGTGAAGCCAAGAAATCCATACCTCAACTTGACTAATTTTGGGCATAGATTTGCCCTCCATAAACTATGCACAAAATTGATGCCTTGTCTATGTTTTGCTGCCATTGAAGACAACACAAATGACAAAGCGAACTTCCTCTCCTGTGTCTCTGTCCTGTGCATTGGTATTAATGCCATGGGGGTTATGCAGGGAGCAGGGAGCAGAGCATGCTCAGAATCCTTCTTCTACTTGGCCTCAGCCTAGACTCTTTCAGGGTTAGGACGGAGCTCTAAGTCCCTCCCCTTGGGGGAGCATCTCTGGTTCCTTGACCTGAGGCTTAAGCACAACCTCAAGAGTGCTTAGCATCCTCTGCCCCCTCCCTCAGATGGATGCACTTGAATTAGACAAGAACTCAATAATAACAACTCAAGGGAATGCTGGTCTCCCAGCCCGACATGGCTGGTATAGCCAGTATAGTGCACCGAGTCTGTCCCTTGATCAGGACCCAGGACTCTACTAACACGGTATGTGATGTGCCCAGCTTTACCAGCATCGTGTCGCACTGGGCACCCTGTTGGAGGAGGGGTTCTGCTAAAGCCCCTTGGTATTATTGGCCTGGTCTTTCCCCACTTGGATGATTTTGGAGCCTCAGTGCAGGGCAAAATCTGTCTCCGGGAAGAGACAGCACTTCTGCCAAGAAAACCCCAGATGGGCTCACAAAGAGGCAGGACTGAAAAACAACTGAACAACAACAACAACAACATAGGATCCTACTACGTCCAAGGTGACCGGCTGGTCCTGGGACTGATATAAAGCTGCGTTGCAAAACTCATGCCCAAATGGGAAGAGAAGATCAATGCCTTGGGGAGATATGATGTTGCTATTCAGTCATTCAGTCAGGGTTAAGTGACTTGCCTAGGGTCACACAGATAGTAAGTGTCAAGGTGGTGAAGGTAGGATTTGAACCCAGACCTTCCTGACTGCATAGCTAGCACTCTGTCCGTTGTATCACTTAGCTGTCTCGTCTCAAAGTGGATTTCCTGTGGCCACCTCAAACTCAGCATGACCTAAGATAACTCATTATCTTCCATCCCTCTCCCTGCCTCCAAAACACTTTCCTTTTCCCAACTTCCCTGTTGTTTTCATGGATGCTGATATTGTTCCAGTTAACTAGACTCACAAGCTAGACTCGCTGAGTCATCAGTGGTCTCCCTCTGCCCAGCTATTACTCTGTAATAGCTAAAGCATCACTAGTGGCAGGAAGAGGGGAGGTAGGGAGGTATTTTTCATACCTTCTCTGTGCCATGCTAAGCACTTTACAAATTTTATCTCATTCTCACAACACTGGGAGGCAGATATTCTAATATTCCTATTTTGCAGTTGAAGAAACTAAGGCAAGCAGAAGTTAAGTGACTCACTCCAGGTCACACAGCTAATAGGGGTCTTCTTGACTCCAGACCCAGAGCACAGAATGAAGGAGAACTTAGAGATCTTCTAGTCTAATTCCCTCTTTTTACAAAAGAAGGGGGGGCGAGTGACTTGTCCAAGGTCACACAGGACTGGAATGTAAACCCTCTGGCTCTAACAACAACCCTCCTTCCCCTGTCCCCTGAAGCCTTTCAGTTAAACATATTTATTGATCCACAAAGTGGTTACTGGCCCTTTATATGACTTTCTATGAGAAGGTTATGGGATCAGACCTAAAGACCTAGGAGGTATATCCTCCGGCTATGAAGTCCAACTTCCTTTTCCTCTCAGAAGAGAGAGCTGAGTTCCAGGGATGAGAAATGATTGGCTCCAGGACATTCATCTAGAAAAAGGAAAATGAGATTTGAACCCAGATTCCAGCTCCAGGCTTCCTTCCCCAGACTTTAAGATGAATTTAGGTAGGTAGGAGACCCAGCGGATACAGTGCTGGGACTAGAGTCAGGAAGACTCATCTTCATGAGTTCAAATCCAGCCTCTGACACTTTCCTCTCCTCACCCAGTTTGCCTCAGTTTACGTAGCTGAAAAATGAGCTGGAGAAGGAAATGGTGAATCACTCCAGTATCTTTGCCCAGAAACCCCCAAAATTGGGTCATGAAAAGTCTGACATGACTGAACAACAAGAAGATGAATTTTACTTACACAAGATAAAAGCAATCCTGAACTGGGGCTGTGGGTCATGATCTAGAATGGGATTTTGTTTTAATGCCCTACGAGTATGATTTATTTCTCTGCCTTAGGCCTCTGTGTTTGTGTGATGAGCACAAGCTGACCTTTGAAGATAACACAGATAATAACACTGAGGTAGCTGATGGCGGCTGCTCGTTTCTAAGAAGTGAGATGCACTTCTGAACATAATGGCAAGGAGCAGTGTAATTGCATCGGCCCCCAGACATAGCTTTTTGGTTCTTTCTAAGCTCGAATCTGCCCTGCCCAGACTCTGATGTCCATGGAAATAGAGGGAAGGTAATCTGGGTGAAGGTGTCACTTTGGAGCTGCTTGGGATGAAAACGTTTGTGTGTGTGTGTGTGTGTGTGTGTGTGTGTGTGTGTGTGTGTGTGTGTGTGCTCCTTAAAAAAAAAAAAAAAAAGCATAAAACAAAAAGAGGTTTCCCTTTTAGCCACAGGAAGCTCAGGCCCTCCCCTGGTTCTGAACTCTGGCTTTGGAAACCACTGAGAATGCAGTGAGCTCTTCCCCAATTTTACCTCCTTTTGACCTCTCCCCTTTGCCTTGATTTTGTCGACTATCGGGTTGGTACTTGCCCGACATTTCCTGAACACAACCAACGTGAACCATGCCCCTTTGCCAAACACAAACAATTCCCCGGTACTCAACCAAAGGATGGGCTTTTCTCAAAAAGACATGGGTGTGAGCTCAATCTGCTGTTTAATTTAATCATGCAACAGAACCAGAACAAATATCAGAGATGTCTGCCAGAGATGCCAATGACCATGGGTCTCTTTTTGTGCCATGCTCTGCCCTTCATGGATTCAATAAAGACCTATCGAGGAGCCTTTATTCACAAAGCCCTAGTCTGAGGAATAAGAAGGACTTTCTTTTCTTTTCTTTTTTTTTTTTAAGGAGAGATGGGGCACAAGTCCACACACTCCCAGTGTGGGGGACTCCTTCCATCAATCTCAATTAGCAACTCTTCTTTAACTTGCACTGTTCAAGGGTTGATTGCTACATGGATAGATCACTTTCCCAAGGAAACACAACAGTGTCAGAGGTGGTCACTTAATCCTTTTCAAAAGCATGGTTTAAATCCCTACCATGTGTAAGGTATTTTGGAATGCCAGGCTGTTATTCCTCCCCACACTATACTTTGACACCTCTCTGATATGGAGGATGCCTTCAAATGTCTTACCTTATAGCAGGGAAGAGGAACTATCCATGAATTGGGCTGGGAGAGCTTGTGATAATTATCCCCAGAGTGCTATAGACCATAAGTTGTATTGGGAGGGTGAAAGGGAAAAGGGCTAAGTCCTGGCTTGGGAATAGGGGTGGGCAATGAACAGAGAAGGCACCATGGAGTAGACTGTCTTGGAGATGAGCCTTGAAGCCCTGGTAGGACCAGAGATTGAGAGATGGCATAGACCTCAGTGGTCATAAAGTACAGTTAAGTCCCCCTTTTACAAGATACTAGGGACATTTTACAGGGACACTAAAGTTCAGGATGTTAAGGGACTTTCCAGAGTCTCCGGCTAGGGAAGATTTGAGCCAGGGCTCACACCCACATCTTCCTGACTCTAAGTTCAGTGTTCTGTCTGCTATACCTTACAGCCCTAGAATATTTCAGAGGATGCCTCTGGCACTCCAGGTGACTGGAAGTAGGTTTGGGGTTGACCTCGACTGATTGAAGTGTTGTTTTGCTGACCGAGGAAGGCACACTAGGTGGCAGCTCTACCTGAGAGTCCCTCAGGTATCGCTCCCTCCCTGGCTGGCCACCTCTCTAGCCATCCCCTCCCCTGCATCCCCATAATGGAGCCAACAAGATGGGAACCTGCTGCCAGGTTTTGTTTCCAACGAGGGACCTCACCTGAAGCCCAAGTGTGCATTTCAGACCTTGAACAAACAGGTCGTTTCATAGAAAGGGACAAAAGACTCCCCCCCCCCCCAACCCCTTCCATTTTTTTTTTTTCCTTTCTGGAAATTCACAAACATCACTTGACAGGTGGCAGCCCCTCCCCACTGAGGGGATGTTTGCCTTTTGCTTTGGAGTTTGGGTAACCTGCCGCTTGGGCTAGCGGGGAATGTGCTGCCTGGGGGCAGGTGTCTGCAGTGCTGGGTCTCCTTTGAAAAGAAGCCCTTCTCCTCCTTCCCCTCCTTGGAGGGCAGGGGGAGGGGTCTTGGAAATAAGAGCCCTGTGGCGATTGTACCTCACACCTGTCTTTAGTCTAACCTCTGCAGAGCTACCCAAGACCCTCTGTGGGTTCTGCAGGTCTGTACTGGGGGAAAGAGAGCAGAGAAGCAGGAAAAAGAGACAAGCAGAATCTTGGAATGCGACAGGGAAGCCCCAGGGATGCTGCCCCTGCCTCCCATCTCAAGACGTTCCTCAAAAATCCAGCGGCTACCATTAGGGCTCACTGCTAAGGCTCAGAAAACACTGCTTCTCAGGCCCTTCTCATCCACTATCACTGTCCTCATCCCCAACACCTGAGCAGGCGAGTGGCCCTCAGGCATTACAGGCTCAGTTTCCCCATCTGCAGAATAATTTTGCATGCCCACACACAGAGATCCCCTTTCTGTGAGGAATAAATGCCACATTAATCAGATATATTTAATATATATATATATGACAATTAATCCTCTTTGAAGAATGCCAAAAGCTATAGCATAAGCTTAGAAATATTGGATTGGGGGCAGCTAGGTGACACAGTGGATATAACACTGGCCCTGGATTCAGGAGGACCTGAGTTCAAATCCAGCACTCCAGCCTCAGACACTTGACACTTACCTGCTGTGTGACCCTGGGCAAGTCACTTAACCCTTATTGCCCTGCAAAAAAAAAAAAGGAAGAAATAAAGAAAGAAAAAAGAAAAGAAAAAATAAATATTGGCTTCTCTACTCTAGACCAAAAAAAAAAAAACACAAAAAAATCAAAATCATGTGCCTGGATTTATTGAGTTCTGACCCAAAATTCTATCCAAAAATTTTTTTTAAAATAATTACTATGAGAAAACGATAGTAATATATTTATATCTGCATAGTTCCTTAAAGTTTATAAAATGTTGGCCAGGCGTGAGAATCTCATTTGATCCTTACATCAACAAGCAGTGACCTGGGCTACTGTTATCCTCATTTGACATATAAGGTAACTAAGTCCCAGAAGTCATGGGGTGGTGAAGGGTCCAGGTCATACAGCTAGTCCGTCAGTAAGCACTTATTAAGCACTTGTGTAGAGGCACAGAACTAAGTGCCAGCGTACAAGGAAAGACAAAAGACAGTCCCTGAGCTGAAGAAGCTCACAAAATCTAATGGGGGAGGTGATGTACAGACTATGTGTTTTACAAAAAAGCTGATGTATAAGATAAATTGGAAAGAACCAACAGAGGAGATGTTCAGCTTCAGGAGGTTGGGAAAGGCTACCTGCAGAAAGTGGGGTTTTAGTTAAGACTTGAAGAAAGCCAAGAGGTGGAGAAGTGGACAGAGCATTCCAGGCATTGGAGAGAAGCAGAGAAATGGCCCAAGGAAGGAGATGGGAGCCAGTGTCTGTGATGAGACTGGAAGTCAAAGGTCGAGTATCAAGCAAACAGTAAAAAGTGCTCGCCTGGCAATCGGGGAAATTTCAGTCTCTTCCTCTGGCAATGAACATTTCCTATGAAGACACTTCCCCCTTCTGGCTTCTGTGGCTAAGGCTCAGGCCATAGGAGGCCTTCCCCTCTGTCCCTCAGTGCTGGTGCCTTTCTTTTGGAAGCTGTCTCTCAATGAGCCTGTGTGTATTTTGTACCTGCCTGGGGGGTTGCATGCTGTCTTCCCCATTAAAATGGGAGCCTTTTTAGGGCCTCACTGTACTTTCACCTTTCTTTGTATCTTGGCTGTTGGCAGTGCTAACACATAGTAGGTGCTCTATAAATGCTTGTTGACTTGAGTTGGCAGTGCAAGAAAAGGGGCCACCTTTGCAGGCTCCTTCTGCTTGCCCATGGCTAAACACTCCCAGCTTGGAGAAAACATCCCCTGGCTCCAGCTTGGCTTGGCCTCTGCACTCAGTGAGGCTGGCAGGTTGATTTGGGGCACCTGGTGCTCGCCCGCCTCTCCTACCCACCCCTGCAGCTAGAGGTAGCATGGTACAGGCATGGGTGGGGAGAGTTTGGAGAGCGCTGGCTCTGTGCACCTGGAGGAACTGGGTTCTTACTAATCACACGGGTGTGTCGGCTTTGTGAGTAAGTCTTGAGGATGGTATTTTTTCCTCTAGTTCCATTGCCCACTCACTGTCCATACATTTATTGTTCTTGACCTTCAGTCAATTCTTTTCATGAGCTTTTGCTTGTTCTGACAGTACAATTGTGGCCCACTGCCTTCTGAGCAGAGTGTGTCTATGCTTCCTGCTACTTGGACCCTGGCCCTGGGTTATGATGACTAAGCCAGAGCACCCTTGGTCTCCATTGTCTAATAATGGCCTCCTAGATGTTCAATCCAAAAAGAATTCCTTAACAGCCTACAATGGCTTCTGATGCTTTCTCTTTGTAAATAAACATTCTACAAAGGTGAAAGCTCATGGTAGCTAGCATTCATTATTGTCCACCACACCCTGGTAAAGGAGAGAGTGTTTGGATATATATTATCATTTTTACTATCTTCCTGTCACAAATGTGGAAACTGAGGCTTAACCCAACGAAACAAAACTCATAGGAAACCCCTCCATTTTAATTCCCAGTTGCATGCTGTGGATTCCTATTAGAACTGACAGCTTGTTTTTTTTTTTAATTTAATTAGTACTATATAACCTCCTTATAAAATTGGCTTTCAAAAAAAAATACCTCTTTTGTAGGTGGATGGGTGGGGTGTCATGGGATTTTCCACCACTCTAGCTTTATTGGCATATCATGAATTCTACTTCCTGATGATGGGAATTGAAGACTCTCCTTTCCTACTTTCTGTATTTCTGGCTTGAAAGAGGGAAGAGAGACAGACAGACAGACAGACAGATACAGACAGACAGACACACTTCTTTAATTCCAATCATCCCCAAACATTTGCCCCAATTTTTTCTTTCCCTTTCCTTCTTTCCCTCTTCCCCCTCTTTTTCCTTCTTGCCTTCCTGCCTTCCTGCCTTCCTGCCTTCCTGCCTTTAAAAAATCTTTCATTCAATTCAACAAACATTTATTAAGGAAGGAACTACTGTGTTCAAGACAGTGATCTGGGGATACCAGAGGAAGGCAAATACCCTTAAATCCTGGGCTCAGGCTACTTCTCAGACAAGTTATCCTTTGCTTCTTGAAATACAATTTTGGGGGTCTCCGTGGTCTAGGATATCTTGTGTTCCCAATACTCTGTACTATCACATGCACACACATTTTAAGGAACACAAAATAACTCCTAGACTTTGTTGGGGAGTTGGCTTATTCTGTGGAGACCAAAGACTGTCTCCCTAATTATCCAAAAGGTACATTTTAACCTTCTGTTATAGGATTGTTTTCTCCACTCCCTTTTGGAGGGAAAAGACACATATCCAAGCCCAGCACAAAGGCAGTGGATTTTTAAATGAAGGAGATGAATCCTTCATAATCAGGGCTTTCCAAGGGGAAAGGGACCAAGAAAGATGAGTCATCATTGATGTGAATACTGTCTGGGTTGGTGAAAGGAGAGGGGGGAGAGGGGCCGCTGGTCCTGTCCTCCTCCCCCCCCCCAACTTCCAATAGACTGTGCCCACATCTGCCCCAAGTACCCCCAGGCACTCGTCTTCCAAACAATTTCTTGTCTAACCAGTTTGTAGGAATGTCTTTCCACAGACTGTCTCCTAATTCAGATTTCTTTTGAAAATTAACCTTTCCTAAAAAATGCATAAATCATGGGTTTGGTTTGTTTTGCTTTTTAAGGAAGAAACCAGTTATGAATGATTTCCTCTTAGCTCCACACTCATAAAAAAGTGAAAAGAAAAAAAATAAAGCCTCACTTTATCTAAATAAACAAAAAGCCCCCTCAAAGCAGGTTCAAGATAGTCCCCTCCTCTTTTTTTTTTTTTTTTTTAACTTTTTTGCAGAGCCAAGATACTGTTCCCTGTCTGAATATACATCTGGGGCTTATAGAGATTGGACTCATCCCCCAGAGATATCTGCTTTCCAGATACCATTCTGCCTCTACCACCTCTATTCGCCCCCCCTTAAAAAAAAAGACAAACTAAACAGTAATTTGGGGATAATCGAGGGCATGGATGATTTTTCCTTTAAAGCTAAGATTCTTAAACTATTTTGTGGGATGGCTCCCTCTGGCAATCTTGCATAGCCAATGGGGCCACTTCTCAGAATGCTGAATTTAAAAGCTTTAGAGAAAATACTTGGAATGCAAAAAGGAAACCAATTATATTGAAATAAAGTTTTGAAAATATTAAAAACAAAACCATGCTTATGGAACCCAAGTTAAGAACTCTGGCTTCGAAGAGATGAAGTAAAGTCCAAAGTTTTGGCTTCTCCCATATCGTGCATTAGAATCTTAAAATGGGTCTGGAGTCCTTGTCTGAGGGCTTCAAGATCCTGGTGACCACAGACAGTAAATGGGCCAAGCCCTTTTCTTGCTGTCTATTTTGGTTGGGTTTTTTTGGAGGGAGGGGCTTTTCTGACCTCCTAGCTCCTTCAGGCCCCACCCTAAAGCACCAGGGGTAATGAGTCATGCTAATGTTTTATTCCCAAATGGTTTCATTTCAAAGGCATCAAAAAGAGGTCAGGATTGGGTTTGAGCCCTGAACACAGCTTGAATCAAAGGTTTTCTACATTGAGTGAAGACTGGGTACAGTGGGGAGTGACAGTGGGATCTTTGCGATGTTTTGTAGGGTATTTGGAATGTTGCCTTTTCTAGTTAAATCTTATTTTAAAGAGTTTCCTTGTTCATTTCTTTCTCAGTGAGTCTTTGGTTTTGGAAAGAAATCAAGGATCAGAGGATTTGGAGATGAAAGCGGCTCAGATCATGTCCAACTGTTTCATTTAGTGCCAGTCCCCCATTAAAAACAGTTGAAGAAACTGAGTCCCAGGAAGGGGAAGTGATTTATTCAAAATCATGTGATTAATAAGTAGCAGAGAGAGGATTCCAACTAATGTCTAAAAACCAACTTAAGTTTGACATTTTGTTTAAATGTGTTGGACTTCTTCTTTTCCTTCTTTTTTCCTTTTTTTTTTTTTTGCAGGGCTATTGGGGTTAAGTGACTTGCCCACGGTCACACAGCTAGTAAGTATTAAGTTTCCAAGGCCGGATTTGAACTCAGGTCCTCCTGAATCCAGGGCTGGTGCTTTATCCACTGTGCCACCCAGCTGCCCCTATCTTGGAATTCTTTTGTGGAAAATAGTACTGATGAGCATTTCTTGGTTTTATGCCACTCTATAAGTTAATTTTCAAGTACCAAGCAGGTTAATTTCTGTGGTTCCTCAAGAAATCTTGTGTGACCTTACCATGGGTATAGGAGGGTCCTTGATGGAGAAGATCATTGAAGGCTGCCAGTTCAACACACATACACACACACACACACACATTTTAATTTTCAAAATTAAATATTTTTTAAAATAAAATTTATATATATATATATCCAAACAGAAGGCATAAGAATATGGTGGGAAAATGAATGGATTCCTAAATTGGGTATCTTAAAAAACATCAAAATTTGGGGTCAGTCAAGGAGCATTTATTACGTGTATCCTGTGTTCCAAGAACTGAGCTAAGTACTGGGAATACAAAGAAAGCTATAAAAGGACCAGTCCTCAAGGAGCTCACATTATGGGGAAGACAAACATGAAAATAACCACATACATACAAAAAAATAAAGAGTGGTTGGAAGATAAACTCCAAGGGTGACGCACTGTTACCTAGGAGGGTCTGTGGGGAGCAGGAAGGGTCTTCATCAAAGGGGAGATTTGAACTGAGCCTTGAAGAAAGCTAAAGGGACAGCAAATTTTGTGCTGTCCTCCCCATCTAAGAATCTTCTGGTTTTTTTAAGTAAGTAGAGCCATAACCAGTCCTGGTGACTAGTATTTTGTCCTAGCAGACTGACAAGGAAAGGAAGGAAGACTTTTTCACAGAATAATATGTGATCACTCTCAAAGTCCTCCCCTGGCCTATTCCACCCAGCTTGCCCCCTGAGCAGATTTGTGAAGGGACAAGAGTCAGTGATGAATTGGTCACCCAAGTCTCATTAGGACTGGACATAAGGCTCGACAATCCTCTGCACACCCAACAGGGAAAGTGCAGTTGCCAGAAACACAATTTCTAGTTTAGAACCCTGTCTGTTAGTCCCTTGTAGGAGAAGGTTTAATGTAACCACTGGATAAGAAAAGATTCTCCATGCAAAAAAAATTAAAATCTTGTAAAGTTACCATGTGGGAAGCATGGTGCTAAGTGCTGGGAATGCTAATAGAAGCAGAAATAATGATAGTCACCTCCCGCAAGAGGCTTACATTCTAATACAGAAAGACAACACGAGAAAGGAAACCAAAGGAGAGGAGTGCAGCATGTTGGAGCAGGGGATAGAAAGTTTTGTGAGGGAAGAATATAGCCTAGAGAGGAGTGAAGACATGGCCAGCCTGGGCCATGTTGTCTTTAAAATGGAGGATCTGGGAGGAACCAACTACATTCATTGGAAATGCAATCTTTCTGACAAAGGAAGGAGGGGTTTTGTTGTAAGTTCCACTCACTCACATTAAAACCGATCCTTTGTGTGCATGGTCTTGTCTTCCTAGACGTGGAGTGCCCTGATGAGTCATTCAAATTCATTTTATAAAATTGAGTTATTCCTTTATTTGTACCGGGCCTGTGATCTACTTAGTTTTTTGTAACTTCAATGAGGAGACTTCCTCTAACACTGCAGATCCACACGTGTGCACTATGCCTGGTAATACAATATGGCACTACTCTCCATATTCTCCAGAAATGACTTGCTAATGGACAAAGGAAAGGGGAGAAAAAAAGCTCCGAATCACAGAATCTCCGAATCACAGAATCTACCGAATCACAGAATCTCAGCACTTGAAAGGTCTTCAAAAAGTAGTCTGGTTTTTAGATCTTTTCATTTTTTTTAATTTAAATTTTCTTTTATTATTTATTTCATTTTTTGGTGGGGCAATGAGAGTTAAGTGACTTGCTCAGTGTCACACAGATAGTAACTGTTAAGTGTCTGAGGTCGGATTTGAACTTAGGTCCACCTGAATCCAGAGCCAGTGCTTTATCCACTGTGCCACCTAGCTGCCCCTGGTTTTTAGGTTTTTTGTTTTGTTTTGTTTTGAATCACTTTTTCTAATTTGGGAGGGAGGGAAGACAGGGAACCAAAAATTTATTAAGTGCTTTCTATGTTCTTTGTTAAGAACTGTATAAATATTTCATTCGATCCCAACAACAACCCTAGGACATAGGTGGTGTTATTCCCATTTTATCATTGAAGAAATTGAGGAAGACCGAGTTTAAAGGATTTTCCTAAGGTCACACAGCTAGTAAGTATCTGAGAAAGTATTGAATTCAGCACTTCCTAACTCCCAAACCAGCGCTCTATCCATTAATGCAAGATCATCCAAAATTTGCAAGGAAAACACCCAAAGAGGAATCTATGATCTTCCTGATGGAAGTCATTGGATGTTTTGTTTTGTTTTCTCCTGACATCAAGCCTACATTTGCCTCTTTACAATGTTTATTCCTCACTCTTGGCTCTTGCTGCTCATTCCAAGAACAAGTTGAATGCCTCTTCTGTATGACTTCTACTTACATCCTTTAAAACAGCCACCACCTTCTCCCACCTCCTACCCCCAGCCTTCACTCCATGTCTTACTGACCTTCAACAAACCCTCAGATGGTACAATCTCTAGGCCCTTCCCTGAGCACGTTGCCCTCCTCTGTGTCCTCTCTAGCATGTTATCCACTTGTCTAAAATGTGGCACCCAGAGCTGTGGTTTGATGAGAGCAGGGGGCAGCGGGACTCTTGCCCTGCATGTTTTGTCTTTTTGCTACAGCCTGAATCGTATTAGCTTTTAGGTGCTACCAAGTGACACTGTAGGATGAGATTGGTTTCTGGTGAATGAAATCCTTCCATTTTCAATAACTGTTGTCTAGAAACTCCTTCTTTGCATATTGATATTTAGAACCTAAGATTTGACCTTTATTGCTATTCAGCACACATTTGTAAGTGATGTTCTTCATACTAATAGCTGGCATTTGTAGAGTTAATGCTTTCCAGTTGGCAAAGTATTGTTAATGCATGACCTGATTTTTGCCTCCTGAATCCGTCACCTCCCATGTTAGGTCATACCAGATGCATGTAAATTGTATTAAATATGCTATCTATACCTTCATTCAAGTGAATGTTTAAAATGTTGAATCACTCAAAGCCAAAGGCAGGTAGATTCCTGGGACACAACACCAGAGATCCCCTCTCATGCTGACATCAAAACATCGATGGCCACTCTTAGAGTCCAGCAGCTGAACCTGTTTGCAATATGTTTCCCCATCTTATCATCTAGTCCACATCTCTCTGTCTGGTCTGAAATGATAGCAGAAGAGACTTTATCAAATGAAGCCTATAGATCATCTTTCTATGGCTCCTCTCTTAGCTACTAGTTGAGTAACCTTATCTGAAAAGAAAATGAGCCTTGTTTGCCATGACATGTTCTAGGGAAGTCGTGATAGATTTGTATGTAGGGATTGCTGATTCTTTGTCCAAAATGTTCACAAACCATCCCTTTACCAATATATCTGGACATTTGGCCCAACATAAAAGTCAATCTCATGGGCTCATACTTTGAAGAATTCACCCTTTTTTGTGTTTCAAAAATTAGAACATTTGACTCTCTTCAGTCCTTAATAGGGTCCCCTTGTCTTTCTTTTTATTTAAAAAATAAAACTAAAAAGCAAACTTTGTTTTTACATCGTAAGGCTTGCAAGGGCGAGATGTTGAGTAGTGTCATAGATAAAGAGGCAGCCTAAAAATATCTCCAACAAAGCCATTTCCATGGCCTAGGTGACTCCCCTCCCCCAAAGGATACAAGTTACAGAATGATTGATGTCTTGCATTGGTAGGGGGAAATCCTTATAGGGAATTTTGCATGCCAGTGAAATCATAACTCCAGGACAGGGGGAAATCCCTACATGGCCTTGACCCCCATCTTGACCCTCCCCACCCTCTTGGAAGTCTTCTTCTCACCTTCATAGGGATAGTCATGAGGTTCCTCTTTGGCATGAGGTAGCCTTTTCTGCCAGACTCCTTTTACTCATGAATCTGCCTTTCCACATTGCATCCAGTCTGTTCTCTGCTCCGAGTAAAAATACTATCACCAATTACTATTGGCCAAGAGATACTAAGATGCCACTAAAAAAAGTCCAAGTCCTTCAGAACTTTGGACACTCGTACAAGACCTCTTCTAACTGGGGGAAGATATATAAACAGGGCAAGTACTCTCTTCCTGGTCCCCAGGAGTAATTCTTTCTCAGGGACTTGGCTGGCTTCCATCTTAATATGCCACATACTCAAATCTCTCCATTCTGATATAGGACCTACAGATGATGATCAAGTTTCCTCAACCCATCCTGCACCACCACTCAAATTCATCCTTCGGCTTTTGTTTGCGCATTTAAGGTAGCAGCACACAACGTCTCATCCCTTATATTAAGGGTTGTAGGATAGCGATCAACCAACTCAATAGCCCCCACCCTTAGACAAAGAAAAAAAATATTCGAGCAAAACAAACGAGTACATCTTTTGTGTCACTCACACTCGGGATCCCTCATCATCTGCTCCCTGGAGTCAACACTGTTTATTATATGAGTTCAGTGGCTTTGGGGGGACTTTGTTTTATCAACTCTTTGTCATCTTTATGTATATTATCATCCTAGTTCTCTGCTGATTCTGCTTTGCATCAGTTCATACACGTCTTCATCTAATAATCCAAATTCTCTGTAATTTTTCTAAAAGCATCGATTCCAGCTCTGCAATCGCTCCTGCCACTTCTATCTCTGCTGTGATGACCATAGTCATCTGCTGAGAACACACACCCTTATGTGACCAAGGTCGACAATGGCCAGTCCATTTCCACACTGCCCATTGTCTTGGATGGCCCCAGATAAACTTTCTTTGTCACGAAAAGAGAGACAGAGACAGATTCGCATATATCTTATACCCTTACTCACACAGAGGTTAAACTGCAGCTTTGGCTAGGCTTGCCAATGGGATGCAGCGTCCCCTGCACTGGCACGGAGGGGTCGACTTCATTGTTTAATGGTTCAAAGTGTCTGTCCCACATGGTATGTCTTTGGTCGGGTCTTTTCATTCATAGGATCACAGACTTAGGGCTTAAGAGACCTTTGGAGGTCATTTAAGCCAAGCTCTTCCCTTAGCAGATGAGTGACCCAAGATGCAGAATGGTCAGGTGACTTTCCCATGAACGGGCCTATTGCCTGTCACTGCTTCCTTAACGAGCCTCCTGATGAGTCAGTGTCCATTACCGTGTGAGCAAGGGATATGGAAGAACAGGCGTGTTTTGATGTCTCTGTCCTCCTGGCATTCCAAAGGACTTTTTAATGGCAGCCATTGTTCTCTGCAGGAGTGAGAACACATGGATGCCTCCCGCCTGGCATGGCAGCAGATGAGTCACCAGGGGCCTGTTGCACTAATAGGGATTCTTCAAACACTACTGCTGTGCTAAGAACAGCTAATGAGGACAGCAATTAACATAATTGCTTACAGTTAAATAGTGCTTTAAGGTTACAAAGTGCTCTGCCCTGTTCTTGTCTCATGGATTCTCACAAAGTCTCAGGGAGGTAGAGAATATACTTCTATTACGGGTCCATTTTAGAGGATGGTAAACCGAGGGCTGAGAAAAGTGTTACGACTGACACTTTCCATAAAGGGAAGGAACTAGCTCACTGTTACCTGGTTATTGAAGAACAGAGCCCATTTGGGCCACAGCTATGAGACAGCACGTGAGGACCTCCTTTCCCATGAGTTTGCTGCTTCTCAGCTGAATGAAGAGACCATGCAAAGGAGAATCCACTGGTTAGTAGATGTACATTCCGCCAATAGCAGATTGCCCCTGGCCTCAGGTTCCTGTTCTCAAAGGGAGGCCCATTTGGGGTTTAGCTGAAAACCTGCTTAGTCTGTTTTGTTTTGTTTTGTTTTTCCCCTGTACTTACAACACACCCCACCCAGTTCCTAATGTGGAAGGAGGTGCTGCTGAAATTCTTCCTTGGATCTCTCCCAATGCTGCATTGCATCAGGCAGTTGATGGGCTATATAGGAGAGCCATGAAAATTTTGATTGGTGATTAAACCGTGGGTCACTGGTGATCAACTTGGTGGTGGTAGGGGAGGTGGACGTGGAATCAGAAGGATCTGCCTTCAAATATGGCTTTTAACACAATCAATAAGCATTTATGAGGTGCCTACTATGTGCTAGGTATACCAGGACAAAAAACGAAACAAGCCCTGCCTTCAAAGATGTTGGAGAGGGAGATAAACAAAGAACGTATATAAAATGAGCTAACGGGGCTCAAGGATTGGCTTCGTCCAACTTATCCTGGGGCCAAAACATTTTTCAAATATCTTCCAATAGAATTGATTTCCTTTGTAATCTGATGTATTTTGTTTTATGAATTTAGAGACTTGATTGTGAGATGGGGTCCGTAGGCTTCACCAGACACCACCAGAGGGGCCCATGACAAAAGAATGTGGAAGGTTCCTTTAAGGCCTTGAAGTATGGAAAGAATTCCAGTAGGCAGAGCTGAGGAGGTGAACCTTCCAGGCAAAATGAGAGGCTGGACCCCCTGGTCAAGTGTCCCAGCCTTTCTGGGCCTGTGTGAAAAATAAGGATAATAAGAATTCCTAGGTATTAGCAATGAAAGGGAACCTCATTGGGTTATTTTGAAGCTCTAGCCAATGATGTGGGCAAAGGGCAAACACGGATCTGATGCTGTTTATATGTGAGATATGGTCACCGTCTTGCAGCTTGGCCACCAAAGACCCTGTGCCTTCTCTCCATCTTTCATCCATTGCTGTTTCCTGGTGTCTCCTCCATCAGACCGGGAGCTCTCTGAGGGCAGGGACTGGCTTTTCCCTTTCATGACACCTCCTTCAGCACAGTGCCAAGCACATGGTGAGCACTTCATAAATGCCAGAGGACTGGCAGACTCAGACTGACCATGTGATGTTGGAACAGTCACTTAACTTCTCCAATTGCACTGCCACCCCACCCCGACCCCAGAGAAGCCTGTTCTCATACCTGCTTGGCATGACGAGGTGACAGAGGGCACAGGGTATGGGAAATGAGATTGCCCTAGGTGCTTTGTAGTGTGACAAGCCGCTAGGAGGTGAGTGATAAGGCAGGCACAGCAGCAGGATTTCCACCAAGGCCTAAGCAGATAATGCAAGGCCTTTTCCCAGGGGCCCTTTCATCTAGGGTCCTAAAACAGCGGGGCTTCCCTCCCCCTTGCTGCAGGACAACCCAGAGGAGGGAGGACAGTGGCCTCCTCCGGGCCCAGGGCCCGGGGATCCTGAAGAAGATTCGGGGGCAGGAGGGGCTGCCTGCTGCCCCCCACACGCACACACACACACACACAGATATACACACAGAGAAACAGATACACACACTCAAACACATGCATACACACACAGAGATACACACACAGATACACATAGACAAACAGATACACACACTCAGACACTTGCATACACACACAGAGATACACACACAGATAAATGCACACACCTGCATACATACACAGAGATACACACAGACACATGCAGACACACACAGATACACACACAGACACATACAGACACACAGAAATACACACACAGACATACACACAGATACACTCACACATGCTCATACACACAGACGCACAGATACACACAGAGATACACTCACACATGTGCGCACAAGCACACACACACACACACACACACACACACACACACACCCTTGGGAGGGGCCATCCCTCCCCGGTTATCTTGATCTTAATGCACTGGGCCCTGGGTACACTTTCCCCCACTGTGAGTGTTTGCATCTGGGAGAATAAAGAGATTCCTACTGTACTCAGGCATTTACTGTCTTTTAAGAAGTCCCTCCCAGCTGAGGCCAACTCCCTCCCTTTGAATAAACCCCATTCTTGGGTTTATTTTCCTTTAAAAAAAGAAAGAAAGAAAAAAGGGGGAAAATAAACTGTGCTCATAAAGCTTCCCTGAGGTCAAGCCCCAGAAACAGTAAACGTCTCAGACAACTTTGAGTTATTAGGGCTCCCGCACCAGGGAAACGAGGGGTCAGAGCTGCCCAGGCTTCCCCTCCATTCACGGCAGCTCCATCTCACTAATGTCGGTAGATGGGCCAGCTTGGCAGCCAAGGCTGCTGCCCAGGGATACGCTGAGGAAGAGGGAGCTGTCCGAAACCATACTAACGCCAGTCTGGTACCTGGGACAGATGCACCTCAGCGATGCTGAGCTGGCCCAAGGGAGAGCCACGCAGTCATGGCTGCTGATCCTGCAATGGATCCCAGACTAGGGAATATTCATGTCAGACGCAGTGCAAAGACTAAGAGGAACTGGGTTCAAATCCAAGGTTGGCTGCCTCCAGCTTGTGTGACCTTAGACATATATATATATATATATACAAGGTTCCTTCTAGTTCTTCCTGTCAGCTAATATCTACCTGTTCTCAAGGAGGAAAGGCAAAAAGTGGGTCCAAGGATTGTGGAGGAGGTGAAATTTTGCCCCCCACTCCCCCCACCCCATGTTAGCAGCTGAAACGGAATTGGTCCTCCCTAGATATCTACACTTGGGAAAAGTCCTGGTCACCAATGGCTAATTACAGCTTTGTTTGTTAGAGATGCATTACAAGAGCCTAGAAAGGCGTTCTGGACCTAGAACCCCCTCCTTCTGTAGGAGGTCCTATTCTGTTGTGGTTGTTCAGTCACTTTAAGTGACTTTAAGTCATGTCCAAGCTCTCCTGTACCTGAAGAACAAAGACTTCCCCATCTACCTTCTCTCCCTGGGTTTTGTTATTTAGCATGATAATTTACCTCTACAATTACAGTATTTAAGCCATGGGCATGCACATCTCTGTGTGCATCTGGTAAGAGAAGGAAAATTAAGTCAATCAGTGTCCATGGTAAACTGGAAGAACTCCTTAGTCTGTAAATGCAGCAAATGCTAATGAATTCACAGTTGAATGCCTTCAATTGCTTGGCTTCTCTGTAGAAAAATTGGCTTTCCCTTAACCAAATAACATTTCTTTTCAAACATGATTTCTAATGCTTGGCAGGAGATAAAAAGAGGGGCTGCGCATGGAACAGCACATCCTCAATTGCTCCTCGACAGACTCTTTTTTTTTTTTTTTGTGGGCTCCCTTTGATGTTCTTAAGTTAAGAGAATTAAAGGTAAAGTGTGAAAGGGAAGGAGGAATGGAATGTGGCTCAATTCTCAGCAATCCTGGGATTACCATAATTTGGTCAAGTGAACCAGCCCTTTAAGTGTTAGAAAGTCCCTGTACTCTCTGACAAGGATATTCCTGTTCCTTCTCAAAGGATCATGGGCTTTAAAGCAGGTCAAGACCTTAGCCATCATCTGCTCCAGCCCCGTCGGGACCCCCAGGGTCCACCCATCACCGCTGCCTTAATGTATCATGTAATCCTCGATCCCTCCCTCTCAGCATCTCCTCCCACACTCTTGCAGGGCCAAATCCCTCCGGATTCCCCACCTGTATGACCACTCTGCTATTAGCTCTTCCTCTTCACTTCCTCCGCCATGACCTTGCATCAGGCTCCCAACATTCCCACTCCGGCTGGTGAAAATGATTCCCAACGGCTCTTTCTCACGTCCAGTTCCTTGCCTTTTTCCAACCATGTGTGGGTTTAAGCATATTGTTCTCCTTTTCACTAACTTCGGGAGTTCCTATTCCCTGCCTCTGAGATGAATGATAAACCCCTTAATCTTGGCATTCAAGGCCTTCCACACTGTAGCACCATGATAACTTTCCAGTCTGATTTCATGGTATTTCTTCCTCTCTGAGCAACCGACGTTCTGCTCGAGTCACAGGAGGCTCTTTCTTTGGTCCTTTCTTCTATCCTCTCCCACCTCCATAACTTGGAACACGTCTGAAACGGGAACCACTTTCCCAGCATCAAGTATCACCTCCTCTGCAACCCGGCACATGCGGCCCCTCTCCCACCACCCCTTCCGACCTGCCTACCAAGGTCTGAACCTTTCTTCTTGAAATTTCTCAGGCACTCCTCTCTGAGGCTGCGCGTAGTAGACATGTAAGAAGTGTCTAACTTGCATCGTGGCTCTGGGTGTACATGCCTTTCCTCAGCCCCTGTCTGGATTAGAAACTCCTTGGAAGCAGGTGGCAATGATTTTTTTATCCTATTCGGTAAATGTGCAGAGTCAGAGATATGTTAAAGATACCTTAGGCATCGTCTATTCCAAATCCCTAATTTTATAGGGGAGAAACAGAACCAATAGAAGGAAGACATTTGCCCAAAGTCACATATTTAGTAAGTATCAGAAATAGCATTTGAACCAAAGTCCCCTGACCCCAAGCTTAAGTTTATTTTAGCCAAGTGGTACAGGAGGCAGCTGGGTGACCCAGGGGCTAGAGCACTGGATTTGGAGTCAGGAAGACCTGGGTTCAAATCCTGCCTTGGACACTTACTTACGTTGTAACCTTGGGAAAGACACTTAAGTTCTATTTGCTTCAGTTTCTTCATCTGTAATAAGAGTACCTAACTCTGAGAGTTGTAAAAATAAAATGAGATTTTATGGAGATGTAGATATAGAGATATATTGCTTCACAAACTTTTTTGTGTGTGAGGGACAGTGAGGGTTAAGTGATTTGCTTAGGGTCACGCAGCTAGTAAGTGTCAAGTGTCTGAAGTCAGATTTGAACTCAGGTCCTCCTAAATCCAGGGCCAGTGATTTATCCACTTCACCACCTAGCTTCCCCCTACTTTGAAAACCTTGAAGCATTATTTTCATTACTTCCCTATGTAGTATGGGACTCCCTTTCCATGTTGCCCACCTTGACTTCATCACACTTATCCAAGATTAATAGTATTAGTGTACCTTAGTTTCTTCTATAGAAGTTATATTTTGTCTTTTAAAAAAGAGAACTCAAAGAGAAATCTGAGATCTACCACGGGAGCTCATTTTTTCTAATATTAACAATCACATCTCAAACCTTTTAGTTATTATCATTTCTTATTGTGACTATTATTATTGTTACCATTAGTTCTTTTTTCTCATCTTTATGCTCAATGGCACTGAGACAGAAATAGTCTTGGGACAAGACACTGTCCTGTTATTTATCTTTTAAAGAGTTTGTGGGTTTTTTGGTGACCTTGTGCAAGTGGAGATAAAACTAAGATAATGAAAACATAGGTGTGTAAGTAAATGCTCCATAGATTTACTGAAGGCATAATGGGGCTCCCTCTAGCAGGAGAGAGGGTCATGGGGATTTAACGCACTCCAACCCATCCCCATATGACTTTGATTATCTCAGCTGGGTCTGTATAGCTCTAGTGCTTTCATATGATGTTTGGAGGCTATGGGTGGTTGTCATGGCAGCATCTGTTACAAATATCACATAATTTCAGTGGTACGCATCGGTAACGCTGGGTGGCAATTTTATCTGTAAGCATTTCTGACTTCAGTACAGTTTATTTTTTGAATTCTCAAAGATACCATGGGATTTACATCGATAAGGCAGAGATTTGTCATTTGTTCATTGATAGGGAATAGAGAGGTTCTGATGTGTCATTCTAGCTAATTGGTCATGCCTTTCTAGGTATCCAGTAGCTGATGAGTTTTTGCATCCTGTGGTGATGTTCTTCTACCCTTCCAAAAGTCTGCATGGCGGTCAGTAAATTCAAATTCCTAAGGAATAAGCTCTCTGTAGTTTCTGATGCTGCTGGCCTGTGGTTTGCTGTCTTTATTTTCATTATCTCATTCTTTTTATGTTTCTCACTGGGATCCAGGTAGAAATGTTCCCAGACAAGTTGGTGTCCTGTTTCATTCTTCTATATTTAATGTCCTATGGTAATGTAAAGGTATTTACAAAGACTCATTGGTGTTGAAAGAGAAAGAGAAAGGCATGGGCTATTCTTTATAGGCTCGATACCTCTGACGACTTCCTCAGTCCTACTCCAGGATTATTCAGTTCATATCTCTATCTCTCTTTATTTATTTATTTATTTATTTATTCATTCATTCATTCATTTATTTATTTATTTGTTTGTTTGTTTGTTTGTTTATTTGTTTGTTTATTTATTTATTTGTTTATTTATTTATTTATTGCAGGGCAATGAGGATTAAGTGACTTACCCAGGGTCATACAGTAAGTAAGTGTCTAGTGTCTAAGGCTGGATTTGAACTCAGGTCCTCCTGAATCCAGGGTTGGTGCTTTATCTACTGTGCCATCTAGCTGCCCCCATCTATCATTTTTTAAAATGTCCCAAGTTCTCCCCTAACAATCCCCCTGAGTTCATAGCATATGTGATATTATCCCTGCGTTTTATAGTAATAAAGCAACCAAAGATCAGAAGGGGTCAATAGCCCGCAGATACAGTTATCAAGCGTCAGAGCAGGGATGTGACCCCAGTAACCTTTTGGTTTGAATTTTGCCATCCTTTCTACTTGGGGTTGTAGGATTTCTTAAACCAAGATTCCTCTAAACCCGGACAGCAAATCACCAAATGGAGGAGGGACCCAGATGCTTCTCCGTGAATGTAATCATCACCTCCCTCTCAGAGCATCTCATCATTCCCCTCCAGAGACTTTGACATAGAGACATTGGACCCTTTCTGTCCCTTGGCTTCTTCTTGGCTCTCCTGAGTCCACTGTCCTCCAGCGGCATTTCAGCATCTGATCTGAAGGCGTCTTAGGAGTCTTGTAGGTGAGTCCACTTTAGCTCAGATTAGCACAGTGAGTGATGAAGGTGTGGAGAGGAGAATGGAGAATTCCAGCCAAACTTCCCCAAGACAAAAATAGCAGGACCTCTGCTTCCCCTAAACCAGGGGGCATGAACTTTACTTGAGAGCTTCCTGGGGCAAATCATATGACCTGGCTTCAGTTTGTTCTTCTGTAATAAGAGGAAGGAGGGTAGGCTTCGCTGTCTCTAAGCTCCCTTTGGGTTCTAAATCTGATGGTGCTCTCATCCATCATATTATAGAGCTGGTGGGGGCATTCAACTCACATCACACAGATCAAAACCCTATGGCCTCAGGGGCAGCTAGGTGGCGAAGTGGATAAAGCACCAGCCCTGGATTCAGGAGGACCTGAATTCAAATCCTGTCTCAGACTCTTGACACTTAATAGCTATGTGACCCTGGGCAAGTCATTTACCCTCATTGCCCCTAACCAAAAAAAAACAAAAAACCCCCATACCTATGGCCTCCTTAGCCAGCTTTCATCATACAAGTAAGACTGAGTAGAATAGGGATTCTTGTTCCAGGCCTCTGACTCCAAACCCAAAGCTGCCTTCCATGTCCTCCCTGCTTCAAGATGAATGTAGTTCTGGTAAAGGACCCTCCCTCATCCAGACAATTCACACTCCCTCTGGGGTGTCCCAGACTTAGAAAGGCTGGTCCATTTACAACAGCACATAGATGACTGTTGTCTCCAGGATCAAAGCCTTTTCAGGCTGGGAAGACCTGCTAAAATGCCATGGGAATAGCTGTCCGGGCCCCAGGGCGGACTCCTTCCTCCTCTCTCCTTTCCTTCCCTATGACAATTAACAAACAGCAGTCAAGGAGAAAATCCCTTTCTCGTCCCCTGCCTCTATACAGGCCCCCAGACTTTCAGCTCCGTTAGTTGGTTGGTGAAGACGTTATCATGTCTGGAGCTTCCTTTTTTATCCCCAGAGAGCAAGAGTCACACTTCTCTCCCTTCTGGCTCTAGACTTAGAGTCAGGAAGACCTCTGTTCAAAGCCTGCCTCAGGTACTTAGCTGCAGGATCCTGGGTCATTTTCTCAACTCAGGCTCAGTTGCCTTACCCATCAAATAGCAATTCCTCCTGGAGCTTCCATGAGGATCAAATGAGGTAATGCATATGAAGTACTCTGCAAACTTTAAAGCAGTTTAATCATACAAGCTGCCCTCCTCATCCTTATCCTTCTCGTCCGCCATTAAACTTGGAAGAAATGGGATCAATTGCTTGGGAGGGTAGCAGAAGCCTGCATTTGGAGATGGAAGTTTTGGGTTCTCTTCCCAGCTCTACTCCTTGCTATCTGTGTGGTCTTGGGTGACTCATTTCATCACTTCTAGCTGCAATTTCCATATTTGGAAAATAAGAAATTGGAAGACAGGCAGTATTCAGTAGTGGTAAGAGCTCTGGTCCTGAAGTCAGAGGTCCTGGGTTCAAATTCTGTTCCTCCTTGGTTACAATCTGTGTAACCTTGGCCAAGTCATGCATCCTCCCTGAGACTCAGTACCTTCATCTGTAAAGCGGTGGGGTCGGAAGAGATGATCTCTATGATCTCTGCTGGGTTGGGGGTCTCCATTGTGAGCCTGTAATAAGATGCCCCTCGGGTCCCTTCCCACTAAATCTGTGAACCTATTTCTGCAAACCTACCCCACAGAGCTTTAGGAAGTCTTTGCAGGTTGAAAAAGGCTTTTATCATGGATGCAACAGGAGTCTCCGTGGGGAAGCCTGGCTACATCTGAGCTCACTCTCAGAGACTTTCTGGGCCATCCTAAAGGGATTGTGATTTGTCTTGGTGAAAGGAATATGTGTGGATTTAACTTCCCTGGTAGACAAAGGAAGCTGAGATTTCTGCTCACTATTTAGTCGAATGCCTGGATTCTGGAGGATTCTGAAACTCCTGAGTCCCAATAGGATACAAAGACACCCCCCCCACCCCACCATGATCCCCATGATAGAGTCAATTCATTCTTCCTTCAACAGAATGTTTGAATGCCAATTCTTTGCCAGGCATTCGACTAAATAGTGAGCAGAAATCTAAGCTTCCTTTGTCTACCAAGGAAGTTAAATACACACATGTTAGACAAAGTAGATGTTGAGAAGTGCTGAAGAAAGGGACTGACCTCTGAATATGAGAGTGAAGTGGGGGAGGGGAGAGGACAGAGGAAATGCCTAGTTCTGACCAGTGGCTGAAGGAAAACTTCCAAGATTTAGGTAGAGCAATAAAGAATAAGCAGGAGTCCAACCGTTAGAAATTAGGGTGGAAAGGAAGACATGACCAGAAGTACAGAGAAGTTCATGATGTACAAAAGAAAGAGAAATCGGCTTAGCGTTGCTAGAGTAGATGTAAACAAGGCAGGCAATCTATGAGAGAAGAGGGAGCAGGAAAACGGTCGTTTTATATTTACCCATTAATAAAATATGGCACTGATTTCTGGGAGATGAGACAGGGAACTAATGTGGGGGGGCTAGTTTTCCCTTTTGTTTATATTTAAAGAATTTTGGAGGGTAGTTTGAAGGATTAAAGAGGTGAAGAATGAGAGACTCCCCTGCATTCTCTGCCCTGATATTAAAGCTAATTGACACGGGATATCTCAGATCAGGTGCATGTTCTGGCCCAGGGCTCCAGAGCAGGAAATGGCTCAGGATCTATAGCTGACAGGGACCACAGAGGATGCCAGTCGTACCTATCCCTGGTAAGAGACCCACTACCCCATGGCCAACAAGAAGTCAGCCTCTCTTTGCTTCCAGACTTCCAGAGGGGAGACCTGCCTGCTCCCTATGCCAGCCATTTCATTCTTGAATAACCCTGTTAGTAAAGTGTTTCCCCGGACTTCAAGCCTGAATCTGCCCCGTTTCTCCTTGTTCTGACTCTGAAGCCAAGTAGAACAGATGCAAACATCTCCCAAGCTTGGCGTGCATGGGGTTCATCTGCTCAGCCTTCTCTTCTCCAGGGTAAGCATCGCACTCCTTCAGCGGGTCCTCGGGTCCTGCCCAGTCCTGCTTGTCTCCCTCCCATCACAGGGAAGAGCCCTCAACACTTACACTCATACAATCTCTGTTTCCTCTCTTCTTCAACCAAATCCCATGCCTGATTCTCAGCTATGGCTCCCTACCTGCTGGTCGGTCCTCTGGGAATGTCCCTCTCTGGACGTCCCAGGGGCCTCAGATGCTAGATTCACCATCTATTGTCAGTCCCCTTCCTCAGAGTCTTCCAGACCCGTGCTCCTGTCAGACCTTGTGATTCTCGGGCCCAGCATGGCAGAATTGGAAATGACGTCTGTAACCAAACCGTGCAAACCATGTCATGACCTGTGCCCAGGCTCTGCTGGAAGTAGAATCCACTCCCTTCTAAGACAGCCCATCATTTTTACTGACATTGTGCTAAATCTGTCCCTTCGCACGTGTTCCACTGGGGAGAACCAGAGGACCTAGGTTCAAATCCCCCCTATGTGAACTTAGGCAAGTCCTTTTGCATCTCTGGGCCTCAGTTTCCCCAACTGTAAATTGAGGGAGGTAGCAAGGACCTTTGAGATCATGGGACCCTACAGTTACCTTGCCCCATGGGTTCTTTGATCCTCAGAGGCCACCAAGTGCAAGCCGTACCAGAATTAAATGTCTGTGATAAGGAGGAGATGCCTGGGTCATTCATATTCCAGAGTGAGGTCTCTCAGAAGAAGTTTAGTGAAGGAAAAAAAATGAAGGATTTTTCTCGCCATTGGTTAAGAAGTTGGACCGTGGTTCACAGAAGTTGCTCTATGTTCTTGACGGTTCATCTCTGCTCCAGAACCTCAGGCCACCCTGGTCAAAGATTTCGTGCCGAAAGCCCCAGGTCTTTCTCACTCAATCCCTATTTCTCCACCCGGTGGTCTTCCAGGAAGTGGCTTACTTGCTGATGAGGAAGGTAGTGGAAGCAGAGTGAGGGTGGGGTTTCTGAATGACGAGTTCCTCTCAGAGACAGTACTGACAGGAAGCTCTCTGAGATCCCCAGCTGTCCAGGTGGGTGTCTTTAAGCCCCAGTGCCACAAGCATCATCAAACAGAAATCAGCAACAATGAGGCAAGATGTGTTCCTGGAACAAGGCTCCCCATCTGTTTGTAGAAGGGACTTGCTTCTCCTTCATCTCTCCTGGGAGCATTCTAATGAACCCTGTGAGACTTTCCAGAGAAGGAGTATGCAGCCCTACTATTTAAAGGGGGAATGTTGGCAGGAGGTCAAAGAGCAGCCCTGGTTCTGAAGGGGGTATGTGTGGAGGGGGGTTGGCACCTGCTCACAGGTGAGCAGAGAAATGCCAGATCTCCAGCGACCACTGGTAGAGAGAGAGCCCCTCTGCTGGCCAGCCTTTCCCTGACACTCATCAGCATGTTGAAATACACCTGGGAATTTAGCAAGCTGACAACCCTCGCTCTGAATCTAGGCAGGCTCACGGACGTAGGACCGGGAGGGAGAAACCTCTGAGAACATCTAGTCCACCCCTCCTTCCACTTTCCAGATGAGGAAACGGAGGCCCTTGGAGTTTGAAAGACTTGACTGGAATCACGCAAGGAGGAAGCGTCAGAGACAGGATTTTAATCCAGAGCCAGAGCCCTCTAATACTCGCCTCTTGTAGTGGTGATTTTTTCATGATTTCCCAACTTGGCTGTGTGGTCAGGAGGCGGGCAGACAGATTCTGTATGCGGTGGGAAACCACGAGCAAGGTGTGAAGAACTATGGGCTCTCCCAGGAATTTTCTGAGGGCATTTCTTGATCTGGCCTCCGTCTGCCTGGAGGCAGCTGGCTGACAGGGGGGCTGGAGCAGCAGACCCGCATTCTGGAAGAGTGGAGTTCAAATCTGGCCTCAGCCTTTTCCTAGCTCTGTGACGCTGGGCAAATAGCTTAACTGCTCTCTGCCTCTACTCCTTATTCTACAAAACAGGGATAATAATAGTGCCCCTGTCCCAGGCTGTGTGAGGAGGAGGTGAGCTGATACTCGTCCAGAACTCTGCCAGACAAAGTGGTGGTTGTGATTATTGTTGTTTCCCTCACCATCATCTTTATTATCATTGTTACCATGGCAGTCCTGAGGAGCGACGGCTCCTCTCTTCCCAAAGCTTACAGTCCGTTAGATGGGGTAGAGGAAGATGACCTATGCACAAAGTGAATGAAAGGAAGAGGGGGAAGGAGATGCTGTGGGAGAAGGAGGAGGGGGATTACTTCCCCCTGTGCTCCGCGAGGGCTTCCTGGAGGAGGCATCATTTCGGCGGAGTCTTGGAGAATGGGAAGGATTCCACAAAGGGCAATGAGAAGGAAGGTCTGCTAGGCCTTGGGTTTGGTCTAGGCCGAAGCATGGAAGCCAGAAACAGCCATAGATCCCTTGGGAGCAAACAGTGCGAGGTGAGGCTCGGCGGGAAGGGGGCAACCAAGGCTACTTGGAAGCCAGCTCTGTGGCTTCTATTTACCCAGCTCCGGTGTGCTTCCAGCCTGGGGCTAGTCCCTGGGCATGTAAGAGTGAGGCGCTCTCTGCCTTGCCAAGGAGCTTCCCAGCTTCTCAACCTGTGGGACGCCTCACGAGGCCTGCTCTGGGATATGGGGGCAGCTCCCTAGTGGGAGGTAGGGGGAAGAAATGGGGAGCAGTCAGAGTGGGAGATGCCTGGCCCCTTTAGGAGGCAGGATCAAGGAATGGTACATTTGTTGGACCGGGTTGAGTTGAATTGTGACTGCCTGTGCAGGCATTTGAATGTCCTTGGAGATGGTCAGCAGAGCTGAGGAAGGTGAGGCAGATCTGCAGCTGGCAGGTCACAGGTCAGAGGTTATCGGGGTGAGTGGAAAGCTCCCCACAGCCTCCAGTCGACTCCCTTGCTTTACAGGTGAGGAATTAAAGTCCCAGGAGGCTGTGACTTGCCCGAGGTCCCACAGGTAATAAGTGTCCAAGGTGGGATTTGAATTCAGTTCCGCAGACTGTAGAGTCAATCTCCTTGAGGAAAGTGATTGAAAAGCATAGGGATCATGGGATGGGATGGGATGTGGCCGTGCAGTCCTCTGCCTTACACCAGAGGACACTGAGTCTCAGCTGAGTGACTTTCCCAAGGCCACGTGCCTCAGCTAGGTCTTGACCCTGGATCTGACCCGCCCTCAGCTTCTCTTCATTCCCCCATGCTCCCTTTCAGTAGCCAAAGATAACGTATCTTTTCCTCTAATTGTAGAGGGTGTTAAACAGCATGTAGGGAAGGAAATCTGTCCTTGCAAGAAATGCTAATTATCTGACCCCTGAGCCTGAGCCTGAGTAGATCTCCTACCTGAACAGTGCGTTACCCCGAACAGGCCGCAGCAGAGACTGGGTCTGAAACATGTCATGGGACCCAGGAGGAGATGCGGGAGACAGACAGCGCTGACGCAGGGGCCCGAGGGAAGGCTGGTCATGCGCTCCTTTGCCTCTGGGTTTAGGGATTGTTTGGGAAGAGGAGCGTGGAGCAAGGAGAGGAGATGCTGAGTGTCTCCTTTTGATGGGATGCTAACTTTACCTCTGGCTCAGAATAAGCTGGAAATGACCCAAAGCAGCCTCTGATCCTCCTATGTCCTCCCATCCAATACGGACGCCCCCACACACACCCCAGCTCCCACGACTTGACACTTAAGTCCATAAGACTCCATTCCTTCTAGCTTTTCCTGAGCCCTCTAGGACTCCAGGGCGGGGCTTTGAAGGGATCCCCTAGATTCCTGAGACCTGGGGCTTGGCTTGGGAATTACTTTCCCCCTTGGTGAAAGCCTCTGCAGGGCTATAAGCTGAATGATCTCCGAAGATAACGCTGTCTTACCAAACCAAACCTGAGGCCTCTGTGGGCCAGAAGTTCTGGCTGAGCCACCTTCTGCACTGGGCCCGCCTCCTCTGCTGCACCACCCTTTAATCAGGCTGTGAATCAGGCTTGGGAAGCTGGCCTGGAGTCAGGTCATTGTGTCTGGAACAGTAGCAATCTTGCTGGTGAGGGAAACATTTCTCCCCACCCCCCAAGGGGAAAGTGTATTTCTTGGTGAAGTTTGTGGGTAAAACAGCTCCGTTCCTCTTTACTCTTGCCAAATGCAGACACAGGAGACACACACACACACACACACACACACACACACACACAGCACAACTACAGCTAAACCACAGACCAACAGAGCAACCAGTAGGTTCCCTAAGTGTGGGCTTGGCCTATACAAAGAGGCTCTAGGAGCCGAGTAGCGTCAGGCCTCCTCCCTGTGCTTGCATGTTCAGGATAGGATGCTCTCCTGGAGAAGAGAGCACTGCCCACTGAGATGCATCGGATGCCATTGGCTCCATTTTATTGATGGGCCAGGATACACCTTTTTTTTTGTCTTTTCTGACCCAGGGCCAGGAGGAAAGGGTCACCACAAACTTGCTTCTGGAGTGGCAAGGGCAGGTATTTCTTTCTACCGTGCACAAAATAGGCCATGGAGCCCTTGGCAATATTGCGATGATTTGCCTGCCCCACCTGTGTCCTCAATCCTAATGCCTGGCAAGGGGTAGAAGGGCTCTGCCAAACAGTTAAGTTTGAGCTGGTCCCTGCCAAATTGTCACCATCTTTTTGTTCTGACCTTGGTGTGCCTCCAGTTTTCTGTAGTTTTTCAATCAAAGGAAGGGCTCGTCTACTCCCTACTCCCTCATCCCCACCACCTAAAACAGCTACCATGAAGGGTTACAATATCAGAAAGGGGTGTGTGCTGGAGACTCAGAGAGCTTTGTCAGGAGACGGGACTGAAGGATTGTAAGCCTAGCTGGGGACTAGCAATACTGCATGAGTAACCCAAGCCATAGAGCAGCTCACTCAGGACAGGAGGACAGTCTGTGTGTAGCAGGTTTCTCGTCTCAGCTCTCGGGAGAAGTGGTTAGAACATAGGTGGGGGGGGGGATGCATGCCCATTTGCACAGGTCACAGAGTCAGGCACTTCCAATATCAGCCCTTGGTTTTCTCCAAGGGCTCAAGGGAACCTCAAAGGGAACCCATTCCATCCTGTCACCTGTAGCAGAGCAGTCACTGACTCTGGCATGAGATGCACCCACTGGTGGCTAGTGCCAGGTGGCACCACATGCTTGTTGAGACCAGAGAGGGGAGATAAATGTTGAATGTATGGAACATCCACATTAAAAGGAGGTGAAGGGTAATTTCTCATTGGATCCACGCCAGGGCTCCTGCGTGAAGGTTCTTCCAGTCTATGTTGCCTTGGGATTTGGGGAAAGGGGGGCTGATGGAGGGAAGGGTGAAGGGATTTAGGGAAGCAAGCTGGGTTGCCTCCAAAACTAGCTTGCATAGCCGGTGGGGCCATCCCCACCCATCTTCTCAGCATCGCAGTGGAAAAGGAAGGAAGGCACTTGGGGAGAACAAAGGGCAAGACCGGCAAGGCTGAAAAGACCTCAATCCCAGAATTCCAGAGTCCGATCCCATCCTGGGTCCCCTTGTTTGGGAAGAGGCAGCTGGCAGAGGTTGGGGACAAGAGCACATTCTTCCCTTTGCTGACAGCTGCAAACATCACTATTGTGTAGATGGAGATGGGCACGGAGGAGACTGTACTTTGCTCAGGAGGGAAGGAATGTTCCTTTGAGATATCGGTCATCAAGTCATCCTCTTCCCTCACCCTCACCCGCTTCATCCAATCAGCTGCCAAGTCTTCTGGATTCTGTGGCCATAACATCACCCAAAGCTGTCCCCTTTTTTTTTTCCACTCACATGGGCACCACCCTTGCTAAGTCTCTTCTCACCTCTTACCTGAACTCCTGAGGCTAGGGGCTCCTAATTGGTCTCCCTCCGCCTAGTCCCACCTTACACACACACACACCCTCTCCCTCCTCATCCTCCTAAAAGCTGCCAAATTCATGTTCTCAAAGTATAGCCTAAGTCACCCTCCCCTTGCTCAAAACCCTCCAGGGATTCCAGATACAGAAAACCCTTTCACCAACACAGATACAACCCACCTAGGACTTAGTAGATAACTCCTTAGATGTTTACTAGCTGTGTGACACTAGGCAAGTTGCTTTATTTTCTAAACCTCAGCTCCCTTGTCTGCTAATGGGGAATAATCAAAACACCTGCCTCGATGGTTTGTCATGAGACTCAGAGTAGATAAGGTAGGAGGTAGCTAGGTGGTCTTGACCAAGGCTCCTTAGTCATTTTTGTGTCAAGGACCCCTTTGGGCATCCAGTGAAGCCTGTGGACCTACTCCCCAGAATGTTTTAAATGCATAAAATAAAATATATAGGATTACAAAGCAAACCCACAGTTAGTGAAAATAATGTAATTTTTCCCCCATCCAAGTTCATGGGTCCCCTGAAAGTTATCCACAGACCCCCTTTGGGTTCCAATGGTTTCCACACCTAATGAATAGAGCACTAGAAATGTCAGGAAGAGCCGAGTTTGAATCCTTCTCAGATGTGGGCTGCATGACCTTAACAGATCACTAAATGTCAGCCTCAATTTCTTTATCTGTAAAATCAGCATGATAATAGCATCTAATTTACACGGTTATTGTGAGAATCAAATGGGATACTATATGTAATATGCTTCCTAACCTCGGATGTTTATTATTGCCATATTTGGTGGTGGTGTCTTTCTCCCCGTCTTCCTCCTCTTCCACTAAATCAGCCAAGCATGATGTATAGTAAATAAAAGGCTGAGCTTGGAGTTGGTTACACCTGCGTTCAAATTTCACCACCACTGACATTAACTACATGTCCTTAGACAAGTCACCTAACGTCTATGAGCTTAACAACTCCTGGGTATTTTCACTGGGCCTGGAGGGGTTCTGATCATCCTTATAGTGAGGGAGTTCCCCCAGTCTGAGGAAATTACAAATTCTGTGCACATCCTCAGTCCTATGCCCGGGGTCTTTGAGGGTCCTGCCTCCTTCTTGACCTTCACCCCTAAGCTATTAGGGGATGAAGGTATTGATGCCCCTAAGCAGGCAGGTCTCTCCCCAGGCCTTCTGAGGCTAAATGGAAGAGGCAAAGATTCTGGACTCTCTATCTCTATAGGGATAATGCCTAAAGGGACACAGCCCTGAGCAATCCACATGGCCCTATCTCGAGTGAATGTTTGAATGTTCGGGGCCTGATTTTGGAGAAGCACATGTTGGAACTGATCCCTGGTTCTGTGCCTTTCTGTCCTCCAGACCCCCCCCCCAAACCCTTCTCCCAATTGTCACAAGCACTCACTCCAACTATTTGTTTTGTTTTTAATAGGTTTTTTTCCAGTTGCATGTAAAGATGGTTTTCAACATTTGCTTTTGTAAGATTTTGAGTTCTAAATTTTCCTCCTTCCCTCCCCCCTCACCAAGACGGCAAACCATCTGATATAGGTTATTTAGTACAATCAGGTTAAACATATTTCTATATTAGTCGTGTTGTCAGAAAAGAATCAGAACAAAAGAGAAAAACCACAAAAAAGAAAAAGCAAACAAAAATAACCCAACAAATATAGTGAAAATAGTATTCTTCGATCTGCATTCAGACTCCATACTTTTTTTTTGTTCTGTTTCTTTCTGGACATGGAGAGCATTTTCCATCCTGAGTTGTTTGGAATTATCTCCGATCATTGTACTGCTGATCACAATTGATCATCACACAGTGTTATTGATGTTGTGTAGAAAGTTCTCTTGGTTCTGCTCATTTTACTCAGCATCAATTCATGTAAGTCTTTCCAGTTTTTTCTGAAATCAACCTGATTATCATTTCTTATAGCACAAGATTATTCCATTCCATCCACATCACAATTTGTTCAGCCATTCCCCACTTGATGCTTTATCCCCTCAATTTCTAGTACTTTGCCACCACAAAAAGAGCAGCTATAAATATTTCTGTATATGTGGGTCCTTTTCTCTTTTTTAATGATCTCTTTGGGATACAGAACTAGTAGTGGCGCTGCTGAGTCAAAGGGTATGCATAGTTTTATAACCTTTTGGGCATAGTTCCAAATTGTTCTCCAGATCAGTTCACAATTCCACCAATAATGCATTAGTATTCTAATTTCCAAACATTTATCATTTTTCTTTTTTTTTTTTGTCATGGCCAATCTGATAGGTATGAGGTGGCATCTCAGAGTAGTTTTAATTTGCATTTCTCTAATCAATTTACTCCATCTATTTGTAAGGTGAGACCAGTGAATAAACTGAGGCCAGAGGCCTCCTCTGAATGTAGGACATGGAGAAGGTAGATGGTGGGACATCAGTTCTTGGGTCCATCCATTAGAACCAATAGCTGATTTGGGCCCTTAGACAAATCACTTGGGGACCTCAGTTTATTCCTCTGTAAATTGAGAAGAATAAACTCCATCACAGGATCCTAGGTTTTGAGCTGTAAGTAACCTTAATCAATTATCAAGCATTTATTAAGTACCTATAACAACTAGATGACACAATAGATAAAACAAACACCAGGCCTGGAGTCAGAATCCAATCTGGCCTCAGACATTTACTAGCTGTATGTCTCTGGGCAAGTCACTTAACCCTGTTTGCCTCAGTTTCCTCATTTGTCAAATGATCTGGAGAAGGAAATGGCAAAGCACTCCAGTATCTTTGCCAAGAAAACCCCGAGTGAAATCACGAAGAGTCGGACAGGACTGAATTACAACAACCACACATATTTCAGGTACTCTGCTAGGACTGTCCATTTAAAGACAAAACATACAACAATTCTTACTCACAAGGAACTGGCATTCTAGCCCACCCCCCACCACCCGCCACACATGATATGGATCCTTAAATTATAGTACTTTAGGGTTAGAAGGCACCTTAGGGGTGGTCCTGCCCAACCTACCTGTTTTACAAATGAGAAAACTGAGGCCAAAGAGGGGAACACAGGGGACCAAGGTTGCAGAGCTAATAAGTAGAAGAGCTGATACTTGAAGCCAGGTTCTCCAAACTGATCCCACTGCCCCATCCTCCCTCTGAGGTCTCTTCTGAGCCTGACATTTCCCACTCCTGTCCGAAGGGTCCCGCAATCCCTTCTCCATGCTGCTATAGCCTTCTCTTGGGCAATATGGTGGATTTGCCAGGTCGCATCTCTGGCTCCATCCAGCTTTGGATGGGGTCCTTTGCCCTTGGAGCTTTTTCTTGGTTATAACAGAACTCAGCACTGCCCCCAAGGATGCTCCCATTCTTACTTTGGCAAACCAGGGGACCAGGATGTATGGAAAGGAATTTGCCCAAACACCCACCTTATGTACACTCACCCATCTCAGAAGGGAACTCAGCTGTACCTGTGTAATGACCCCACTCCTCACTACAGCCCCTCTCTCTGAGTTCCAAGAGAAGGTACAACTCTAAAACAAAGGCTACCTATGTCACATCTTTTGGAGAAAATTAGAATCATTAATTCTGGGACCCAACTTGACTTGTAAAATCCTTGAGAAAAGGGTTGGTATCATAATTATCTCTGCAGCCTCAGGTTCATGCCTTGCATACAGTAGGGACTCACCGAATGTTTGCCGAAATTGAATATAAAGAGACACCATCTTACTCATGGGCTTCATCTTTAGTGAAATCCCAAAAAAGAGAACAAGAAAATTTATTTGATAGATTAAGTTAACAGACTTTCTTTCCCTCTGAAAATACAAAGTTAACTTAACTCAGAGTTTGGGGGAGGGTGGAATAGAAGGAAACTCTCAACCTGAGAAAGAACAGGGCTTTGAAAGCTGGATGTCTTCTGTTGATTTTCCATTAACTTAATAATAGATGGCTTTTTAAAATGCTTAATTGAACTTGTCTTGCAACAAGCTGGAAAGTCCCTGTATTTCTTCACTTTCACATGGGATCTACAATCTCCAAACCCTGTTTTTCCATAGAGAGATTGTCAGACTGGCAAGTTTCCTATTTGACTGTTAGTTCTTATGGATTTCAGATGGTTAGCTTGCAGTAAAAGCATTCGGTTTTCTCTCTTCTAGGTGGAGATTATGCTAGATTTTTTTCTCACAGGAAATGCCTACTTAAATGTGGCTTATTATGAATGTCTTAAAAATTACAGTGATCTTAGGCTGCAGTAAGGGAAGTGCAGTGTCCAGAAGGAGAGGAGCTATAGCCCTGCTACCCTGGCCCCTGATTAAGCCACCTCTGTTCACTTGTGGGTGTCACATTTTGGAAAGGCCATTGACAAGACAGAGAGCGTCCAAAGGAAAGTGACCAAAATAATGAAGAGAGCTCAAAACCATGCCATTAATGGGATTAGCTCAAAGAATTGGGGATAGTCCAGGGAAGAGGAGGCTGAGGGGGAAAGGGGGAAAACATGTGAGCTGCTTTCAAGTATCTAAAAGACGGTCATGCAGAAGGCTCATGTTTGTTCTACTTTTCCCCAGGAGGCAGAAGAACCACTGGTGAAAGACACAAAAAGGTCTATTTGGTTTCTGTATAAGGATAAACATTCTTAACAAGAAGACCTATTCAAAAGTGAAATGGGCTACCAAGAAAGGGAGTGAGTTGCCCATCACTGGAGGGCTAGTTGGTATCCTCTCTATCCACTGTAAGCACCTGCAGTTATTGGTGAGAGAACTTCCAAGTTGTGGATAAGGACACACTATCCCCAGATTTCCTTTCCTGTTTCCCACTTCTTACAGTCTCCACTGTCATATCCAGAAATAAGATCTTGCTCCTGTTTTGCCTTCGAGATTCCCATGGTTTTCTTTTTGGGGCTGCTAGGGGTACACACAACTCATCACTTTCTTTTTTTGGGGGGGGGTTTACAGGGCAATGATGGTTAAGTGACTTGCCGAGGGTCACACAGTTAGTAAGTGTCAAGTAAGTGAGTAAGTGTCAAATCTGAGGCCAGATTTGAACTCAGGTCCTCCTGAATCCAGGGCTGGTGCTTTATCCACTGTGTCACCTAGCTGCCCCATCACTTTGAGTATGATAGATTGGAGCCCTGGAGTAAGACAGGGGGATGGGTGTTGGCTTGAGAATTAGAGCTCAGGGTGCAAATCTTGAGTCTTCCACTCATTCCATGGGTGACTTTTGGTAAAGCCCATAATGACCTCAGTTTCCTCATGAGTGAAATGAGGGGGTTGGTGTGGTTAACTTGTAAACTTTCTCCAACACCTAAATCTCCGGACCTAGCTGATGAGGCTTTGGGATTGTATTGGGGTACAGATCTGAGAGCAAGGAGTTCTGAGTTCTGAGACTTCTGTCATGAGAGCCTGTAGCTTTGGGCTAGTCTTTTAACATCTGCATCAGTGTATCTGTTAAATGGGTTTAAATGCTCACTCAGCTCACCTAGTTGTTAAGAAAATTAATGTATCTTGGTACAGCTTTGAGATCCACTGATAAGCATTAGAACTGAAAGCAAGCCACCCTGTAGACTGTTGCCTCCATCACTGCCCTCTCATAAACGCCTGGTGACCTCAGATAACACTAATTATGAAAATGTTTTATGACTTTAACGAGATCATTCATGGCTTCATGGTGGAAGTATCCATGTTCCAGTGCCTAGGAATAGTAAGCCCAAAGTAGGAGCAGGCCATGCGTGTTATACCCATTTCTCTAATGAATAGGTTTATTATCAAGGTACGTGTCAATCAGTGAATATCTGTTGAGTCCCTACTGTGTGCCAAACACTATGCTAAGCCCTTAGGGTCCAAAGGAAAGCAAAAATCACTTCTAAGAGTTCACAATCTAATGGGAAAGACAACATGCAAACAAATCTGTAGGAACAAGGGCAGCCCAGTGCATAGAGCCCTGGGGCTGGAGGCAGGAAGACCTGAGTTCAAACCCTGCCCTGACACTTCCTAGCTGGGTGACCCTGGTTGAGGCACTGAGTCTCTGTTTGCCTCAATTTATTCTTCTGTCAAAAGGGCATGACAATAGCCACTGCCTCCCAGCTTTGTTGTGAGGATTAAATGAGATGATAAGAGTTGTAAAGCTCTTAGCATGGAGCCTGGCACACATAAGGGCTCTGGGTGTTGGCTCTTTTATGGTGGTTGTCCTCATCATCATCTTACAGAGTGAATAGGAGCTAATCCACGGAGGAAAGGCATCATAATAAGAAGCACCAGGACAGGCTTCCCATGGAAAATGAGACTTTAGCTGGGACTCAAGGGAGTCTTGGGAGATGAGAGGCAGAGGTGAGGATGGAGAGCGTCCCTGGGGGAAGGGAGGAGACAGTGAAAACGGCCAGAGTTGGGAGATGAGAAGCAGGCGGAGGCCGGTGTTGCTGGACTGAAAAAGAAGATCGAAGGGGTATGTGTTGGGAGCACTGGGGGAGGGGACTAGGTTAGGAGGGGCATTAAACACCAAGCTGAGCATTTTGGACTTTGGTCCTGGAGTGATCAGAGAGCCAGTGGAGTCTGAATGGGAAGGGAGTGGGGCATATAACATGGTCCAATCTGACCCTTAGGAAGATGACTTGGTCCACTCAGGGGACGACATACTGGAGCGGGGACACTTGAGGCAGGCAGCCCAACCAGTTGAGGCCCACGGAGATAAGGACCAGGATCAGGATGGTAACAGTGTCAGAGGAGAGACAGGGGATATCCAAGAGTTCAAATGGACACATTGGATGGGGGTAGGGGCAGTAAGAGAGAGAAACCTGGATAACTGGCAGCGTGGCGGTGCCCTTGGACATAACAGACACATTAGGAGCAGAGTGGGGTTTGGGGGAAGGACATGATTTCCATTTTGGAGATGTTGAGTTGAAGATGCCTGCAAGACACCCAGTTCAAGATGTCCAATAGGGAGGCAGAGATACAAGATTGGGGGTTAAGAGGGGCTCAGGGTGGGATCAGAAGACTTGAGAATCAGCAGCACAGAAATGGTCATTGAATCCAGGAGAGATGATGAGATCCCCAAAGGAAACAGCATCAAGAGAGAAGAGGGCCCAGGACAGAGACATGTGGGATACCCATGGCCCGAGATCCAGGTGATTTGGGTTAGAGGACAGTCCCAGGTTCATCTCTCTCCATCTTCTGTTTGCCCATTGGCCACGTGGGCCAGAGAAGGGACCCGCTGAATCTGGGATCCATAGACTGGGTCTCTCACTGGCTCTCTGACCTTGGACAAGTTACTTCACCACGCTGTGCCTCAGTCTCCTCATTTATAAAATATGGTGGGATGGAATCGATGATAACTAAGGGATTCCTGCCTGTTCTCCATCTATGCTCCTTGATGAGAGGACCTTTACATCATCTTCCCTACTTCTGCCCATATGGCATCTCTGTTTCCACAATTTTAGAAAGAGGCGAATGGTCCAATCTGACCCTCCCTCTAACACTGAGCTTGGACCCCCTCATCTGCAAAACCTGGAGCTTCTCCTCTGGGAGGCTTAAATGAGAGGCTTTAAAACCCCATGGAAATGCCCATTACTCTTACGGCTGGGGTCAGAGAGCCAAAGCCCCGAACAGAAGTGACTCCGGTCAGACGGGTCTTAGGCAATTCCTTCTTTAGGTCCTCACCCTAAAGTCTGGCTTCGGAATGTTTCCTCGGCCAAGGACTTTGAGAACCTCCAGTTTTACACCTGAGAAATCAGAGGCTGCCAGAGATCAGTGACTCACTCAAGGTCACATAACTAATGTGTGAATAGAAGAATGCTGGATCTGGGGACCCTTCACCATCCTGGTGCTCTTTGCTCAGATCACAATGGAAACATCTTCATCCACCTGAAACTTTGATTTCATTGCTGGGCCAGAATGATGCTGTGGGGGCCTACCAGAAATGTGGTCATGCAGTGGGTGAATGTGGCACCAAGAGGGATGGTGTAACACACATTTGGGAAGGCATCACTCAGCCCCTGAGGGATGTCTGGATGACTTTCCGATAGAATGACCACACAATAGGCCAATACTCTATAGTGTGGAATCTAGGGCTGGGAGGGGCACAGGGCAGAGTGAGCAGCTCAGGTGGGCAGCAGAGGTCAGGGGCCAGAAACATATGCTGAATACATGGAGATTCCTGCAGGGACAGCTGCTGAAGAAGGAGGGGAGGAAAAAGTGGGAAAGTGATCACTTGAGGCAGAGAAGATATCCAGGACAATAGCACAGTCACCAAGGGTAGCATTGGGTGGGGAGGAGTTCATCTGGGGTGTGATATCCAAGGGAAGAAACACTTCCCAGAATGGTGTTATATACATTCCAGTACCTTGAGCCAAGGGCCCAGCTGCCCTGCCCTAGTTACATCTCCAGCTACCAGCGTCGATTTGTCTCTGGATCAAATCATTTTTAAGTGATATCATTACTGTCTGGATGTGACCAACTTCCTCATCTGTTTTTAAGACTGACTTCCTGAGGCTTATTCAAGAGAAGCTAGTTGGTGCAGTGTATGGTTCACTGGGCCTAGAGTCAGAAAGACTCATCTTCTTGAGTTCAAATCTGACCTCAGAAACGTATAAACTGTGTGACCTTGGACAAGTCACTTAACCCTCTTTGCCTCCATTTCTTCATCTATAAAATAAACCTAAGAAGGAAATGGTAAACTAACCCAGTATCTTGGTTAAGAAAACCTCAATGGGGTCATGAAGAGTTGGACACGACTGAAAGACAACAAGAGCAAAGCAATGCCTTCCAGCCCCAGGTATGGTCATTAGGACTTGTGGCTCAAACCTTTGCTTCACGTCATCTCTTGCTGTAGAATATGAGCTCCTTGAGATGCCATCTTGCTCTCTTCTTATCCCCAGCACTCAGTGCAGGGCTTTGCAAACAAGAAGTACCTAATGGTGCTTTTTTTCCACTCTTTTTTTCAAAGAGCAAACCATTGCGTGGTAGTCCACCATTCATTGAGCAGCCACTCTCTGACCTTGACTTGAGTAACCTTTGGATGACTGACACACAATTGGTCACTGGGCTCAGACTCAACTTGATCCTTTCCAATGTGGAAGGAACTTCTAGAGCTCTCCCTCTCCATTGGCTTGGCCTTCACCAATATGGTGGCTTCCATACCACAAGGTGATATCAATAGAGAACAATCTAATCCAGGCCAGATGAAAGCTAATTTCTGTAACTGTCCCCCAAGAGAGTCATTTTAGTAGAGGCTTGAGATGGTTGAGGAGGAAATATCTGCACTTTGTGGTTTGACCTGCAGTTCATCCTGATTATAGGACTAACTGGAAGGTATGAGTCACATTACCTTGAAGTTCTATGGTTGATGATTTGACTTACGGTGCCTCATATAATGGGCATATTTCAGGATAACACAGAATAATTACCTAGTGGAAAAAATAGTGGACTTGAATTCATTGTTTGCATCTCAGGTCCCTTAGACAACTCGAGTCAACTGCCTCGGGTTAGTCATCTGTAAGACAGGGCTCCCCAGAATCCCTGCACTCCCTGCTTCCCAAGATTGTTGAAGAAGAGTGTGAGCGAGGATCGTATGTCAAGCACAGCATTTACTTATTGCCCATCATGGGCCAGGCCTCGACTTCCTCTCTGCTGCCTTACTCCTCACCCCTTTGTAGTTTGCTTTCCAACCTCATCACTCCACTGAAACTCTTTCCCAAGCTTCAAAAACCACCATAGATCTGAACTTGCCCCTCCTTTTGAATGAGGTTTTTCCATGGTGGACAACATCCTCATCCAGCCAGCAGATGCTTCCTGTTGCTACTAATTGGAATGTCTTTGATTCTTGATATCCAGGTCTTAATCAAACCCGGTGAACATCTAGCCATCTTCTCTCCTGTTAAATGTATCTGCCCTTAGCATCTTGACACTTACTGTAATTGGATTAGAGTGGCTAGATTGCCTCACCTAGTCAATCCCCACCCTTGCACTATGCTATTACCAAATTAATTTCCCATAAGCATAAATCTAACCATGTGAATCTCCTACTCACTCAATCCAAGCCTTCTCTGCATCTAGGATAGGGGTTCCGAACCTGGGGCTAACCCCAAAAGGTTACTAGAAAAATTGAGGTGGTATATGATCTTGGGTGGAAAAGAATACATCTTTGTTTTCCTTCATCTCTAACTGAAATTTAGAATTCCCTTTGAATTAGTGGGAAAAAAAACCATAAATTCTGAGAAGGGGTACAGAGATTTTGCCAGACTCTCAAAGGGATACATCTCACACACACACACACACACACACACACACACACACACACACACACAAGGCTAATAACAACTCTTCTAAGAAAAAATATAAACTCTTTAGTTTAATTTTTCAAGCTCCACCCAACTTACATTTCCAGTCTCCCTAGAAATACAGAGCTCTCTCTTCCACACTCTTCAGCTGAATTACCTTCTCTTGCATCCTCAAAAAGGATACTCCAAGTCTCATCCTTTGAATCGTCATCCACCTTCTTCTGTCCACCTCTTCCCTTGATACACCATAAGCAGCAAACCTTTCCTGGAAGCCCCAAGTTCCTATGCCCTTCTTCTCAAATGGCCATGTAGTTAGGCAGCTACAGGGAACAAAAGGGCACAGAGCACCGCACCTAGAGTCAGGAAAAACTGAGTTCAAATCCATCCTCAAATACTGTGTGGTCAAGTATGTAGCATCTCTCTGCCTCAGTTTCTTTGACTGTAAAATTGAGCTAATAATAGTATGTGCCTTCCAGGGCTGTTAAAAGGATCAAATGAGATACTATTTGTAAATTACTTAGCTTAGTAGGTTATAAATACCAATTATTTATTATTATTATTATATTACTAATTTGTATAATTTTGTATGTATATTTTCCAACTCATGCTGTATTTCTGTATATCCTTTTTATCTCCTCCATTAGAACATGAGCTTCCTTCTTTATCCTTGTACCTCTAGTGCCAAAACAGGGCTTCCTCATGCAAAAGAGACACTTAATGTTTGTGGATTGATTGCTAGCAGTGCACCCAAGATATCACACACACAGGGACTTTGGGAGACAAGGCACTAGCAGTTGGAGGGCAGATCAAGTAAGCTTCATGCAGGGGGTGGCAAGTGAACTACCTCAAAATAAAGTAATGATTCCCCAGGCTCAGGGAGAGGAGGTGCTCCATTCTATGCATGGGGGACAGGCACGGCAATAGCAGGGAGATAGGAGATGGAGCTGGGTTTAGTCAGTGTCACTCAGTGGTAGGAGCACCAATCTGGGCTGCTGAAGACCTCTTGCTATCAATCCATTTTTGGCCGTGGTCTTACAGAAGGGGCCATTTCCACATCAGTTTAAGTTGAAGAGTCTGTTTCCACACACCTGGGAAGCCTTGGAGGCTGGATTCCCACCCAGGTGACTCTCAGTGGAGCCTTCTAATCTCCTGGAATCTGAGGCTGACGTTCATGTGCCTACTGAATAGCCTTAGACGAGTCACTGCCCCTGCCTCTTCCTCTAGGCTTAGACTGCCTCCTCTCCTTACTCACATCTAGAATAGAGCCATGTTCCCAGGGCTCACTATCTCACCCAGTTGCCTGTGATGGTGAGACATGATAAGGAAAATGGTTTATAAACACTGGGGCAAATATCTCAGCTCCCTGGTAGGGAGGACCATTCTTTCTCATTCTAACCCCTGAATCTTCTTTTTCTTATTATCTTTTCTTCATCTCTAGATTAGAGACAATATGTACTTGCAAGGGCAAATTAAGTTCCTGGGGGAAGTCTGTAGCCTCATCTAAAATTCATAATCTTACTTGGCCAAAGGGCAATAAATTTTATTGAGGGAATTTTTGATAATTAGGACCACTCTTACATCTTACATTTTTGGGGGGAGACTGCAAAACCAAAATAAAGCACATTTTTGCAGGAGAAAAGGGATTTGGAATTTTGGGGTCTGGGTTCAAATCCTGCCTTAACTTCCTGTTTAGCATTAGACAAGTGACCTAACCTCTGCTTTTCAGTTTTTCTATCCACCAAAACAAAGCCGCTTGGACAATTCTGTCCAATAGTCAGGAGGTCTTTGGCAGCAGGAATTGGACAGATGGAAAAGCAGAAGCAAAGGGAAGGCAAGTCTATCATTATGTACACCAGTCCAGATGTACACGGAGACCTTGACCGGTAGCTCCCCGTCAGTGCCTCCCAGTCAGCCTTGATTCCCGAGTGGGTGGGAGAAAGCCTTCCCAATGCTCAGGAACTCTAGGGCCATGCCTCCACTTAGTGTCACGTGGATTTCCTCTAAGCACTGACAGATGTGACCACATAACATGGAGGCAGCGAGGGGGCTGGGGGAGGGGACAAAGGAGAGCCTGATAGGAATCTACCAGAATGACATAAAACACAGAGATAATGGAAGGAATCGAATGAAACTTGGGGTGAATTTGGTCATCAGTTACCCAACTCAAAGCCCAGGGCCAGATTCCATGGTAATATCCTTGTGGGCCTATGGAGGTGTATTTACAGGACAAAAGCCAGCAAACCCTTACCTTGGAGGACCCAACCTTCCTACTCATCTTTTCAATCTTGTTTGTGTCTCCCTTAGCATGCTAGCGCTGGGACGGCTGACCCCGGGGCACAGAATGCTTTCCACTGGGGCAGAGAAGCACGGTGAAAACCTGGATTTGGAATCACAGAGGGAAGGGATAGGACAAGACATAATCAAGTCTGGTCTGAGGCTTCCGTCAGTCTGGTGGCTCCCAGTCCTAGAGGAGGGATTGATCGATCCCAACTCTGAATCACTTGTGCAGAAGCTGCTTTCTTGTCTCTCTGAGCTTGTTTGCTTAGACTGAGGGCTTGGGCTGCAGTGTTCTGATTCTGAAATAAGCCAGCCATAGGAATCAATGACTGTGCTTTACAGTGGAGCTGGGAGATCAGAGTAATAGTGTCTCCCCCAGCCCTGAAAACCAGGCAGCTGTCCAAATTGGGATGTTGCAGGCGTAGGTCACGAGCTTTCTTTTCGTTTTTTTTTTTCTGTTTTTGTACCTGTCTGTATATTTCCTTCAATAATCCACTTCACAGGTACCTGCCTCCCCCATTTTTCTTCTTAATTTACTTTCTTAAGTTTGTACTAACTTTCAGAAATCCCTTCCATTAATTAGTGAACTAATGGTGGTATCTCCCTTCCTTCCTTCCTTCCTTCCTTCCTTCCTTCCTTCCTTCCTTCCTTCCTTCCTTCCTTCCTTCCTTCCTTCCTTCCTTCCTTCCTTCCTCCCTCCCTCCCTCCCTCCCTCCCTCCCTCCCTCCTTCCCTCTTTTCTTCCTTTCCTTCTTTCTATCTCTTTTTTTCTCTTTCTCTCTCCTGTCTTTCTCCCACTCTATCTGTCTCTCTCTCTAACAAGGGAAAGTTATACCGCTCTTGCTCTGTCTCCTTGTTGTTGTTGTTTTTTTTTTCCTTTTTAAAGATTGGTGATAAGGAATTCTAACCACTTAATGAGATGGGAGAGGCCTCACTCCATTGGAGTGGAGGAGTCCAGGTGGAAGTTTGATGGATTGGACAGGTAAAGTGAACGGTCCCGCCCCTTCATGCCTATAGTTGGGTATATATAAGGAAACCTTAAATTATGCAGGGAAAGAGAGAGCAAGCCTTGAGTCCTGTTATCTTCCTAGGAGAATACTGCGTTGAGGGTCTTAGAGGGGGTGGGGGGGTTGCCAAAATCCTGGAGCCAGCAGAGCGGACAGCGGCGCTGATCAACCTCCCTGCTAACATGCTGTACCTGGAGAACAATCCTCAGACTCAGTACAGTGAGGTAAGGGGCACCTGGGGACTTTGGCATACAACCTAGAGATGCTCTTTTAGTTGAATACATATGCACATATATATACATACACATATATTCAGTATATAATATATGTATATATTTGCTAGGGAGATGGAGATAGAGACCAATATTCAGGGCTTTTGGTCACCCAAGTCAAAGTTGTAGTAAATTCTATATGGAAATTTCACGTTGGGGAAGATTTCTTGTGGTAAATCCAAACTTTTTCAGTTTAGGAAGTATAGGAGAAATAGAATTCAATCTGTATTTGTGGAGAAATTTATTATTGTTATTATTTTCCTTGGGATGAGTTTATATATATATATATATATTTATATATATATACACACATATACATATGTATGTATATATATATATGTATGTATATTTCTATGTATGAGAACAGACTGGCCAGTCAGAAATTCTTTGCCAACAAATGTATAAAAGACTCCCATGTCTGGTCTCACCAAGCTGTCACACCAAGGCATCAGTGGTGGTGATTCCTAAACATGATACTCCCTTGCATACTTGAGTCCTCTGAAAGGCAATAAAGTTTGACATGCAAATCCATTGCAAACTGGTAAAAGCTTGAAAGCTGATCCCATTTCTTCTGACTCTGATTCTGATCCACGTTCTCAGAAGGGACTTGGTAACTAGCACCCATGTTACCTGGAATCAGCAGGGGAATTCCACAGGGCAATGACAGTCTGGAAGGATGCTTCCCTATTGATTGAAATCAAAAGTTAGATTCTTGCCCATAGTGTGATAAAGAATGACCTGCTTGTATCTACCTGATAGTCAGGCACTCAAAACATCCGTTAAATAGGCTGCGGGTTAAAATGATTGGGAGGGAAAGCTGGAGGACACCCCCCCCCAGGGGCTTAGAGGAAGTCTCCTGAGGTGGAGGGAGGTCTCACAACAAGATTAGTTTACATTCCACAGAATAGAGCAGCTGTGTTGACATTAATCAGATTTTTTGGGGGGGAGGTGAGGCTGGAAAAAGGAGTTGAAGGTTTCAGACAAAAATGCCGAATGCTCCTTGATGGCAGACAGACAGGCCTGGCCACTTCCATCAAAATAAAACTTTCTGGGGCAGTTTGAGGGGAGGGACGGAGGGAGGAAGCCAAAGTTGGCACAGCCGGCCAGGGGAGGCTCATTGTTTGGGCTGTAGTCGGGACACCTGAATTCTAGAAATATGATCGGGGAAATGTTGAGTGAGCAAGACGCAGACTATGAGGATCCGATTATCCTTTTGAATATGTTCTCAAGTATTTGAGATTCCTTCTTCTTTCCACGGAGGAACAGAAGACATTGGTTTGATCAAAATGTTGATAATCCTTTGAAATTCTAATAAATAATGATTAAAAAATGAGTTGAGCTCCCCATGTTAAACTATTCCTGGTTGATGAAATTGGCCCCCGTGCCTAACAATTAAAGTCAATCCTCTTTGGGGAAAAAAGCAAGGCCAAAGTTGCCAATTGTATATTTTCTGAGACTGTCTGACCCCCAGTAAGATATTGTCATGTTATTATTCATGCATGGCCACACATGCAGTATTTATAGCCCCCAAACCCATAGGTTTTGCTTTTTTAGGTTAAGTGGGGGGGGCAGTGTGGGGGGTGATTAGACAGAGATCTTAAGGAAAATAAAAAGTGTTTTTGGTAACTCTAGTGACAGTTTCCATCAGTATCATTGTTGAGGCTTATGTAACAGGAGAAATCAAGATCAGATCACTGTAAAGTTAAATATTAAATTCATGAAAGAGAAATCAGCTAAATCCATCAGCACAGTGAGCAACGGGGACCTAGAGGCATTGTTCCCTTCCACAGGGATTAGTATGGTCAGAACATCAAGGGAATTAGAGGCAGGACTTCTTAACATCCCGCTTGTTTGTGAAAATGCCATAAATCAGGCTAGATTTATGGTAGCAGTGAAGAGAAAGAAGCCCCTATCAGCCTCAGGTGAGACTCATCATCATTTGCCCAGAGGATCTCTAGATCCTAGCTGGTCCTGGAAGGAGCTTTGTCTTGGTACTTGCTGTTTTGAGGGTATTTGAAAAAGAATGTTGGGGTACGTTGTGAACTCTGTTGACCATAGGTACTACCCCAATAGCAAGGTCAAGACTTGTAAACCTAGATTTTCTTAAATTAAGGAATTTTATCAACGAAATATACCCAATCTTCATCTATGAGGCCAGTTGCCAATTTCACCTGGGAACTATAAATGTCCTTCCAGCATATTTAGCTCAGAAACCAAGGGTGTCAATTATGAAATTCACTGGGAAAGTGACTGTTTCATCCCCTGACAAATCTTGGAGTCATGGCTCATGTTGGGAAGTACAGACATAGGCATCTGGATAAACTGCCCTTGGCATCAAGAGGTGGTATGAGAAATAGACCAAACACAAGCCAAAGACTTAAATTCAAGTTAAACTCTGTACCCTAAATTCTCAATTAAGCTAATGTGACCTGTAAGTCACAACATTTTTGAGCCTCACCTTCCCCATTTGCTAAATGGGCAAAATGAGGCGCATGCTTGTTTATCACAGGCATGTTGTAAAGAAAGTGCTTTGTCAACTTTGAAGGCCTAAATGAAGGTGAATTATTATTAAAAATAGGCATAATCATATCCATCATCTCTTTTAGTGGATCTACAGGAGATGAGCTTGTAGCTTACTGTTTTTTATTTAGTTTAACAAGGTATTCAGTCATTTCGTGCATGTATTGAGTGATCCTTAGAACATTCCATATATATATTTTAAATTATGGCAGGTTAGTGACTTCCCCAGAAATGTTTTCTTCCCAACCCTATTGAAAACTCTTGGAAGACCTGGGAATAGCAATACAAAGGCATATGATATAGCAGACCAAGTTTCTGTATCTGGGCTCTCAGGGATCCTGTGGTTGGGTGATAAGAAGAATGCCCAGCATTTTGTGCTACAGTGGAGAGAGGAAAGATTTTTGCTTTGCGTGTAAGAGGGAAAGAGGAGCATGAGAAGAGAAAGTGCCGCGTTAGCTTCTTCAGCTAAATGTCTGCAGGAAAGACTTGCCTGGAATTCAGAGACATTCCCAGACTCACAATTAAAAAGAGTTGTTCTCACCCTGAGGTGATGGGGGAGAGAAACAAGGCTTTGTTGGAAAATTGCAGTGATCCCAGAACTGTAAGGGACTTTTGGGATTCCTTGACTACACCCTTGATTTTACAGATGAGCTGATGATTTTTCCTTCTTGAATTGAGAGGTGTCACTGTGTGTGTGTGTGTGTGTAAACATAGGTAACATAATTAAAATATTGTAGCTAGAATTTATGTAGAAAACTTCAAAGTTTGTTAAGTGCTGTGTACTCATTGTCAGCTGATACAAGCCTAGATCAGGCTCCACAAACCTGTGAGCTATGTCCTCTAACTAGGCCTCTTCCTGTTTCACAAATGAGCAAAATGAGGTTCTGAGACAATGAGTGACAAGAGGTGGAATTGGATTCTGGGTTCCAATTCATGTTCTTCTCTCTCCTCTGTTCTCCTTCCCCTCTTACCTTCTCTCCTCTCTCATGTTGCATGTGAGTACACACATTAAGGTCAAAGCCCTAGAGTTGAAAGGAGGATTTCAGGCCAACCAGACCTTTCATTTTAGAAGAAAATGGAACCCAGGGAGCTTAAGTGACTGTGAGATATTTGAATACAGGTCATCAGACCCAGGGCTCTTTCTGCTATGTGAAAATTGTATTCAATTTGTAGTATGTCTAAGCAACTCATTTATGTATGATTGTAGAGATTGGTACAATACAATATCCAAAGGAGGCCATCATGGGAATCTTTGCAGGACCACTTCAGTCTTGGATCAGAAAGGCACCATGAGCTGTCCTTTCCTCCCTAAGTCAAAGAAAATACTGCTCTCTGTATGATCACTGAGTAAAGGCTTGGTCTAAATGAGGGTTCTGTCTTTTAAAATATCGTTAGCTTTCTCCTGCAAGTTAAAAAAAAGATAACATTCTACAAAGAGGAGAGATAATTTTCACTTCGGGGTTAGGTAAACACATATGACTAGGAAAGAAGATGGGCAAGAATGAGAGACAACAAATGAACAGCCCAAGTGACCTACCCACACATCCTTGATAGATCCTTTTTACATGATCACATCTTGAATAGATTTTCTAGAGTGTTTAAGGTTAAAAACAGGAAAAAAGAATCCCACGAGATTAGGAGTTGTCCAAGAGTTAAGATCTGATTTAATGGAGGGGAAATACTCATGTCAATTAAACCATGGGAAGAAATAAAAGCATCTCATTGTCACTATTGTGCAGGCTTATATAGAGAAGTCGGGAGACTAGATAGTTAATAAGCTCAATGCAGTAGGTTGAATTTCCATGTGGAATTGCTTCCTTTACACTGTGCTCTGGTCATAAGATGGGAGGGAGGTATAAAGGGAACAATTATTTAGTAAGTGCCTACTGTGTGTCAGGCACTGCGCTAAATTTATAAACCCCACCCCCAATAATATCTCAACCAAGGGGAAGGATAGAAAGAGTATATGCAGATAGCTTAAGGCCCCCCCTTTCTCCACTCTTTGAAAAGTAATTCCTATACATCATATATTTATGCTAGGTCAGGAGTGTCTTCTGTGTGTGTGTATTTTTTATTTCTTTTAGAGCACTTTTATCTTGATTTTCATAATCACATGTTAGTACGGAAAGACAAGTGAAGTCCATTGGAGCTATGCCCCATTGGCTTGTCTGAGTTAGGTTGCACCAGTTCGCTTGTTTTCTTGTTGAACTCTTCCATTCCTCTAAAAGTCTAAAAATATTTTTAGATTATAAACTTAAAAATCACCAAGAAACTGAAACATATTAGCATAAAAATCCCGAGAAAGAACAAGTGTAAGAAACCACACTTCCCAGAAACGAGCAGCCCGTGTGAAACGGAGGTGATTTTATGCTTTTCTCTCCCCTTGTACTATGCTCTCCACCACCCACCCACCCCATGCCCTGAAACAACAACTCTTTCTTTGAGTCTTAATTTAAGGTTTCCACTTTTCCTTTGGAATCGGGTTCTGGTTGTCCCCATTTCTTTGGAGAAGTGGTTGAATATGTTTGAGTAATGGTGCATATGCTGTCAGACTTGGATGAAGCATCAATTGGTTGGAATGAACTGGGTTATTTTCTCTTTATTTAGGCTTTGTTGCAAGTGATGTTTCGTGGTGGGGGGATAGGGATATATTTGGAAATCATGGTGGTGTAAAACCAAAAGATGTCATCCAAGTTGTAAAAAGAAAAAACACACACACACAAAGGGTGTGGAGAAGCAAAGTTGTCCACAGAGCCCCTAGGATTGCCCTGCTTATGTTGGGAGTTTCTGAGAAGCAGTCGAGTCTTAGGGAAGGCAATAGATAACACAAGCCCCATCTTTTCTATCTCTCATGACCACACTCTATGCTGCTCTTTGGGGAAGGAACATCGCAGTTCTCTGAGTCCTTCTGTCTTGATCATGAGGAAAATCTAAACTGACACTGCCAAAGAAATCCTGAAAGCCATGGAGCTCAAAGGGGCAGGTCAAGGAACATCTTAGGGAGGTGCCGCCTGGCATGGTCTGGATGTGCTAGGTGACCTGGTCAGGCCCTACATAGATCCTCCCTAATATGAGAAAGCCAACTCAGTAAAAGTGCTTGTTCTGTAGAGTTAAAAACAAAATGATGACAGTTTAATGCCTTGTGCTTTCTGTTCAGTTGCTGGCCCAGGAACAAAGTTGGACACCATGACACCAGTTTCACATTTTTCCCTTTGCATTGGGAAACAGGATTTTAGAGACAGGGAAGGAGAGAGCCTTGAACTGGAGGAGCAGAAGACCTTGGGTAGAAGCCTGGCTCTCCCGCTTACCTGCAGGTCTCCCCTGGCTCATGGTATTCTCAAGGGTAACTTGAGGAAGATGGACTGGGTCAGAAATGTCAAACCTGCTGGCTGAGCAACATGTTTTCTGGGGTCGCTCTGAATTCTCATGCTAGAGGTTCCCCATCAATTCAGTAGGACATTAACTCTCCGAATACCCCCATTTTCCAGTTATTCAATTAAATGAGGCATGTACTAAATAGCTAGTACTTTGGGGAGCCTGCAATGACGGATTGAAGTGAAGTGGACAGTTTTGCTCATGATTTTCCAGAGGAAACTAAGGCCCAGAAACCAGTAAACACATTACCCAGCATTACATGGGTAGGAAGTGAGTGGCAGAACTCATAGGCAAAGGCAAGTATTTTGTCTCAAGATTCAGTGTTCTTTCTAATATGCCTCCCTGCTGTTGCTCATCTGCCTGCTGTGGTCCAAATGCTGTGCTGTGATTTAGATATTCCAATATCAAGAAGCTAGGCAGCTCAGTAGAATCAGGAAAATGTGAGTTCAAATCCAGCCTCAGGAGTGACCTTGGGAAGATCACTTAACCTCTTTTTAACCTCAGTTTCCTAATCCATAAAATGGGGATGATAATTGCACCAGGCCTCCCAAGGTTGTTCTGAGGATCAAATAGTATTTATAAAGTGTTAAGAACAATGCCTGGCACATAGTAGGCATCGTATAAATGCTTGATATCCCTATTATTATTATTATTTGTTATTATTATTATTAATCTTGAAGGCACATGTCATGGAACATTAAGTCTGAGATATAGCAAGTGGACCTGTCTTGCAAAGTATTAGCTTTCTTTTCTCTATTTCTCTCATCTGCACATTCGATAAGGATGTCTTGTGTGCTTTGAAGTCATCAATTAAACAACAACAACAACTGTTAAATGAAACAGGGTTTAGGACAGAGGTCTCTTACAGAGGAAGGGAAATCAATATGCATCCATTAAGCACTTACTATGATGTGCCAGGCACTGTGCTAAGCATTTCACAAAGATTTCATTTGTTGCCCACAACAACTCGGGGTGATAGGTGCTACTTATTATCTTCATTTAACAGATGAAGAAACTGAAAGGAAGATTTGTCCAGGGTCACAAAGCTAGTTTCTGAGGTCAGATTTGAACTCGGGTCTCTCTGACTCCAGGCTCAGCTCTCTATATATCTACTGACTGCACCATTTGGCTGCCCAGACCTCCTTCTAGACAGACACCCACCAACCCATTAATCAGTATCCTTTAAGCATAGTTATTCAACAAGCTACAAGGGAACCAACTATCATTAGCTAACCCATTTTCCTAACAGTATAATGTAAGTTTCTAGAAGAATTGTTTCAGTTTTGTCAGGGTATCCCCAATATCTAGCATGACTCCTGGAATATAGTTCTAACCCTAATTTCAAAGTGCTTAATAACCCTGTGTTGAATTGAATTATTGAAGTTTGTCTGCAGAAATTCCATGAGAGATTTGATATATAGAAATAAAAAAAGCAAGACGTCCAATGAGGGAGGCTGAGTTCAGAAATGTGAGTGGCAAATGGCCTTGGCCAAGATTGGGCGATGTGCTAGGTCAAGGATACATTTCACTTTAGAGGGAATGAGCTATATGGCATATGGTAGTATGCAGCAGTGGGTACACTGGCTCCCATCACATTCCCAAAATGAGCTCATCTTGGACCCTGCAATTCTATAATATTAAGCCATAGATGTGAATGTCAATGGGAACTCATGGTTTTGGCATCCTGCCCCTGAGCCATTTGGATTGTATCCCTGAAAAAGTGGCATATGCTCAGAGCGGAGAGGAAGACATCTATTCATTCATTTCCTTTTCCCTTAATCTTACAGTTACTTATGTGCAGAGAAAAGGAGCTATGATTAGGCAGCCTCTCTAGAGTTGAGGAAAGGAGCCAGGCAATTCAGGTTGAAAGACAAGGGGGAGACAGGCTTTTCTATTAGGTCGAATTAATCCTCATTTATTGATATGTTGATGAGAAATCCTTGTGTTGATATGGAAACGTACATGGTAGAGTCTATTGGTTTTAGCACATACGATATTCAGCCAATGAACACTGATGAATTTCATGCTTAGCAGAATAAAACATCTTAAGCATTGCTTCATTGCTCGAGGATATTAGCTGACCACCTACCAGGGGGATAACTTATTCAAAACGTGGAATGTTTGCTTAGCACAGGACAGGTGAGGATTGATACCTAAATTATGCAAAACTTTTACAGCTCCCAATGCCTGACCTTGCCATAGCTTCCTTCTAAATCTACAATTATTAGAGGTTCAGTCTTCCAGCTCACCCAGCAATTCTCTTTGCGATATCTCTGGCAGATGTTTATCAAGACTCTGACTGAAGGATTCCATGATGAGCAACTCACTTCTCTGCAAGTCAGTCCAGTCCATTTTTGATAGCTCTAATTGCCAGACAATTCTAGAACTTTGTAATCCAAATCTTGATTACTGTTACCTCCTCCCAGTGGTCCCCCTTCTGCCTTCTACAGCTAGGAAGAGTAAGTCTCACCTCTCCAAATATTTTAAGACAATCTTCCTCCCTTTCCCCAACCTCCATCCACCAGTTGTGTCTTGTGTTCCCCAAGGCTAAAATGCCCAGGGACTTCCATTACTCCTTATCAGACATACATGGTTTCAAGTTCCCTCACCTTCCCTGTCACTTTCTTTGAAAGTTCTGCTAGTGTAGAAATGTCCTTTAAAGCTTGGTGTCCATATCTTCACACACTGTTCTAGGAAAGGGGAAGGGGGAAGGGAATAAGTATCTTTATAGTGTCTACTATGTAGCCAACATGGTGCTAACTGCTTTTTACAAATCTCATTCCATTTGATCCTCTCAACAACCTTGCAAGGGTAGGTACTATAATTAACCCCATTTTACAGTTGGATAAATTAAGGCAATCAGAATTTAAGCAATTTGCCCAGGGGTGCACAACTAGTAAGTGTCTCAGGCTGGATTTGAACTCAGGTCTTCCTGTCTCTAGGACCAGCTCTCTGTCCACTTCACCACCAGATAATTCTAGATAGGCTCTGACCCACCTACTGTGCTCCTTTAATTTTAATAGTACCTTAGGCTGTTTTTCATGGTAGACACTTCAAAATAGTAACTCGTGTTGGGCCTGGAATCCATTAAAATCCCACTATGTCTCCCCCCTCTCACTCCCTTCCATCCCACCCCACTTCCCTACCATAACTGTTATCTTGCCACATCTCTCTTGTGCTGAACTGGTGCAGTGGATTTTTCTCCCCATCTAAGTGCACTGCCATATTGGATTTCACCATCTTGGGATTATCCTGCAGTTCTCACTTGTCAAAGTAATTTTGAATCTGTCTTCCAAAGTATTTGCTCTCCCTCCCAGATTTCTGTCAGCTTTAGGTGTGATAAGAGCGTCCCCTTTGTCTTCATCAAGGTTGTTGTAGAAAATATTGAAGAGAACTGGGCTGAGGAAAGTTTCCTGGGGCCACCTCCCTCCAGGCAGTCATCAATCCATTAATCAGGGCTCTTTGAGGATGGGTTTTCAGCCAGATAGAAATCCAGTGGCAGCAGGCTAGTTCTATTCCTTCTGCACAAGGTCTTATGGGGCACTGCACATGTCTCATCCTTTGTGGTCGTTAGCATTTCTCCAAGCCACTAGTATGATAATCCTTGGTGGGGTTGGGGGGAGGGCTGGCTTAATTAAACCTGGCTCACTCTTGTTGAGTCCACTCTGACCCCAAATGAGGGGACTGGAGATGTTTGTTTTCGAAAAGACGAGACTCAGGGAGAAGGAGACCGTGGCTGCCTCACATGCAAAGGATGAGAGATTATTTCTGCTTGGCCCCAGAAGTTAAAACTTGGAGCAGAAGCTGGAAATGGCAAGAGGACAGATTTAGACTTGAAATAAAAGGCTAAACAAGAAAACAAAACAATCATATGAACAAGTCCAGAATGCTTTCCAGTTTCATTTTCCTTATGACTCCCTGGCCCTCTTCTTTCCTGTGCATCTCATGATTCCACTTCCTGGTCTTCCAATGGCTTCCATATTTTAGGTCATTCATCTCCTTCTTCAATTTTCAGCATAAGCACCGTTGGATCAGTTTGTCAAATGGCCCCCTGTCAACCATTCCTCATAAAATGTCCTCTATGTCTGCTAAGCAGGAGCACCAATCAATCCAAAGACTTTGTTAACTCCCTATCGCGTGCTAGATCTTACACAGAAGAATTACTTTGAATAACTTCATTAATACAAGGTGAAGAAAGTAAATGTGCTTTCATCTATATTTGGTAAAGTGTCAATCAATTACACTAAAGAAGAGTGAACCTTTGCTTTTTCCACCTCAGAGAGGAGTATAGCTTGGATTCCTTGACAATGGTGAATGGTAACTTAGAATACAAGAGACAATGAACCGCAAATCCTAATGTAACCACGGTCACCGAACAGGAGATTTTTCTGTTCTTTCCTGGACCAAACTAAGTGAGTGGGTTCATTATCATTTCAAATGGAGAAATATTTACTATAAATTTTATAACAATTTTGTTTCTCACGTGAGACATTTGAGGGAAACTTTTGGGTTTGAGGTAGGCGAATGAGTTCTCCCCACACCTCCCTTCACCATCCCAGTATTGCTAAAGAAAAATAATGTAGATTCTCTAGGAGAATGCTCACTGCTGGGGGGTTAGAAAGATCCTTTGACTTAGTTGGAAGTCAATCCAAAGGGGAGGTAGATTAACAGAAAAGCCAGAAAGGAGAAAGTCAGTCTAAATCTGGAGCTCCTGCCTTTTTTCCACTGTTGTTGGACATGCTGAAGGGAAGCTTTCAAATTGTTCTGATGCTGGCCAGAACAAGCATGAACCTCATTCAATGACAGGACGAGTCTGCCCTGACTCCTTATTATGTTGTTTTGCATTTAAGCTATTTCCTCTGAGTACCTGAGGGCTTTGTCTTTGACTTGTTTTTAAAAATATATATATTTTAAAAGATCGAGACCCATCTTCTGTTTAATGTAGAGTAATCACTCACAGAAATTTAGACGTGGCTGAAATAACTGAATGAGAACAAAACTATTCAATTTGAAGCCTTAGTAGAGAATGCTTACTAATTAATAATGGGAGTTGCAACTGGAAGAGATGCTAGGGGTAAGTGGCAGAAATCTAGCCATGGAATGTTTCTGAACATGGGAATGGGCTCAGTTTTGAATCATCAGAATTACATCTTGGCTTGGCTTCTTGAATGATCCTAAAGATTTCCTTATAAAAAGCCAAAGCAGGGAATTTTGATTCAAGTGGTCCTGTGGTTCCAGAGCGGGAAACTTAGGAAACATTCCTATCAGCTCTTCTGGAACCGCTCCAAGAGAAGGCCCTCGATTTTCTAAAAGCTGCTCAGAGGTGGCAGTTAGCAGAATGTGCCTGTGAGCACTGCCATCCCCCCAAAGCTGGCCAGAGTTCTCTGCCTGGATACTTTTTTTTATTTTCAAATTTGGAACTTGTGTAAATCCCAGAAGGGAACATTCTCAATGCCCTTCTTTCTCAGGCCACATAAACAAAGGTGACTAGGCCTTGTCAAGTCAAATAAGCCTAATATACTGCTATGTTATTGAAGCTACCCAGTGGAATGAAAAAGGAAGCTCATTCTTCTCAGGTGCATAGCCAATGCCTTAGAAGGGACTGATTCCTTTTAAGAGCTCTCCAGCGTGACCTGGGATCACCCCAATGCTGATGAGCCTTCACATGAATGAAGTGGAAAGGGATCAAGTGAGGAGTTGAGTGTTGGGCCTTTGGTCTCCAAAATTCCTCAGGAGTGGGAGAGTGTCTGGGAAGCCTGTGGGATCAGTGTCAGTAAGAGTTGCAGAGAAAGTCTCCTGAGGGCTTTGTGTGTCACTGTTTTTCGGTCTGTGTCTGTCTCCTCCTCCTTCTGTCTGTCCCTGTCTCTTGTCAGTGTCTCTGCCTCTGTCTTTGTCTTTCTCTCCTCTACCTCTTTTATCAAAACACGGAGGCTTTTTGGAAAATTGCGGTTGTATTTTGTTGTTCTTGTTGTTGTTTTGTAGTGACCAGATGGTTTTCTTTTTCTCGTGTAGAAATGTTATATTGCACACTTTTGAAAGGCAGTGTGGTGTTGTCAATGGATCCCTGTACTCGTAGTATGTGACGGGCACTTAACGAGCTTTCAAAATCACTCAGAATTCCTGAGCCTCAGATCCACTGGTGAAATGAGGCTCCTGACACTCAGAACTACTGTGTCAGTGATTTTGTCAAGGGAGCTCAGGGTTAGCACTGGAAGGGCTGGTTGTGGCCATCTTAGTGACTCCAGTGTTTTACAGGTGAGGAAACTGAGACTGCCCAATAGAAGTTCCCCAAGGTCAGATGACCCTTTAGTGGTAGACGAGAGATCAGAAGCCAGATCAGGGGTGCTCTTTGTAAATGCAATACATGCCATTTCCCAGGCACAGGAATCCCATCGATTTCCCCTGGACGTCGGGCGTCTAGTTTCAAAACCAAAATCAAAATTAAATTGGAAAAAGGCCTTCCTTCCAATAATTTTTCAAGTGGAAAACACATTTAAACATCTCTTTAAAAAATGATGCAGCTACAGAAACAAGTTGCTCCCAAAGCAAATACTTACTACAGTTCAATTTAAATAAGCATTTAATAACCACCTATGATATGCCAGGCATCACAGCAGGTGCTGAGCAAGAGCAACGCTCTTCTGACTAGCTGATTATGCAGCAGGTCCTGAAAGTCTTTGCGCAGGGTAGTCTGAGGAAGCTGAATCCTGAACTAAGACTTTTGGGACACCCTGCCTATGCTCAGGGTCCAGTCCGGGTTGCTTGAGTTTGTACACTTTGTCCAGCCTGGGATTTCATCTAGGGACTCCTTTGGCCCAATGCTACATCAACTGTCTTCCTAAGTGCTTCGTTTAGCTCTATTCTTCTCCTCAGATGATAGGTGTGGATGGGTTGTTCTGGGTAAAGAAACCTGCTGCTTTATAAACACTTTCCTTTATAGCATTATCATTATTACTGTATTATTGAAGCATTATTTCTGAGAAATCTTTAAACTTCCTGACCAAATGAAATATGAAGTAGTTTGTGCTGGCAACTGCAGAACTGAGAGTTTTGGGTTTTTTTGCAGGGTGGGGGTGGGGGTGGGGAGTGTTGGGGGGGGTGGAGAGTCTAGTTTTAGAGACTTCCTTGTCTTTTGCTGAACTGGAGCCATCCATTTTGACTTGTGGCTAAAAGTGACAGTTCCAGGAAAGCACCATCCTGTCTAGTGACACCGCAGAGTAAATCACTGAAAATGGCTAATTGTCAATTATGACAGGAAGTCTGGCAATTGAGGGAGAAGTCAACAGGAGCAAAGTAGAGCTCCAACCTGAACTCTCAGTCAGAGTTGGGTTGGGAAAGCAAGATTCTACCAAAGAACAAACTTTCAGGACTCAGTTTTCCAGTTGGAATATGGACATGAACAAAAAGCTCTCTGGAAAAATTATGGGAATTTTTGGAAGAGGGAAGGCAGAAATTTTCACTCATTAAAGGAGATAAATCTTTTTATTGCAACATCAAAAAAAATCCTCTAAAGTATGGCCGATGATTAGCATTTGGTGTTCATTTCTTGGCTAATTTGGCAGAAGGTCAAGTACTTTCAAGAGAAAGAGTCCTAGCTATTCATCTCCCACCAAACTGTGTCTTGGGACATAACAGTTTCCTGGTGTGTGCCTTCGTTTTTGTTGTTGTCATTAAGGAGAACCCCCAATAGAAAGTGAATCATTACATGACCAAAAAGGCTTGTATATTTTGCTGTCTTAGACAGGGTTAGACAAAATCTAGTGTATTAGATAAAAGCAAGGCTTTGGCAGATATATGTGTGTATGTGTTTGCTTTAAGGAAGCTAAAGCTCGTTAATAAACCTCTCAGCTAGGTGTGAGCTACAAGGTATTACTCACTTCTAAGGGAGTGACAGGACTGGCTAGTCTTCTATCTGTTCCCATAGAATTCAGCTGCTGAGATCACAATTCCCACAGAACATAAGCAGCCAACAAAAAGGCTGAGTCAAAAAAGCCACGCTACTACATTTAAGCAGGAGGAATGGAGACCAGGGAAAATTCACTGGGAAGGCCTATTTATCTCTGGAGGGAGGCTATTTGTTAATGTTTTGTCAACATCCTTCATGTCTGAAATGGTTGTTTCTTTTTATTAAATAGTATTTTATTTTATTTTGTTCCCAATTACATGCAAAGATGGTTTTCAACATCCATTTTTGTAAGAGTTTGAGTTCCAAATTTTGAAATGAATGTTTCTTAACAAGAGGTGAGTTGTAGAACTGGGAGTGGCAATAGAAAGAGTACTGGGTTTGGAAGCAGGGAATAACCTGGCTTTAAATGTCTTCTCCACTTCTTAGAGCCTATACGACCTTGAGTCTCAGTTTTCCCAACCATAAAATCAGGTTGCACTAGATGACCACTAAGGTCAATCTCATCTCTAAATCTGGGAACCTGTGACTTGACAGTGTGCAAACCCCTTGAAGAATCAATGTTGGTCTGAATATCATTGCTGAGTTTCTATTTGCATAGCTAGCATCTTGGAAAGACCCTGAAAGGTCATCTGAGCCAGTGATGTCAAATTCAAATGGAAATGCCCCTTTCACTTCTTTTTTTTTTTTTTTTCAGGCAATGGGGGGGGGGGTTAAGTGACTTGCCCAGGGTCACACAGCTAGTAAGTGTCAAGTGTCTGAGGCCGGATTTGAACTCAGGTACTCCTGAATCCAGGGCTGGTGCTTTAACCACTGTACCATCTAGCTGCCCCGCCCATTCACTTCTACAAAAGGATCCCCACCTACCAGTGGCCTATTGGCTTAGAAAGCCTCAGATGAATGTCCCATTGTGTCTTTATTGTGTTCAGTGTTATCTGATTATCATTTAATCTGGTTGTGGCTCCATGTGAGTATCGTAGGCTACCATGCTGCCCAGCTGGACATGTGTTTGACACCTCTGACCTAGCCCAGGCAAGTCCAAGGCCATTGTCCAAGCAAGAATCCGTTCTCCAAATGGCCTCACTTTGCTTCAGTTAAGAGAACCATGGCTACTACTTGAGAAAACATTGTAGAGTCTGAAACTACAGCCCGGAAACAATTTTAAATGCCCATCTTGTCCTTCAGTGTAGATTTTATTGAGTGGACTTAGCCTGTGTTTTCTCTGGGGACAGGTTTTTGCCTATGTGGCATACAGTTGACTTTGATGAAGAGCTAAACTCCTTTCTTGCAGCCACAGACAATATTTCCTTCCCATATTAAGCTATCTCAGTATCGATCTTAGAAATCACCAACACCAACTCTTCAGTTGTCATTACTTTCTAAATTCAGTCTCTGCTCACGCCCCCAAATGCTCCAACACGCTGATGAAATGGTTACTTAAATGGTGAGTTGTCATGCTCTATTAGGACTGGTCACCTGAACGAGCATACCAAGGTTGCTGAACCTTGCTTTGCACAGTACCCACTTGTATGTTTAATTGTGGCATCTGCTCTTTCTCTAGAAGGATGGCTAGCTGACCCTGTGGTCATGACCAAGTTTTAACTCTCTTCTTCCAAGCAGATCTTCCTTCTGTTTATCTGAATTCCATTTTATACAAACTGAGTAAAATTAGCTTCTTATTGCTTTAGTTTTTAGACTTGAGCCAGTATTTGATTGGTCAAGGGAAGTTCTGATGAGGAAATTCATTATCATTGCCAGTTTTTCTTTGCAACTTGGTCTCAGAAAGTAACAACGAGCATTGTTATGCCTTTCCATCCCTTGATTGTCGTTGAAACTTTTACAGTGTCTTGTGTGTTCTCCTAGAACAAATTGAGAATTTGATTATCTTTGATTAATCTTGAGAACTGGGAGTTCTTAGATTGGACCTCTTGGTTCCCAAACTGGACCAGGAAAAATATTGACACTTCAAAGAGTCCCTTAACTGCCACCCCCTAAAGGAGACCATTGCAGACACCCCCAGTTGTGAGCAGCCCTTATTGAAATGATTGTGACTTCTTCTGTATATATACTTTGAATTGACATATATGTGTGTATAGACACACATACATACATCCACACACCTCCACAGAAAGCATGCAATGAATATGTGTTTGTGTGACTTGAATAGTGGTCAAAGATGACTTCTCACCTGGTTAGGAAGGCTCAGAATTTATTACAAGTTCTTTTAGCAGAGTTCTGTAATGTTGACTCCTCAGTAAAAACACCTTTCCATATTACATGGTTTGAGAAGGAATGGGATGGGGGCAGCTAGGTGGTGCAGTGGATAGAGCCCCTGCCCTGGATTCAGGAGGACCTGAGTTCAAATCCAGCCTCAGACACTTGACACTTACTTGCTGTGTGACCCTGGGCAAGTCACTTAACCCCAATTGCCTCACCCAAAATAAAAACAAAAAAAAGAGAGAAGGAATGGGATCTTTTTTTTTTCTCCTTTCCTTTCCTTTCCTTTCCTTTCCTTTCCTTTCCTTTCCTTTCCTTTCCTTTCCTTTCCTTTCCTTTCCTTTCCTTTCCTTTCCTTTCCTTTCCTTTCCTTTCCTTTCCTTTCCTTTCCTTTCCTTTCCTTTCCTTTCCTTTCCTTTCCTCCTTCCCCTTTCACCTCCATTCCTTCTTTCTCTTTCTCTCTCTTCCTCCCTCCATATGTTCTTTCTTCTCTTTCTTCCTTCCTTGATTTCTTTTTGAAAAATAAAATAACCCCCTGCACTTGATTTTAGTTATGTTTGGGATCTGGTTTTAACCTCAGTATGTCTCCTACTTCCTGGCCTTTCAAATACTTTGTCTCATATTTGTTGACACTGTTGTCCACCTGGTAATCGGAGCTCTCTGCATGCCAGCCAGCTTTATATTTATTTGTCTCGTCTGAAGTCTGATGACACTGAGGCTTTTAGTCCCCCCCCCAAGTTATGGAACCTGATCCCACAGAGACGCTTAAACACTTTGTGTCAAAGTGTGGCTGGCTGGCCAGCCTTCTGAGAGCCTCACAGCCTCCTGCCTCCTTGGGCTTATCGCTCTTCGATGCCATAAGGGTTAATGTTGTGCTTCATGTGTGGCATTCAGATGAACTTCATTGCTTGTCTCACCAATATGTATTCATAGTTCACTTACAAGACCAAAAATTAGCCGATTAATTGAAAGACATTGGTTAATGCTTAAAAAAAAAAAAAAGGAGAAAGTGATGCCAATGATAATCCTGTTAGAGGCGGCCCCTTTCCTTTGCTTTGGAATATGCAGATATATTTTCCAGACCTGAAAAGAGCCCTTTAATGTCGCGCGCGCGCGCGCGCGCGCGTGTGTGTGTGTGTGTGTGTGTGTGTGTGCGCGCGCGCGTGCGCGCACGTGAAAGAGAGAAAGAGAGAGAGAGAGAGAGAGAGAGAGAGAGAGAGAGAGAGAGAGAGAGAGAGAGAGAGAGATCCCGAGCTCGCGAGTGCACTGTTCAGGTATAAAACAAACCACCATTCCTTAATGCAAGGCAGGTGGTGTAAGAACAAAAAATGACAAGTATTTGCCCCTCAGGCAGCGCTTGTTGAGGACTCACTATCCTGTGGGGGCAGGGGAGGGGGCTGGGAGGTGGAAAAGTGCAGAAACTCCCCAAAATAAGGACATTGTCAAGTCAGGCCACCATGCAAAGGGGAGGGGAAGGGTCCTGCTCCTAGAAGAGGATTTGAACAATAGGAAAACTTCAAGCAGCTTGAGCCAGTGTCTCAGGGGAGACAAGGGCAGAGGCTACTTGCAAGCTTCCATATGTGTTGCTCCCCCAGAAAAGGAAATCCCTGTCTCCCACTGGGGGAGAAGTCAGCATCGTAATTTGATAGTGTTTTCTCCATCTCAGCAATAGTCCAGGGAACATCCGATATCAAAGAATCACCACAAGATAGCCTTTTGTCGCAGAACCATTTCTATCTCTCTGAACCCTATCCAAAAGATGAGAATGTGGTGGCTCTATTATTATTATTATTCAGATTATAATCGAATATTACAAGAGAATTTAATAATATATCCCAATTAATGCCATTGATAGTCCTTGCTTGTGTTCAAAATTGTCAATGTAATAATTATTGATGTGTTATTAAGAATACAGGGTGATGCTTTACAGATATCATTCTTTCATAAAAAAAGAATAGAACGTGAACTTGCATGCTAATACTTTTATTCATCTATTAAAAGTGGTTATTGTATCCACCTGTGCAAGAAGACAGAATGAATAATATACAAAAGAGCTCGCATATATACAGTGTTTTAAGATTTGCCAAGCACTTAAGAAATATGATTTTATCATCACAACAGTCTTGAGAAATGGGGTACTATGATCATCCTCATTTTAAGGAGGAGGCAAATGAAAGTTAAATGACTTGCCCAGGGTCACACAGCTAGTAAGCATCTCAAGTCAAATCTGAAGTCAGGTCTTCCTGACTATAGGCCCAGTGCTACCCATTGCACAACCTTGGCATCCTTTTAAATATAAAAGAATAATAGTCGTCTCAAAACCGTCACTATATGAACCACAGTTTTTAAAAATTTGGTGAAAGGGATAATAACAATGTTGCCATGTCTGGAATGCTTGAAGGTAGAGAGAGTGTGTTCTGTGCATATTCTTAGCTGATCCTCACCAAAGCCTGGGTAGACCAATTTAAATAGTTTGCTTAATGAGAATTGACCTAGAATTCTAGAGATGAAAGGACTTTAGACTGTGTGATCCAAACTCCCCATTCAAAAAAAAAAATCGGATACAGGCTCGGGGAGTAGAAGTGACTTACCATTAGTTGTATGGCTAGTTTGGACTTAGTACCCTGTAGTCTTTCCACTGTCCCTCACCTAGCCCAGGGCCCTGTGCAAGAGAACCAGGGACAAGAGACACCTAGCCTGGGAAGCCCCCTCTCCCCCCAGAACCTAGGTGTCCCTTGGAGCCTTTGCTCTAGAGAAAGTTTTTTGTTTTTTTTTGGGGGGGGGAAGTGACAACTTCCTGAGACAAGGAGACATCCTGATTGTTAAAGCACATTTTAAAAGATTAAGCTTAAGCCATCCACTCTCCCTGCCACATTTTAACCCTGCTTATCCTTCGGTGAAGGGCTAGGTCAGGCCTTCTAAAAAAACAAACAAACCCCTAGACTTGGTTACCAGCCCACAGGCAATGGGGGGCTGGGATAATGGCAAAGGGAACTTCAAACAGTCCATTATCTCTCTGTGAGGCAGGAGAGAGGAGGGGGCAGCTTCTTGGTCAGCTCTGGAAAGAGAGACTGACTGCTAAGCAGAGCAAAGTGATTGTAGGGAGGAGAACAGGCTGCGCACCGGTACTCCCTGTCCTCCCCAGCCAGGGAGGGCTGGCTCAAGAAATACCTGAAGAGAGCAGCCAAGCCCCAGCAGCCAAAGCAGCATGTCCTGACCCTCAGGATCTGTGACACCGGGCTCCCCAGAAGGCTGAGGGAAGGCAATTCTTCGGGAAAACCCAATCCTACCTTTAATGAATCTTAGAGAGAAGGGTTTTCATGAAGTCAACAAAGTTATTTTAAGACACAAGTTTGCACTGACCCTGAGGGAATATTGTGTGTGGAGGAGCCTTGGTAGAACAGGGCAGAAAAATTGGGGTCTGTGATCTGATGGACTAAGTGACCTGGAGCAAGTCTCATCATCTCTCTTGGCCTCTGGGATTCCTTCATTCAAATTATAGGAATGGGGGCAGCTAGATGGCGCAGTAGATAGAGCACCAGCCCTGGAATCAGGAGGATCTGAGTTCAAATCCGACCTCAGACACTTAACACTTACTGGCTTTGTGACCCTGGGCAAGTCACTTAACCCCAATTGCCTCACAAAAACAAAGAAAAAACAAACAAAAAATTATAGGAATAGAAGGGATGAGATGCTTACCTTAGGGAGAGACAGATAGATAGGTGGATAGATACAGATATATGTAGAGGGACACAGAGAGAGACACAGATGGATACAGAGAGACCAACAGATTGCACTGTCAAAAGAACTGGTTTCCTTAGAAATATCCTGACTTTTATTTTATTCAGTTAAAAACATGATTGTGAGAAGGCATCCTTGGGCTTCAGCAGACTGACTGCCCATAGGGTCAGGACACACACAGAGACAAAGAAACTCTAGATTCTGTGATCTCTCAGGCCCTTCCTCCCTCTGACTCCAATTCTCTCTGGCTCTCTCTCACCTGCTGGGTTTTGTTTGTTGATCCAGCTGATCAACAAACATTCATTAAGCATCGACTATGTGACTAACACTGTGCTAGATGCCAGGGATATAAATAATGACAATGTACATCATAATATACAATATTAAGGACAATATGTCTTCATAATCATTGACTTTGGGAGCAGCTAGGTGTTGCAGTAGATAGAGCACCAGCCCTGGAGTCAGGAGGACCTGAGTTCAAATCTGGCCTCAGACACTTGATACTTACCAGCTGTGTGACCCTGGGCAAGTCACTTAACCCTCATTGCCCCACAGAACAAAACAAAACAAACAAAATAATATTCATTGACATTGATGTAGCCTTTGGGGATTTACAAAGGGCTTTCCTTACAACAACCCTCTTGGTTGGGCACAGGTGATGTAATTCGCTCAGGATGACAGCAAGGGGCACTTCTCCTTAAGGGCCATGAATGATCAGTGGAAGCACAATCACTCAATTTCAGAGCTGTAGGTCCTTTGCTCAGAGGCAGACTATCCAGTCCCATTCATAACTGAGCAAAACTGTCCTCTTCCACACACTGGGCAAGGGCCATTCAGTCCTGCTTGAAATCCCTCACTAAGGAGGGCCTCCCTCCCTCCTGAGAGAGCCCCCTCCACTAGGAGCTCCAATTGTAAGGAAATATTTCATTTCCTAAAGCTTAAATTTGCCTCTTTTTACAAACTTCCCAATTATCCTTACTTCTGTTTTCTGGGGCCAAGAAAATGTCTCTTTCCTCTTCTACCAGACAGCCCTTCAAATACTTGAAAATAATTAGCATTCTCTCCCCCCCTTTTCTGAGTCAGTGAGTTTCCGGTTTAAAAGGTAGGCTCATCATTTTATTCTCAAAGGCTTATGGTTTAATGATGATCATGTAGGCAAAAAAAATCACGGAATTTGATACACGGAAAAGATGTGAGGAGCTCTCTAGTCTATCCTATAAACAAAAGGAATTGTCATCCTAACTTACTTGACACATTTGATATCTTCAAATAAGTCACTTGGCCCTTTATTTATTTATTTATTTATTTATTTATTTTTTTGCGGGGCAATGGGGGTTAAGTGACTTGCTGAGGGTCACACAGCTAGTAAGTGTCTGAGGCCGGATTTGAACTCAGGTCCTCCTGAATCCAGGGCCAGTGCTTTATCCACTGCGCCACCTAGCTGCCCCCCACTTGGCCCTTTAAAGCACACACACACACACACACACACACACACACATACACACACACACACACACACACACACACACACACAAATGGAGCCAGGGAAAACATGAGCCCCCATCATTGCCAACTAAAATAATAATAATGATGATGAGTGGGGAAGACGGTGCTCAGGCCTCCTCTGTAGGCAGAGGACATAAATGGATACTGGTATTGGCCCACTTTTTACACCACTGAGGAGACTGATTATTGTTCTGCCCATAATGACAAGCAAGTTGGGCATTCGCCTTTCCGCCTCCCTAGGCCGTGGTTTAAAGTTGGAATTTTGAGGTTCCCCTTGGCCTGTCATGGCATAATTTTGAGTCACTGCTGGTTACTGCTTGCGATAAAGCCAGCAGGCTCAGTCCACGTGACTGGGGATGTTGTTCGTCTTCTTATCTTCCCGGGATGGCAGGTCTGACCTTCCTAACTCCTCCTCCTGGGACTTTGGACAAGTCCCTTGAGATCTCAGCAGCTGCACAGTAGGTTAGAACCTGCATTTGACAATGCAGTCATTACTTGCAGACTGCAGGACCACCAAGACACCCAGGTCACAGAATCTTAGACTTTGAGCTTAAAGATCATTTCGACCAAGTCCTGACACTAGGGTGCAGAGAAGACATGAATTCACCCAGTCAAAGGAGTTGGGAGGCAAGCTGGGAGGCGAGTCTTTTTCTACAAATTCCCAAATCCCTTCACACAGCAGAGATCATAGATTTGAAGATAGAAGCCACCTAGGCCAACCCCCCTCACTTTAGAGATAGGGCAACTGAGTCACAGAGAGTGGCAAGGACTTGCCCAAGATCTCACAGGTAATACGCCGGTCATCTGATTCCAGAGCCAGTCATCAGATAAGAAGGATGTTGTAGAGATAGAATCTAGAGCCCTAAGATCATAGGAGGGCCCTTAGAAATCATGGATGTCAAACTCCAAGGTACATTAGAGGTCACAGCCATAACTTTCACCTGAGAGATGAGGAAAAGGAAGACAGAAGTCGGGACTTCCTCTGAGTCACCCAAGAAGGAAGCAAAAGAATGGGGATCTGGACTGGGGTTCAGATCGGAATAGAGTTGAGGGAGGGGGGCTGATTCAGAAGCAAGCCTTTGAGAAAGCCCACTGTGCTGAGAGGAAGTCTTTCTCTACCTCTCTGAAATGGGGTCCTGGCTCAGCCCCAGTTGTGGAAAGGGCTGACTGTCCTTAGAGCTGGATGGGAAGAACCAAGGCAGAGGGTGTGCTGGGCTCTCTGGCTCCAGGGCGCCCTCTCACCCACCCCCAGCGGAGGTCGGGCAGGTGTGGCCAGCCCGGGGCCTTTCTAAGGTAGCACTTCTGGCCTCCTTGGCCAGCTCCTCCTGGCCTTTGTCCTCTTATCTGACTCTGTCAACACTGCCTATCTCCCCTGAAATCAAAGACATGGGCAGAGTAGGAACCCTTGCCTTTCACACACATAGTTTGTGGCCGTCCACTTCTGAAATATTGTTTCCTGCAGCTGCAGGATGACTGCTCCCCTTCCCCCCACTCTAAACCAGAGCAGGGCCAGAGCCCTCCAGGCTGAATATTCTCGGATGTAAAGGAATCTGCTCCCATTTGGGTTCCTTTGGCTCTCCATGTTGGTCTTTGAGAATCCCCAGCCAAGGATCAGCTCAGTAGAGCACCTCCTATCAGAACTGCCCACCCCACCCGCCCTTTGGGGGTGGGCATGGATTACACTGCCTTTGTTTCCCTGAAGCTCCCCAAAGGTAGGGCCCATCTTGTTGCCTTTGCGCTTCTCCTTGTGCCCAGCAGGGTCCCCAGCCCGTAAATAAAGGTTAGGGGCATACACTGGAGAGGAATTGCTCAAAAACAAGCACCTAACTTGATTTCTTGTCCCCTGTTTTTCTAAAGTCCCATTTTTGAAGAAGGGAATCAAAGGAATTAAAGATGCCATTCCTCCCCCCCCCTCCCCGCTTTTGTTCAGCCTCTATACCATTATCATGCCAAATATCGAGAAGAAAATCACAATGTTGGAGTGTATTCAGCAGCTTCCCATAGGAAACCCCACAAAGAGTGACTGGCATATAGTCCACAGTTGAGAGTAGGCAGCTAGGTGACAAAGCAGATAGAGAGTGGACTTTGGTATGAGGAAGAGCTGAGTCTGAATACTGCCTCAGACACTTGTTAGCTGAGTCACCTTGGCCAAGTCACTTCTCTGTGCCTCAGTTTCTTCCTCTGAAAAATAAAGAAAATAAAAGCAGTACTGTCCAAGGGCTGTGGGGAAGATCACTTTGCAAAGTTGAACTTGTCGTATAAATGGTAAGTATCTTTGTGGTTGACATTACAAGTTTGTTGACTGATTTTCACCACAGTGATAGAGCCTCGTGCATCCTTCCCATGAATGGCTGGGGCTAGATCTCATTCTGAGGAGTTAATATCTGGCTGAAAATGCAAACTTTCAAGCACACACCACGTAGCCTATAAGGGATAACTTCTACCCTTTTTAAACTGCCCCTTCACAATTTTAGGGGCTCACCTTTGGTCTTGGGGGGGGGGTTCCTTTTGAAAAAGTTCCAATGAATGAAGGCCGTTTTCCTCTTCACGTTCTTTTTTCTGTTTGTTTGGAACAGGGGAGAGGGAAGGGGTGGGTGGGCATCGGTCCCAAAATCGCGTCTTCTTTATTTCTTTATAATCTCTTGGGGAGGGGGAGGAGACCTACAGGACCCTGTCCCTTTGTTCTCACTTGGCCCTCGCTCCTTCCTGGGTCTTGGGGAGGGCTCGTGCAGGCATCTGGGAGGAGGTTTGGACTAAGGGAGGAGGGGGAGCCCCTTTGTCTTTGGCAGGGCTCATTGGTTCCCTAATTGCTCTGCTGTAGTGAGTGGAGCACGTGCCTGGGGAGGCAGGATCTGGCTTCTGCCCTGAGCCAGGGGGGCGGAGCTGGCCTGTGACCCTCACCTTGAGCCCAAATCACATCCTCCTCCAGCTGCTGCTCCTCCCCCCCCCCTGTGGGGGGGAGGGGCAGACCTGGGGCTGGGGTAGGGGCCTCCCTGTCTCACCTGACTTGTGCAGGGGGCGGGGGAGACGAAGAGCTGCAGGCGGGAGGAGAGGAGAGGAGGCAGGGGGACAGCTGCTCTTGTCAGCGGGGGGATAAGTGTAAAGAGATTAATAGTTATTTAAAGAGCAAATGGGGACGTGGCATTGGGCACTGGAATGCTCGGGTATAAATGGAATGGAATGGTGGGGCGCTGTTAACATTTAGACAGATGGCCTTAGGACTGAATGGAATGAAAAGACCCCCCCTCCTCTATCCCCGCCCCCCTCAGACACTTTATAGAGGCTTGAAGTCAAATAAAATTCTTTTACAACAAAGTCCTTGCAGAGGCCTGGGGCTCAGAGAGCCCTGTTTGGAGTCCCAGGGTTTGGGCTGGAATCCTGTCTCTGACGCTTTCTCACTATATCACTAACTTTTGGGGGCCTCAGTTTCCTTATTTGTCCAGAGGGAGGGTCTGCCTTGAAGGCCCCTAAGCCTTCTAGCTTTCTACTGCTTGAGGCCACACGTGGTAGGGGAAGCAGAGGTCTGGGGGCCCTGGCTCCAGCATCCAGAGGAAGTTGACTCCCTCCTGGGAGCCTCGGTTTCCTCATTTGTATAATGGGGATAATTGTTGCACCACCTACTTGATAGAGCTATCAGGAAGATAAGGGCCTTTGTCCAGCTTCCATCCCTCTCTCTAGGCTTGCCGAGCCCTTTCCAGTGGTAAGCTCAGCTCCTTCTCTGAGGTCAGTGATCATTCCCACTTTACAGATGAGGCCACTGAGGCTCAGAGACTCTGGCTCCTGCCTGGGAGTGTCAGAGTCAGGCCAATCTGATGCCCCTCCCTCCACCAGGTGTTCACTAGAGAGCCTTAGGAGGGTTGTGGAGCAAGGAAGGCACAAACCCTAGAGCATGAAGGTGAGTACCTGCTGAGCGCAGTGACTGACATTCAGCAGGTGCTTAATAAATGCAGATCGATCATATGCCAGAGTGGATATGAGCCACAGACAAGGGTCAGGAAGACTTGGGTTCAAATCCTTCTTCTGAAAGTTGCTAGTCACATGAACATGGGCTCTGGCAACCTTCTTTTCCTTTCAGATCAAGTAGGGAAGATGCTTTGTAACCCTTAGATCTCTGCATGAACAAAGGGAGAGAGTCAAGAAGGCCTAGACTGAAGTCTCGCCTGTGATGCTGTGTGGCCCTAGGCTAGTCATTGCATTTCTCTGGGATAGACAAACAAATAAATGAACAAATGAATGGATAGAAAGATAGATAGATAGATAGATAGATAGATAGATAGATAGATAGATAGATAGATAGATAGATAGATAGATGATAGATGATGGATGGATGGATAGATAGATGGATGGATAGATGAATAGATAGATAGATACATAAATGGCCAAATGCATGCAAGATGTTTCTAATGGGTTCTAGTCTCAAGTATTATCCAAATGTCAGTTAATGATGATCACACTTACCTTCAGCCTCTCTGGCTGACATCATCCGTGCCTCTGATGACTGACTTTGTTTAGGAGGGCAGCTCCAAGGGTGCAGCTCTTTGGTATCTGCAGGTGCCTAATGTCCAGCCTTCTCTCTTCTCTCCTGGCAGCCACAGTACACAAACCTGGGGCTCCTGAACAGTATGGACCAGCAGATCCCAAATGGCTCCTCATCCACCAGCCCCTACAACACGGATCATGCCCAGAACAGCGTCACAGCGCCCTCGCCCTACGCACAGCCGAGCTCCACATTTGACGCCCTGTCACCCTCTCCTGCCATCCCCTCCAACACAGACTACCCAGGACCCCACAGCTTCGATGTCTCATTTCAGCAATCCAGCACTGCCAAGTCAGCCACCTGGACGGTAAGTCAGTGGTTTTTCCCTCACCTCCTCATCCTCCGCCTCTCTCAGCAGTTCTAAAGTCCTGACGGGGACTGTGCAGCCACCAAAGGGGCCTTGGGGTGAAAATGCAGAGACCTCTGCCTTCATAAGTGTCTGCCCTTGTCACTCTTTGCCCAATAGGTTGTGTTCTAGCAGAGGGCCTCCTGATCAAGTAAGCTCTTATTGTGGAGAGAGGACAGGATTGCCTTTGGTTTTGTGTTTCTTTCCTCAAACCTCAACCCCTGGTGCTATGCCTGGCATATGATCATCTCTTAAATACTTCTTAATTGAATGTCCATGTCAGACGGTACAGTTGGCATTGGGGACTTAAAAACCAAAAACGGTGGGGGCAGCTAGGTGGCGCAGTGGATAAAGCACCAGCTCTGGATTCAGGAGGATCTGAGTTCAAATCTGTCCTCAGACACTTGACACTCACTAGCTGTGTGACCCTGAGCAAGTCACTTAGCCCCCCCATTACCTTTCAAAAACAAACAATAACAAACAAAATGAGCTCCATCTCTGCCCTCAGGAAGCTTACCTGTCATCTATAAGATGGGTATGAATAGTGAGGCTTATTTGAAGATCAAGACTGTCGAGTCCTAAATCACTTTGCAATTTACTGGGCCCCTTTCTCCTAGCCGCCGACGCCGCTGTGTTGCCTGTGCTTACACAGCTAGTGAGGAGGGGAGCCAGTGCTTGAGTCTAGATCTCTCTGACCTCCAGGCCATCTCCTTGGTACCACCTGTAACCCTATACACGACGGGGAAGGGAAGGACCTGTGATTTCCACAGTGGAGCACTCTCTCCACCATAGCGATTTCAGATCATTTTTGTCTTAGCAGACAGGGAATTCAGTGGGTCCAAGACATTAGATGTGAAGGAGACTTAGGGACCTCACTTTACAAATGAGGAAACTGAGGCGCTGAAGGGTCAATTCTGTACAAGTTCTCAAGGTAGCCGATGTGGGAATTGAGATTTTAATACATGCTCTCAGTGACTGTATGCAATACTTGAAAAAATGAAATCCCTCACTCTTTGTTTGAATGAGCAATAGTACAATGTTTACACAATTGGATCCTTTTGTCAGTTATTTTCCTGATTACTTGAAAGAATCTTCTCAATTGGCAGAGATCCTTTGGCCATTCATCAGAAGGCTGGTATCTGTCGATGACTTCTGCTTCATACAGTGTCAGTCTTTGTTCTGTCACAGAAGAGAACTCCAGGCTTCATTTAAGAAAGCAAGCATACAGGAGAGGATGAAAAGCAATGCCTGTCCTTCCTGTGCCTTTCTTTTCACCCTGTGTTTTTCCTACAAAACACCTATGAAGCACAATGATACATGTGGGTAAATTAGGCTCCCAGGAAACACTGAAGACCTGAGTTCAAATCGAGCCCTTGACACTAGCTGTGAGAGTCTGGGCAAGTCACTTAACCTTTGTCTATCTTATGGAAATGTAAGTTAGGGATAAGAAGAGCACCCACTTCCCATATTCAGGAGGATCCAAGGAGATATTTGGAAAGTGCCTTTCACAGTGCCTGGCACACATTAGGTGCTTAGAAATGTTTATGGCCTCTCTCTAATTATTATAATAATAGTAATAGTCATAATTGTCAGCATTTTTGTGGTTTGTTAATGTGTTGCATGTGCTGTATCATTCGATACTGACAAAAACCCCACAAGGTGGGTGCTATAATTATCTGAGGGAAGCCAGATGCCTTGTTCAAGTGAGCATCTGAACCAGCATTTGAATCCAGATCTTTTAGACCTCAAGTCCGAGGCCATCTTCTCTGCGACCTCGAGGCAACACGCAGCTCTCTTAGGCTTCTGTGCCTTCCCTGGTTGCTGTGAGAGGATGAGTGACTTGAATGAAGAGCGATTTCCCCTTTACTTGGGGCATGACAATGGAGTCTGGGTGTTATGGCCAGGGTGCCAAGGGCAAGGGCTTTTCCTCTTCATCTACGCGGCACAGTACAGGACATCGAGCCCTTGGCTCAGGGCAGACCACGAGGCAGGGAAGCGGACTCACCCCTCTGAGCTGCTGCCGGGATGTCCCCATCATTCCATCATCAGGGGCAGGCTGGTTTGGATGGGTTTCCTTCAGGCCCTTGTTGAAAATCTGCAAAAGAAATGGCCTTGGTTCCGTCTCATTTCATGTCTCATCGACATCCCTCCCCAGTGCTTCTCAGCTTGAGGGATGTTCAGTTCAAAGAGACTTCTCTCCTTTCGTGGTTTAAATAATTATTTTGATTTAGTTTCTAGCTCAAGAGAGAGGTGGCATTTCATCCAAGCTGCTGCCATGGGAATGAAATAATTGCTTTACAATAATTACAGTTCTACAAAGTACTTCATTTTTGCGGCATGGAGGCCAGCTCTAGATTTCTGTCTCTTCAGCTCTATAAAACACCCAAACCAAGTCCTTTATTAAAAAAAAAAAAAAAACTGATTCCTTCCCTCTCCTCCCCTTCTCTTTTCCTCTTCTTCTCTTTTTTCTTTCCTCTTCTTCCCTTCCTCTTCTTCCCTTCTCCTTCCCGTCTTCTCTCCTTCCTTCATCTCTCCTTCTTTTCCGTCCTCTTCCTTCCTCATCTTTTCTCCTTTCTCTTTTTCACAGTGCCTGGCAGACATTAGGTGCTTAAAAATGTTTATGTTCTTCTCCTCCTCATGACATCCCTCTTCTCTCCCTCCCTCCCCTCTTCTCTTTCCCTTTATCTCTTCTCTTCCCTCCTCTCGTTTCTTCTCCTCATCTTGCCTTCTTCCATCTCTCTAGTCAGCCTCCATTGAACTTCAGAGGGAAAAGTACAGGGAGATAGAGGCCTTAGCCCTAGACCCTCAAGGGAATGATGATGTCTATTATCCAAATGCAGAAATTGAGGAAAGAGATTAATTTGTTTAGTGAAGGGCAGATCTCACAGAGTCCCTGAGCCTAGGTACAGACAAAGCACAGTAAGGCACTCAACCAATAGCCTTTCCCATCAGAAGCATCTCAGATTGGAAAAGTTCCCAGAAGCCAAGAATCTGAAGAAGGGACTTCAGGAGGCATCGAGTTCAAATTGTGCCTGGGATGGGCTTGGTCCTCCATTCTCTGGTGGCTGAACTCCAGTGATAAGGACCTCACTACCTCCCAGGGCTTAGCCTGGTGCATGGTAAGTGGGTGCTTAACCAATGCTGATCCTGATCTTGCCTGGCTGGCTCAGATTATTCAGAAGTTTCATTTTGTTGAGTGATCCTGACATTTCAGCTCTCTCTGTACCCTCCCCACATTGCTCCTAGAACTTGAACTTGGTTGATTCTCTTAACCAATGAGGGAGTTTAGAGTTACAAGGGTAACCCTTGGGACACATTTCACAAATGGGACCTCTTCACTTATTTGCTGAAGGGTTCACTGAGCCAAAGTAAGTGGAGGGGACATCACATTACAAGTAGGAACATAACTGCCCCCCAGCCACTTCTGTGGCTCCCCCTAGCCCTGCCTCCAGATTTGCTGTTGGCCATTGGGGACCTTTATGATCAAAGTCTTGAGATCATTCTTCTTGGCTGGTCTTTCCTTTCCATGCCAGCTTCACTTTGGGATCTGTTGGCACTGAGAAGAGCAAGTGGGAAGGGAAGACGCTTCCAAGAGGAACTCCATCAATCCCCTGGTGGGTCCAATCCATACTCCTTTGCCTCTCTGGCCATGAGGAGCTGAACCTGGCTCCTCCCTTCAGGTTACCAGAGATGTAAGGCAGCAGGGGTGACCTGACAGAGACCCAGAAATCTGATACCAGTACTCCCCTTTTGGGGAATCTGATGGGGAGGAGATTGAGCGGATCTTCAGCTCCATCCCAAAGATGTGCAGGCAGTGTTTTCTGTGAGAAAACTCTGGAGCAGCCTCCTTTCCTGAAGCATTCTGGGGAATGCTATTCACATAGGCACTCAATTAATGTATCCCACCTTGCATGCAGCAACTCAGGGTACCTGAATCCAACTGTGAATCTTCCTCGGGCTGATGGAGTTTAGACCAAACCTTTTGTTTGCAGCAATCTGCAATTCCCTGGAGTACTGTGAGTCAGTCATCCCCTTAGTCCCTAACTATGGCTCTCAGTTGGTAGAGCCAAGGTATGTTCCCTTTCATTGTCCCAGTGTTTCTCTGGGTCTCAGCTCCTAACAGTATGGAGGATGAATGGGAAACTGCTCAGAAAGTTAGCTCCCCAAGGGTGAGGGCTATCTAGCACAGTGCCTGACACCAAGAAGGTACTTCATGCTTGTCAATCATTTGGTTGAGTTGCTGAGAAATTCTCACATGTAAAGCTCACAGTTAACTTGAATTGTGGCATCTTTGATCACAATAATTTCTCCAAAGTTGGCCACTCGTCCATTTTCTCCTCAAACTGCCTTTCACATTTTATATCAATGTCTATCCTTAGGAATGTTGATGGCATCTCTCTTCCCCACTGGCATGTCAACTCCTTGAAGTCAGGGCTGTTGTACTTTTGAACCAGGATCCCCAGTGCTTACCAAAGCTCATGGCACATAGAATCCAGATCTCTTTCCATTGAACCATATGGTCTCATTTACTCATTGGCAAAAAGAGGGGGATGGACTCCTCCCTAGAACTGATGGTCCTATGATATGGCAAAGATGAGGTGTCAATTTGTACTGCAGGAAAAAAAAAAGTATTTCCACACTACAAGTTCTACCGATAACATCATCAGAGGGCCAGACCAAAACTCAGCAGAACAGCTACAACAGAAGATGAAACAAACAAAAACCTTTGAGGGAGATTCCACTTGGCAGCCTGTTGGGCTATCCATCCTCAGGATGAAGGGAAGGATCATTTGTACTTCAGAACTTTCCCAGAAAACTGATCGGAAGCTCAAAAGCACACCTAGGAGAATCATTACTAGATTGTCAATTAGGGAATTAGTCTGGACTCTTTATTAATCTTAGAGATTTATCTTTCACAGTATTAACTGAAGCTGGCATTTAAATAAAGCATAGCTACCTAGAAATGGATTTTCTTGTTCATTTTCTTGCACTAAATTACTTCCTTACCTTTTAATGGTTATAAAATATAATTTCATTAAAACACACACACACATTACAACCTACAACTTTAGTTCCTTCCCAAGATGGGGGTAGGGGTGGGGAATGAGATGAGGAATGAATCTTAGTCATTAGACATTTTATTAAATGCTCTAACTAAAACTCTGAAATTGGCCCAAAACAGCAATCAGAAAAAAGCAAACAGACTTGGAAATTTTCAAATACATTTTCTCAATTCCCTGGCTGATAGTTTATTTTTAATTGGCACAGGTATATAGGATTAAGGGGAAAAACTCATAGGAAACTGAGGCATAAATGTCACAACTGTCAATTATTTTTAATGAATCAAAGAAAATGGAATGTATCATTAAGCATAACAGAGATCACTTAAAATTAAAGTGAACTGGGGCAGCTAGGCAGTGCAGTGGATAAAGCACCAGCCCTGGATTCAGGAGGACCTGAGTTCAAATTCAGCCTCAGACCTTGATACTTGCTAGCTGTGTGACCCTGGGCAAGTCACTTGACCCTCACTGCCCTGCAAAATAAATAAATAAATACAATTAAAGTGAACTGGTAACTGCCACTGAATGTGGCAGCGTTGAGGTTTTAGGGATAAATACTTGAAGTGCTTTCCCATCTGTGAGGTTCATATCCTCTTTCAGCTGAGCTTCAGAGAATGGTCATTCAGATATCTTATGCTTACAATTGTTTTCCACATCTGACTCCTGTGGAGAAGGGCAGGTCAGCCTTTCTCATAACAGAATTTTAGCCATTGCTGATCAGGAGTCTATATAGCGACAGTAAACCAATACCCACCCAGTCACCCCATCTCTGTGATTGCTATAGTAGCAACAAGTTGAAAAGGCATTCGAAAGATAACAGATGTGCTCATTTGGATCATAGAGACTGAATTGAGACTCTAGAGCAAAGAAACCTGGAAGGTAAAGAGGTTCTCAGAGATGGAGTGAGATTTCTCTGGTGGTTAGAGTTCAGTAAAGGCATCTAGGGAGAGCCCAAAATGCTGAGCTAAGTGTCCTTTGAAGAGTATAGCCCCATAGAGGCTGGACAGACCAATGCCTTTCATTTGCCTCATAGATGCCTGATGATCTCCTTGACCATGGGAGTCCACTTCCCATGTTTCTGTGATCATCCTATCAGTTCCCTGTCCTGGTGCTAAATTTGGGGGCAAATTGGACAATGGTCAGCCAGGAGGAATAGTAGACACCGTTTTAGCACTCAGAGAACAGAGAGGTTCTCAGACTTCCCTGGAGTGAGGCCTCTTGCTCAGTTTAAGCCTAGAAGGCATCATCAGGCTGACCTTTGGAGTCACAGAACTCAAGTTTGAATCTCCACTCTGACACAGATTATCTGCGTGACTTCGGATATCACACGTCATCTGTTTGGGCTTCCCTTTCCTCACCTCTAAGATGAGAGGTACAGAATGGATGACTTCTAACATTCCTTTATGATTTATGACTGCTTGACCATCTGAAAGACCAAGGATCCTGCCTCCCCTTGAAGAGACTCTCAGTCCCCTGGGGAGAGCCATCCATCCAACTTGTGGTTATTTCAGAGAGCTACTTTTCCAGGGAACAATGTCTATTTCTTGTTCATTTTTAAGACACACTAAAGGTCATTAGAGTTAGAAGGGTCTGTCTCTCTAGTCCTTTCATTTTGCTGATGAAGAAACTGAGTCATTTAACCTTTATGAAGTTACTTGTCCAAGGTCCTACTGGTTAGGGTCATTTCAGAATGGAATGGACTCTAGAGATGTTCTAGGCCAATTTTGCAGATAAGGTTACTGAGGCTCATAAAGATTAAGTGACTTACATAAGGCTACACAGGTAATAAGTAATAAAACCAGGATTTGAATTCAGGTCCTTTTATTATATCCTTCCCCTACGGCACACTGCCCTCTCAAAGAAACAAGGGCCAGGAGGGACCTGCAGGCACAGGGCATGGAGTACTGGACTTGGAGTCAGGAGGACCAGAATTTGAATTCTGTCTTGGATACTTGCTTTGTAACCCTAGGAAAACCCCTTAACCTCTATTGTCTAAGTTTCCCCATCTGCAAAATGGGGAAAATAATGGTTCCTCACAGGATTGTTGTGAGGATTGAATGAGATAATATTTGCAAAGAGCTTCATAAGCCTATGCGATAATAAACCTCTGTAAGTCCACCCTAATATCATGCACCATGCATTATTAAAGTCCTACTATGTGTCAGGCACTGTGCTAAGCATTGGGGCTACACAAAGAGGTGAAAGACAGTCCCTGCACTCAGGGAGTTTATAATCTAATGAAGGAATGTGCATAATTGCTGTTATTGTTGAAACCCACTTTATCTGGTACGAACCTGATTTTATGCTTTTTTGGATATTTGAATTCGTCTCATAATCTGAAGATAATGTGGTATGATACTCATGTATGACGTTTCTCTAGTGTTTCATTATTTGCAAAATATTTTGTGTGATTAGCCCAGTGGAGAAGGTTCCTCACGATTCCTACGGCGCAGTGGCTAGCCTTGGAATCAGGAAGTCTTTGGTTCACATGCTGCCTTTGACTCATCCTGATGTTGGATTCGTTTCTTTTGGGAAGGAGGAGAGAAAGGCAGGTTGGGCAGCATGGCCCTGAGGGCACTTCCAAGACTGCATTTCTATGACTTCTAAGCCTTACGATGAGGTGGAGACATGCCCTGATTCAGTATTCCCATTAGACAGATGTGCAAACTGAAGTTCAGTGAAGTTAAATGATCACAAAGGGTTGGGTTTGAATCCAGGGCTTCCTGAATCCAGATCTAACCCTTGATATACTTTGCCCTGATATATCCTACAGGTCCTCAGACCTGAGTTCAAGTCCTAAACTTCTACTTATAGAATGGAAGTTCCTTGGGGGAAATGATGATTTTATTGCCTTTATCCTCTGTGCCCAGCATAGTGCTGGGCACATGGTGCTTAATGAATGATCATAGATTACGTAACCTTGGGCAAATCATTCCCCCTCTCTGGGTGTCAGTTTTCACATCTGTAAAATGGATGAGTTGGAACCCCTTCTGTTCTCATGCTATAACCCGCAGTTAGTCTCAATATTAGCGCTCTCTCTCCAAGTCAGGTGAGAAGCACAATTAATTAAAAGGTCGATTTCAAAGGGCTTCTGTAGTTTGGGTTCTGTTTGTTTGTTTTCTTGGGGTGCTTTCCATGTGGTGTTAATTATAAAGAAGGATGATTGTTAGACCTTGCGGGTCCTCCTCTCTGACAGTCTCTTCAGAGTGTGTCTACTTAATTAGAGCAAGGCTCTGGGAGGACTCCTGGGTCCTCGGGCAAGCCACTGTCTCTTTGCCAATCTGTTAAATGGGTGTGATAATACCTCCCTCACAGGACTGCCATAAGGCTTAATTAAGGCTTGTGAAGTGTGGTGAACCAGAGCGGTGATCTACCAGAGAAGGAAGAGCAAAGATATGTTATTATTATCCTTCCCTGTCAAAAAATATGTTTCGGTCAGAACAGAAATGTTTTCACACACCGTGTGGATGAAATAAATGTCTTTCAAAATCTGCAGCCTCCTCCAAGCCAAGCCAGGGCATTGACCTCCTTTCAATTGGGTCTCGTCAAACCTTATCAGATTTTATATACTGCCTAGGAGGTTGTACCGACAGAAAAATATCAACATTAATTCCAATTGGTGCCAGGTCATGATCAAAACAAAAGAAAGAAGAAAAATACCTCTCACTTTTATTTCCTCAGTGCCATTTACAAAACACTTTCCTAACTGAAGTTCTGTGAGGCAAGTTTCCCTGTTGGATATGTGAAGTAACTGAGTCTCACAGAAGTCAGGTGATCTCCCCAAAGTTGCACGGCTTTGGGACTGGGGGAACAGCAGGGTTCGGTAGCAGCTTGTAGGAGGTCTGTCGTGGAGGGCTTGGCTCTGTGCTACTTAGTTAGGCACAGGTTGCATGCCCATCCAAAGAATCCCAAGCTGAGAAGGAAGGCTGAGGAGCAGCTGGATGCTCACCATTACCTAACCTCATAAGCATTTTGTGTTCACTGTTGTTCAGTGTCAGAGCTGATTGAAATCCATGTTTCCTAACTCACTGAGTCTAACAGCATTTCCAGCCTCCCATGGTGGTCCAATGCTCTGTTCTCTTTTATTGAGGCAGGGCAGAGTGACTCATACAACGGTGAACTAGGAGGTCAGTGGCCCTGGATTTGGATCTCACATCAAACACTTTCTGCCTATGTGACCCTGCCCTAGTCACTTAGCATTCCCTGTTAAATGGGGGCAACAATGATTCCTACCCCTTACAGATGTGAGCATTAAATGAGATAATATTCATCATGGCAAGCCAAAGCTTAAAAAGTATGTCAAGGTCATGTGATGATTATTAGCATTATTATTTAAAGGAAAAGTTCAGATTGAGGGACTTTTTTTGAACATTTAAATGAAAGTATAAAGTGAAAGGCAGGGAAGGGAGAGATGTCTGTAGATAACTGTAGCCCTAGAGTAATAGCCATGAATATATATCTATATATCTCTATATATATATCTATATCTATATATATGTGTGTGTCTATACATGTATATGTGTACACACACACACACATATATATATATATATATATATATATATATATATATATATATATATATATATATATATATATATATTTCTTTTCCAGGAACTCTCATCTAGGTCAGAATGACATCCCAGATTGATGGATGGATGGATGGAAGGAAGGAAGGAAGGAAGGAAGGAAGGAAGGAAGGAAGGAAGGAAGGAAGGAAGGAAGGAAGGAAGGAAGGAAGGAAGAGATAGAAAGAAGAAATTACCTTGACTTAGATTTAGTTTAGTTAGTTTAAAACAAACACACAAACTTCCCTTTCATATTTAGGAATGAGAAGACCAGTAACTAAAGAATCCAGGCTTCAGATTTTTTTTTAATCTCTTTGGTCCTGGAGGCTAAAGAGTAACTTTATCATCTTAAATCATTTGAATTTTTCTAAAGAAGGGGGTAACTTGGATGGTTGAGTTCCTACTCCTGGCTTTGAAAAGGGGGAAGAGACAAGGATAATTGCCTTGACTTTTTGCTCCAGATACAGTTTGCCCACTGTAGACAGAAACCCTGAACAATCACTCCATGAAGGAAGCTTTTCAAATGTTTCCATAACATCATCTAAACTTCTGAAGACTTCACCAAGGACTTTTGGTAGTAGGAGATACCAGAGAGCTTGTTATTATATCCCCAGGGGGTTTGGTGAAGAAAATACTTTGCTTCCCAATGTCAGTGTTTGTTCTTTTTTCCTCTGGTTGTCTCTATTTCCTCCTTTATCCCCAGTCGAGCTAACATGGGGACAAACTGGAAGGAATGTCTGGGTAGGAAGAATGCTCTCATTCTTTTGTATTGCTGGATGGGCAGCCTGGAGGACAAGGGAAGGGGAGCTTGGGTCTACCAGCTTTAGGGCAGGTGAAGTCATTCCTCCCTCCACCTCCTGCCCAGTATCAGAAGCTTGAGACCCCACCACAGAAATCCTTGAGTGAGACAGTCAGGGAATCTGGAAGGAAAGTGTGGCCTTACATACTTTTATCAATTAGAAATGAGTGGAGAGGTGAGATGCTAAAAAATAGTCCTCCTGTTTTGGACAGCTCAGGGCTTCCATTTTCCCAATAGGTTATTGGAAGAACTATTTTATTCCATGAAAAGAAGATGATAATGATTATGCTAATGATAAATTTAAGACTTGTCTAGTGTTTTACATAAATAATATCATTTGATTTTCACAAATTTTGCAAATGGGTAAACTGAGGCTGAGAGGTGAAGTGGTTTATCCAGGGTCATACACCTAGTAAGCCTTTGAAACAGGATTTGAACTCAGGTCTTCCTGACTCGCAAGTGTAATCGTCTATACACTATATGTAGGAATAACTTTGCAAAATCACCACTTTCCCAAGCCCCAGAATGAGCTTTTTCCTTTTCATTTTTTAATTGCATCTCCCTAGAATCTCCTGTGCCCCTGCCTAGTGAAAACCTTTCCTGAGCCCTGGTGACTGGTCATGGTTCTTCCTTCTTTTTCCTGAAATTATCTTTGAGTCCTTACCTACACTTAGGCTGCATTTGGAGTCAGAGGAAAGGCCGGGGATCAAATCCCTCTGAAGGCCTTGAAGCCATCACTTCACAAGATGAGGCCTCAGTTTCCTTATTTGTAAAATGAAGGGGTTGGACTAAGGTCTCTGGAGCCCCTTTCGGCTGTCTGTGTTTGAGTGAGTACGTGTGACGGAGAAGCTTCACCTCAAAGTATTCAAGACGCCTTCAGGAATCCATAGGAATCCCCATTGGATCAAACTGCTCCTGGAGTCAGCAGACAGCTGGGTTCTAGTGCCTCCTGTGACGCCTCCTGACTGAGAGACCTTGGGCGAAGGATTGCTCCTTACTAAGCCTCACTCACCTCATCTGGCAGGTGGGCATGAGGATACCCATAGTGCCCCCTCACAGATCTGTTGGGAGTCACAGAGGAGGTGATGATAATTACAGGAAGAGCCAGCCTTTATATGGCATTTTGTAAATCTTTGGCAGCCTGTACAAGGAGACAGTTTGGGTTTGTTCTTGTTATTGTCTTTTGCTCACAATGAGATGGGCTCAGACAGTCAGCGTGGATGAGTGCTTCCTATGCACAGAGCACAGAGGGCTAAGGGCTGTGGATACTAAGAAAGGCTGAGCCAGCCAAGGAGATTGGGGCCACATGGGCAGTGGGGTAGAGCAGACTCTTCTCTGGAGGAGATTCTTGTATGAGAGAGTGGGCCTCAGCCCCAGACCCTGCTAAGCCCAAGCCTGCTGGTCTTTCTGACAAGTGGAGAGTGAGCTGGACTAGCAGGTGTATCTGAGCTGGGATCCTCCCTGGGCTGCCCCGAAGGAGCTGCTGCCTACTGGGAGAGATGGTACTGCGCAGGGAGAGGGCAGCCTGAGAGGCTTAGCAGACATTTGCAGTGGCAAGGAACCTAGGAGGGCCTCCTGGAGGAGGCGGAATTTGAGCTGATATGGCTGTAGCGTAGGCTGACTATGAATGCAGGGCTAACCGGGCAGCATGGGGCCAACACTATAAACTCCTATTTGCTCTGTTAGGCTGCTCTGTTAGGGAGAGTTTTGTAAGCCCCTATCCCTCAGAGAGGAGGCTCTCAGCGGTCTCTCTTGATCAGTCCACTCAGAAGAATGCACACACTCACACACATGTGCCCACTTTTACACATATCTTCATACATCAGAGATAGCGTGGTATAGATAGAGAGATGGTTCAAGTCCCATGTCTAACATTTACAGGACACGTGATCCTGGACGAATCACTTAACTTCTCTGTGACTAAGTGGCTGAGAAGAGGCCAATCTGTGTTGGTAGAGAGACTTTCTTCTTCCAGGAGTTCCCTATTCCAATGTGATCGCAAGCTCTACTTCTTTCTCATTGATAGAGTAAAATAGACTGAGCCCTGTGTTAAGCACTGCAGGGGAGATAAATGGTGGGGGGAGGGGGTGGGGGGGGGCAGAGGTTTATGGTCCCTGCTTTCTAATCCTGAGGTGAAGAGGCACCTTTTTGTCCACCCATTTCATTGACTGGGGGAGCTCCAGGTATGAAGGCTCCCTCCAACAAAGCAGATCAACAGCTTGTCTATGACTTGAAGTATTGATTTCTTGGGTCATTGAAAGGTTCAGGACCTTGTCCAGATCACTCAACCAGTATATATATGTATGTATGCATGTGTACATATGTAAATATAAATGTATAGACACATAGGTTTAGAAATATAATCTCTGTATACACATACATGCATTGTACATGTATGCATCCTGCTACATAGAACACAAATATATATACATGTATATAAATATATACATATAGAAACACATAAACATAGAAATACATGCATATGTGTGTGTATATATATATATTTAATGAGGGGACACATGAACTCTGGTTTGCTTGACTCCAAAACCTGCTGTTTGTTGGTTCTACCAGCTGCCTCTCATCTATCACAAGGGAGAACATTTGTAAAGCACTTAGCATAGTGCTTGGCACATAGTAGGTCCTTCAAAAGGCTTGTTCTCTTCTCTTCCCTGGTGTATGACCATGGGCAGTGAGTGACAAATGGGCATCAGGGAGAGTGCCCTGCCTGGACTTTTACAGGAGATAGAGGCATTCTGGGTTGGCTGGTTAGGAAGGCTTCCTAGAAGAGGTGGCATTGAAGTGGGGTTTTGTAGGCTGGGATTTGGAAAAGTGATGGGGATTTTAGGCAGGGGAAACAAAACCAGAGAGGCAGCAAAGAGAGCAGGACATGGCAGAGGCTGGGGCAGGGATGGGAAAGGGAGGCTTTGGCTGAGAGGGGCTGGGAATCAGAGCATCACAGAATCCCTGAGGTAGAAAGAACTTAGAAATCATCCAGTCCAAGCCCTGGCTAAAAGTGAACCCCCCCCCCCACATATGTGCAAAGGGTCATTGCCTGAAGACCCCACGGCCTCCCTCCGTGACCTCCCGCCAGAGGAAGCCTGTTCTGCTCATGGGAAGCCCTCATAATGGCCCTGGAAGATTTCAGATTGCACCATTGGATGGTGCCACCTACGATGTGCCAAATACTGTGCTATGGGCTGGGAGGGCCACAGCAAAAGTGAAACAATCTCTGCCACCAGGGCATTGATCCTTACATGTGCATTAAAATCCTCATTTTACAAATGAAGAAGCTGAGGGTCAGAATCCAGATGCGGTGCCCACAGTCACATTGCTAGGGAATGTCAGAAGCAGGACTCAAACCAACCTCATCATCTTGATTCCAAGCCCATCATGGCACAAACCAACATTGTCTTAACCCCAAGTCCAACCTTTGGAGGGCAAACCAAACAAACCAAACCAAACCAAACCAAACCAAACCAAACCAAACCAAACCAAACTAAAACAAAGTTGATCAATTAAGGACAGAGTGTGTGAAGCATTGAATGCAGCGCTTAGCAACCTTAGACTTTGAACAGTACTTAATGGATAGCCATTGAATGTTTCTGTTGAGAGTTATTTCATGATCAAACCAGTGTTTAGAAAGATGAATTTGGCAATGGTGAACGGCAGCCCAGTATGGTGGTGGGAGGAAACTGGAAGCAGAGAGACCAGTTAGACTAATGTGAGATTTATGTGCTGAGGGCCTGCATTGGGGCAGTGGCAGCAGCAATGTCATTGGGAGGTATTAGTGATTGATTCAAAACAGAGAGGGTGATACAGTGGTGCCAAGGTCAAATAGAAACAGGTCTCTAATCCATACGTAAGAATCCCTGTGGGATACAAATTGACCTGCCATCTGTGTTTTCTTGCATTTTTATTTATTTTGTTGAACATTTCTCAATTACTTTTTTTCTTTTTTTTTGGTGAGGCATTTGGGGTTAAATGACTTGCGCAGGGTCACACAGCTAATAAGTGTCAAGTGTCTGAGGCCGGATTTGAACTCAGGTCCTTCTCAATCCAGGGCCAGTGCTTTATACACTGCGCCACCTAGCTCCTCCTTCTAGGACATTTTAATTCATTTTGGGCCACACTCAGGAGTGTTGTGGCCCACATACAGGAAGTATGTTTGACAAAATCGGGCCCTGAAAGATTTGGCACTTGATGAAATCGGTACCTTTCACCTCACCCAGTGGCAATTATTTGATTTTGGAGAGAACTTGACAAGACTCCTGAGGCAGTTGGAGGCTAGAGGCTGCCTATGGTCATCAGACTCACAAGAAACAAAGGCATTTTCCTGACCAAGAAGGGGTTACCCTCATGTTGCCCAGCCCAGAGATGGCCTGCCCTGCCCTTTGGGTCTCTGTGAGTTCTCTTTTTTGTTATGGCCAGCCAAGCACTTAGCTTCTGCTCTACCCCTGGAAACACTGGTGAGAGGCTGTGGTCAGCATTCTCCTCACTGATTCATGGCCATGAGCTAACGTCTCCAGTGAGATGAGTCACTGCTGGCCCAGGAAGGGTGTTCCATAGAGAAGGTGGGAAATCTTAAGGCCAACACAGTTTGGCTTCCCACTTGTTCTTAAGAATTGGTGGCCAGAAAACCGTCCAGACAGACACCAAACAGTGGGTCTGCAGGGCTCAGCTGGCCACTTGTAGTTGGCTGACTGCAAGAAAATAAATAAATAAATAAAAAAGAGCCTGCCTCTTTCTGTCTGTCTACCTGAGTTCAGGTGTGTTTTAAGAGTTAATTGAAAAACCAGCCTGTGATTTTTTTTCCCCTGCTGTGCTTCGGGCTAAGTAGGTGAAATGATGTGTTTGGGAGATGAATGTTCTTGCAAAAGGCAAGATGTAGCTTGCAGAGAACATCTGCAACCAACCCATTCTGCAGGAGATGGGGCCAAGGCTTGTTTGTGTCTTTACGCCTGTTTCAACATGCCACGGAGCACAGAGATTTTCTAACTGAGGAGGGGAAGACCGCTAAAAACCAGGATTTCTTAATAAATTGTGTACACACATTCCTATGGTATCAGGCTGAGCCACGCATGGGGTCTCTGTCAGGGGACTTCCCCCCGACCCGGGAGCTCCTCTTCTTGTTCTTCTCGCTCCCCAAGTCTGCTGGGATAAGGATGAAAAGCTTAAATCCACCACAGGGACCTGATAGAAATGTGTACTGACCTAAATCACATTCCCACTGAGGCACGAGGCTTCCCACAGGAGGGAGGGAGGGCAAGTCCTCTGGGGTCCCTTCTGCACAGAAGAGAAAACAAGGAAAATTCTTTAGAGGGTAAGCTGTTTCACCTGGACAAGCAGGGATGCCAGAGCCCCAGCCAAATGGAGAATGGCTTGCCTGGTGGCATTTGCCCTCTCTGAAAAACCACTGGATTCCCCCTCCCCCCCATCCTCCTCTGCCCGGAGTCCCATCATGGGTGCACCAAGTACTGGTGCAGGAGCACCAAGAAAATCGGGCTTGGCTTTCAGGGACAATCCCTGTTGTGACATTACTATGGAGGGCAGGGAGCCACCTCCCTAGCACACCTCTTATCAGGAAGGGGGTGAGGACAGGGTGTGGACATGGCTGCTTTTCCAGTCATTAGTAAAATGAAAAGTTGGCTGCCCCTTCTCACTCAAGTCTTGATCACACCCTTTTCCATTTTGCCTGCAACTTAATGAGGATTAAAACCCCCGGCTGAAGTCCTGAAAGACAGAGGGAATGAAGGGCACAATGATAATGGGAAGAAGGTTCTTCCAGGCTTGTTGAAGGAGCCTTACACATGAAATGCAGTGGATAGAGCAATGGACTTGGAGTAAAGAAGGCTGGAGTTCAAATCCTGACTCATCTGCTTAATTAGCTGTGTGACCCTGGGCAAGTCACCTACCATCCAGGAACTTACATTTCCTCATTTGTAAAAGATGGACAGCTGGATGTGAGGGCATCCAAGGTTCCTAAGTACTCTGTATTTTGAGGGTTTAGTAAGGAAGCCAGTTCTCCTGACTGGGCCTCAGTTTCTCCATCTGTCAGGTGAGGAGACTGACCTAGGTGCTCTCTGAAGTCTCTTTATGAAGGCTCTTACCCATGTGGCCCCACCAGCTGCTCTCACTTGTATTCATTGTGTAGGTGTTATGTACATGCTGCCCCCCACACACACACATACAATCAATACATGCAGACATATGTGCATGTATTCATTTACATTTATAGGTGGGTATACACGAGTGTGTGTCATCTCCCTGGGGAGCTGGTAAGCTAACAGACTGTTAGGTATACAAGGCATGTAAGGCATGGATGATTGCACCCATTTTAGAGATGATGAAATTGGGGCTTATGGTAGCTGGGTGACTTGCTGATGACATCTAGCTAGTCAATACTAGTGGCAAGATTCCGGTCCATTCTCTGAGTCTCCTGCTGTTACAGTCTTCCCACCATCTTCTGCCGCCCTTTGCCTCAGAATCATTTGTCTCATATCCCCTCGAGCTTCTCAAGAGAGGAGCCGAACCTCATTGATCTCTGTGGTCTCCTCGGCGCCAATGGCCATGCCCTGAAGAGAGGAGATGCTCAGAGCTGGTGGCATTGGATCTTGGATCTGCAGGGTTTTTACTCAGGGCCCAGAAATATTCTTTTCCTCTCCTGAACACAAAAGCAGTGCAGGAAGGAACTTGGCAAAGCTAGAAACCAGGTGGCCAGGCCCAGTAACAGGGAATTTCTAAGAAACTTGAGAGAGGCACCGGGTGAATAGCTCAGAGAAGACTGAGCGTGACATCCACCAGAGCCGAGGGGAAGAAGAAGAAGAACAGTGCTGACATCCTCATCTCCTAGAATTTCCAAGGGGCCCAAGAGAGCAGATTTGCTGCTATAAGAGCACAGTACATAAGTAAGTGGGGCAGGGAGGAAGGTCTTGGATTTTAGAGGCAGAGGCCGAATGCAAATCCTGGCTCTGTCCCTTGTTAACTATACGACCTAAAGGAAGCTGCTTTACTTCATTGACCCTCAGTTATGTCATCTGTAAAATGAAGGGCCTGGACAAAGGGACATCTCGGTCCCTTCTAGGCTGTCCAGGACCCCCTGAACCATCCTCTCATGCAGGGAAATTGAATAATGTGCTAAAATGCTACAGAAATATGAGCTAGTACGTTGAATTCATTCCAAAGCAAAGTTTGTTCTGATTTCCACGTATACTTGCACAGACGTGCACACCTAGTCTTGGGCATGTGTCAATGTGGCACTGTCTCTGGAGTCCTGGACCGCCATCTTTGGGCCCAATTGACTCTGTGGTTCATTGAGCAACAAGCCCATCTTGCCTGGGTAGATTCAGCCAGAATTCTAAAAATGTGGGCAACCTGGGCTTGTTTGCCTTGGAGTTGCATCAATCCCTCTAGACTTGAGGGCTGATGCTTTCCACTTCTCTGTACTTCCAAAAAGTGGTTCTGCTGCTGGTAGGATTTTTTTTTCTCTCTAATAAAATAGTTCTGAGCTAATCGGTCCTTTAGTGTGGGGTAGGGAGAAAAGAAAATGCTGGTTTTCACATCAGAAAGATCTGTGTTCAATGTAGGTTCTGTCACTTACGTATGACCTTGAATCAGTCACCTCCTATCTCTAAGCATCAGTTTCCTCACCTATAAAATAGGAATAGCAAGTAAAGTGTGTGGGTTAAACCAGATGACCTTTGAAGCTCCCCTCCAGCAACAAATCTCTGATCTTGCAATCCACACACAAAAGAGGCTCTGGATATGTTTGGTCTGTACTTCTGTAAAGGGTTTTGGAGAGACATGATACTTGCACATTAGAGAGTATGGTAAAGAAGAGAAACTGAGGAATTGGGGCCCTTTCGGGAATGAAATTGTTGGCCTTGGCAGCACTGGTCCAATGACATCAAAGGGTTCGGATGGTTTCTTCAGGGTTTCCTTTAATTCTGAGTACAGTGAAAAGATTTCCATTACAAATAACTCTCTTCATGGAAGGGGCAACTTTATGTCGCCATCATAACAGCCACTTGCTCGGTGCTGAAAGATTTATGAAGCACGTTCTGGTCATTATCTCATTAGAAGCTCATAACATTCTGTGCATTTGGGAGTACAATGGGTGTCATAGACCTGGAGTCAATGAGACCTGGGCTCTTCAAATCCACACCAGTGGATTAAAGAGGCCTAAACATGGCACCAGAGAGTCCCGGATCCCAGGGTCTTGCCTCTGACTGACACTCACTGGGTGCCTCACTAACTCTGAGGCAAGTCACCAAACCTCTGAGCCTGTTTTCTCATCCCTACAACAGGGACAGATTCTAAAACCTGGGGTTGTCATGTGGAGAAGATGTAGAACTCTTGGAAAATTTGAAGGCCCAGGAGAGAGTCGCAAAAGTCTTATTGCATTTTAAGTGAGGCAAGCACAACCCTGTACAAATTGTTCTTTTGACAACCAATAATAGACAAGAAATACTGGGTGTACATCGTCCAATGCCTTGTAACCGTAGAGCCGTCCTAGTCACTCATAGCTTCCATCACAGTCCCTTCCTAATTCATTGGCTTTATTCTCCATATTCATTAACTATTGACATAGACTGTGGGTTGCAAAGGCAATTCTGATCTTCAAGTTGACTCTCTTTTCGTAACAATATCGTGTCCTTTACTTTCCAGATACTCCCCATGTACACTCAGACATGAGCCCTAGAACACTCAGAGAATTTCTTTGGGAAGTGATGAGTTAATTCCCACCAAGGGCTCTCTAACCCTTTCCTGACCATGTCCAATAGCCACTCATCTCTCTGAAGAGCCTTCCATTAGAGCCAGAGAGCCAGCGCAAATGAGGCTTGATAGCAAAGCTAATATTTAATCACAAATTCATGTTTCTCCAGGGTTCATAGGGAGAAATGATCGCATATCAGATAAGCTGGGCCTCTGCGATGAGGACAAATTTTGTCCAGAAAATTAGCTTAGCCTGGTTGAAATGTCATGGTTGCTTTTTTGTTTGCTAATTAAAGGACTAAATGGGCAAAGATTTGGAGAAAATTGTCAGAGTGACACAGAAAACTTTGAGGGTTGAATCTAGCTAGAGGTGAGATGAACTGCATTTTCAGACTGTTCCAATTACTGTCTAAGTTGTACCTTGAAAATAATATGTGTGTTCTCTCTCCCCTCTTTCTATGCGGCAAAAATTCATTTCACAGGATCCTATGGAGGGAGAGACAATGTGGTTACAGAAACATAGGAGCCACATAATTCTTGGCTGCTTGTATTGTGCTATCCTTCACAATTAAAGTTTGAAGTCCTGAGTTATATTATATTTAACACTATGTTAGGAGAAATCTTGGACACTGTTTCTTAGATGGGAGGGTGTGTTTCAGTAAATGGGTTAGGCAATTTGGGATTCTGTGTCAGAATCTTTGTTCCTGGATCACTGAGTGTCCCTAAAGTCAAACTCTAGACCTGGGTACAATATCTGAGGCCAGGTAGGTTTTTTATCTCCTTGTCCAGGGGATGAATTCCCTCTATCTCCTCTTTGATCCAGTACCTGGCACAGTGTAGGTAATTCATAAATGCTTATTGACTTACTGAATGACTGATTTTCCACCCCCTCAGTGACAGAGAATTCACTTGGTTTACAAAATGTCCAGTCTGCATCCATTCCCACTCTATTTAAAGAACAAGTAATGAGGTATTTGGGAAGAGTTTTAGTTCTTTGAGGGGAAAAGTAAATGTAATTTATTGGTAGCAATAAATTCACTTTCCCATAAAGGAAAGATCTCAAAGGACCCTCAAAGCATGACAAGCTTTTGACAAATGGGATCAAATCACCTGTGATGTTTGCAGCTACCTTCAGTCCAAATTGCTAAGTTATGCCATACAAGATTCTTTAAAAAGCATTTCACAGTTGAACCAGTGCGCCATTAGGGAAATGGAAAAATCCCTGAAGGCTCAGGTATCAGCCTCTGCCAGCAGCAGCTCATCAAATGAGATGGGTCAGACTTAGTAGAGCAACTCCTCCCCCCACCATTGTTGTCACCCCCAGTTCTTTCTGAAGATGTTGCCCATTTCCAGTGAAATTGAATCATGCAATTAGGGGGTTAAGAAACAAGTTGGTTGAGAAGAGAGCTGTGCTTTCTTGGATGGAGAAGAAAAGGGGGTAGAGCAGGAGAAGGGGGTGCCTTAGAGAAAATCGGGTCTGATGCTCAGGATGTTAAATGATTCCTCTGGTCATTTGGTCATTCAAGATTGGTGTTGATAGCTCCCTCCCTCTGTAAGTGACTTACAGAAGTCACTTTGACATAAGTAGGCACAAAGTCACAAGGCTCACTGTGGGGTCCCCACCTAGCATGATGACAATACAGTACATTTTCTAAATACTCTTCTTTTTGATGGGAGAGAAGCTACTCAAAGCAGTTATCTATTGTGTTTGTGTGCACACACAGTCTAACTCTTGTATGAATGCCATTTTTAAAGGATGAGGTGTTTTGGTTTGTAACTAACCGTCTCTGCTTTAGTATCCTCGGGAACAGGGTGGACATTTAGGGTGAAGTCTAGGCCTGCGATTCTGGTATACGAGGAAAGCTATGGCGAGGGTAGTCTTGGGGGGAAGAGTTGGTCTTTGACAGTGCATGAAGGCTTAGAAAGAAACACGAGTCCTTAGAGCTATGACCACTTACAAAAAATCAAAACCCAAATCAGGTAGGTGGTCCTTGTTGGTGAGGGAAATAGTACATGCCCTGACCACCAGTTCATTATTAGTTCATTCAGACATCTATCGTATGTTCACTCAACAGTTACTTCTATACTACTACACAGAAGGCAGAAGCCTTAAAGGTGACACAGTGATAAGTAACAGAAGAATAAATGAGCAAGTTTTTTATTCATTATGATTAAGGCTAAAAATAGGAAAACAAAAAGAAAAATAAGACATTCACAGCTCTTGAGGAATTTACACTATAATGGATGGAGACAACAACAGAAAAGAATGTCTAGTTGCAGGGCAGATGGACAGAACTGGGAGTCCTAAGAAGACCAAGGAAGAGTTCCTTCCTTCCTTCCTTCCTTCCTTCCTTCCTTCCTTCCTTCCTTCCTTCCTTCCTTCCTTCCTTCCTTCCTTCCTTCCTTCCTTCCTTCCTTCCTTCCTGCTTTCCTTCCTGCCTTCCTTCCTGCCTTCCTGCCTTCTTTCTCTTCCTTCCTTTCTTTTTTCTTTCCCTTCCTTCTTTCCTTTCTTCCTCCTTTCTTTCCCTTCCTTCTTTCCCTTCCTTCCTTCCTTCTTTTTCTTCCTTCCTTCCTTCTTTCTCTTCCTTCCTTCTTTCCCTTCTTTCCTTTTTTCTTTCTGTCTCTTCCTTCTTTTTCTTTCTTTTTCATTTCTTTTTCTCTTTCTTTTCTCCCCCCTCCCCTCTTTCTGTCTGTCTCTCTTTCTCTGTCTCTCATAATGTAGAAATCAGTATAGGAAAAATAATGTTGGACTTGGTCCAATAAGTTCTGGGGTTCAAGTCCTGTCTTCTACAATTACTAGCTATGGGAGTCACTTGTCCTCTCTGAGCCTCAACCTCTGATGTACAATGGGTATAATGCCTTCTCTGTCCACCACCCTCCTACTGTAGCTGTGAGGAGCCAATGAGTTTATACTTTCTAGCTGGGCACTATTTCACAGACAGAAGATGGACTTCTCTGAACTACCAGATTCATTTAACTCTTGATTTCCAAAGCACAGCATAACCTGGCCATAGCCCCTCACTCTTCTGTCTTGGGGGTCATTAGTGTCTCCCAATCTATAGGAGCATTCACTGTGATTTATGACTTCATATAACTCCTGTCTATACTCTGTGAGAGTAACAAAGAGAGCCAAATGGCCAAGTGCTTTCTGGGAGCTCCAGTGACCCTCGTCAGCTGAGGTAAGGTTTTGTCATTGAGAACTGGTAGAGGGGGTATACAAAAGGGAGCAGGATTGCCTCCTCAAGCTCCTATACCATATTACTGTCGCTTCCCCATAAAACGCTCCTCATTATGGCCTCTTAAGAGAGCAGGGAGTACATCTGGACAGCCAAGGGATGATTGGGCATGCTAGTCATCAAAACCTTAGCCATGTGCTACATTCCCTGCCCTACAAATTTCAGGTTTAAGGTGTCAATTCTACACTCGCTTATTAGATTCATTAAGTGCCTACAATGTACCAGATATTAGGTGCTGTTACAAAGAAAACCCAGAAATGGTTGTCCTTCAGTCGCATGCATTCTGTCAGCAATAAACTTGTTCACAGATGAATAAACAGAACACATTTACAAAGAGGAGAGGGAAGTTTTGCTTTGTATCCCCAACACTTGCCTCATTATCTGGACAATTGTGAGTGCCTACTAAAGTCTTGGTACCTTTTGAGTACTTAATAAACTCTATTTGACTGGCAGTATTTGCAAACAGCCTGAGGAATCAAGAAAAGCCCAGCTCTGGTGGCTGGGGATTCTCAGAGGCAAAAGAGAAGAGAAACAGCCTGTGCAAAGACATGGAGGGGAGAGATGGAAGGCTCCGCTGCAGGGTGCAGCAAGTTGGGCAGTGTAGCTGTATGGGACCCAGAGCTCACCAAGGGAAGGTCTATGGAATCCAATTGTTCTAGAAGGGAAAAGCCTGGAGCCAAGAATTTGGGACTTTTCCACATTCTCCATTTTTAAAAAGAAAGTCATGGGGGAGGTCGTAGGGAAATGGTGAAGGCCAGCAAGCAAGGAGGCTGAGTTCTCTTAGAAGCTGAAAATGGCAGACCTTTGGCTTGAGGCCTGCCTTACCGATTTACAAGCTCAATTACTGTTATGTAAGGGCAGAGTCTTAATAACAGCCCAACACCTCATATCCAAAGAATGCAGAGAGGGTTGCAAACAACAGTCTTAAAATACCCCTGTGATGAACCTGAGGGTTTTTTTTTTTTTAATACTCCATTTTATAGACTGGGAAACCAACTCAGGAATCTTCCCTGATTTGTCTACCCAGACCAAACAATGGCCGGCCAGCTAGGTCACTGTCTCCTGAGGGCCCTTGGACAACATATGGAGCCTGGGATCTCAAAGCCCACAAAGTGTGGTTTCTTCCCCCCTCACATTGCTTTTGGAGAAGAGGAAAAGAGTCCATAGGATCTATGTATTTGCATAAAAGCTGCTCCTGAACTTGGGCATTCAGCAGTGTCAGCACCCAGGGAAAAGGGCTACATCCCCTCTATTTCCCAGAGGGGAGAGAGAAAAGTCCAGTTCATTTGCTGTGGATTTCCAAACCAGCCAAGCCCAACCATCAACTTTCAGAGTTCCTTTTGACACTTAGCTGAGAAGATAAGGAACTATTATGAAAAGCAAGGCTAGTTCCCCTTGAGCCTGGCCACCAGTTCTCTATCTGTGTTCCGAATGCCCCAGTCCCACATGCTAACCTCCTTTTTCTTAAAGATGCAGAGATGAGAAAGGTACTATGGCTACAAGGCAGGTGTGTGTGAGATTGTTTTTCTCTCCTCAAATAAAAGTCCAAGAACAAGTGGGGTGTGTGAGAGTGCGTGTGTGCGTTACAGATGAAACAGATTGGGGAGCCTCAGAGACAAGACAATACATGCAAGGTATGAGCAAGACAAGACCAGAGGCGCCGGGAAGCTGGGCTACTGTCGAGTGCTCAGTTGAGACTTGTCTGCACCCCATGGCCTGGGGCATTGATGTAGAAATTGGGGACGCTGCTACTCGCTCCAAAGCCTGGCCTGATCAGACCTGCCCGGGTCTGAGTTTGGGAAAAAAAAGTGTTTGAAGTAAACATGAAAATTACTCACCTAATGATGTGTTTCTCTGGCACTGATGGGACTTTGAGAGCCTGACAGATTTAACTTGGGGGTGTTGGGGTCTGGCAGGAACTGGGAAGATGGAGGGGGAATGATTAATAGTGAATTTGGAAACGGCAAATTCCTAGGCACACCTGAGCGTGGGTTGGGGTCTGTGGGGGCAGGGAGAAGATAGAGTTCTAAGTGTATGTAGTTTAAAACTAGGTATATAAAATTTAAGTCCCAAACCGAGAGAGACCCAAGCATTTTTCATCAAAGACTATCTCCTAGATATTGACTAAATACAGGACAAGTTCACTGTGCTGGGGGGAGGGGGTTCCTTTACCCTCAAGCTGGTATTGCCTGCCAAGCAGTCGGGTCAGGACACCCTGTCACCCTAGGGCATGTGCTCCAATAGCCTTGGGTTCTCTCTCCTTTGATGGCACCAAGAGCTGACTTCACTAATATGATCAGCACAGTTGGCTTTCTCCATTCCCCTAGCTGATACACAGATTCTTCCAACGGCTTTGGCGCTCATCAATGTATGTCAGCATGTTACAACTGGAAGGGATGAGGGAGACTGACTCGTTCAAAACTTGGACTTTATAGAAAAGGCAGCACTGGTCCAAAGGGCCAGTGACTTGGCCAGGACCTCACACCCAGCAAGGGACTACAGAGATGTAAAATCAGATGTGCTGGCTTCTGAGGTCCCTTATCTATGCTCATTCCTCCCATTCTAGATGACTTCCAAAGTCCTTTCTGGTTTTAAATGTGGAACCCTGTCACATCCTGTCTCCTTGCCCCATGAGTTCTCCCACTGCAATAAGAATGAGAACTCTACAAAAAGTGCGAGGACCCCAGATGCAGTTCATCTTCAGGTGTCGCCTTGGGAGGGTTACTTGGTGCTTTGAAAGTTAATATTTTTGCCTGTTCCTTCCAACCCACAGAATGTTGGGACCTCTACTTCCCCACATGCTTTTATTATGAGTGAGGAATTAGCCATCCAAGGGCTTTGTAGTTTTTCAAATTGGGCTCAGTGCTGCCTTCATTGCAGTAAGGATGGAGGGTGATGAACATGTGCTTTAATTGGTATAATTTCAAGTGGGAGGGAAGGGGAAAAAGCCCCAAATGAAATATCCAGCAGAAAATGATGGCTCTATGGGGCTTAGGCTATTGCCCCTGTGTGTTTTGGGAGGCGAGGGGTTATTTCAATCCCTGAACAACTGCCTCATTGTAAAGTTAATTAATTCAGTGATTATTGAGGGAAAGATGACTAGAAACACTGCTGGTGTGGACCAGCCTTTCCATGTCAGTTTCTGCCAAAGGAATGTAAGATTCCTAAGGGCAGAATCTGCTTTATTTTCCCTTTATTAGTATGCCCAGTACTTCACACAGTATCTAGAACAAAGCATGTGACAAATCTTTAAGTGGCTGAAAAGCCCTTTAGATATATCGTCTCTTTTGACCTTCACAAGGACCCTATGAGGAAGACATCACGGGCCTTATTGTCCCCCTTTTTAATAATTAAGGAAACTGAGGCTTAGAGAGAGAGTAGCTTGACCCTGGTCACCTGGCAAATAAACATCAGAGCTAGGATTTAAAGCCAGGTCTTCCCAACTCCAAGCCCAGTGCCTTTCTTTGTGTTCCTAGTGCTTAGCGTACAGTTGGTGCTTAATTCATACTCCATCCTCATTTTCTAGATTAAGGATCTGGACTTATATTGGCAACCAAACAGGAAAATCACACATACTCAGGGGAGCCCTGCCCAAGGCTTGCTTCTTAAGAGGAATTTGTCCAGTGACCTTGGAGGGAGAGAAGCTGTTTGTGATGTGCTTGTAGAACTAAGGCATTTGGGAATCAGTGATCACCTACCTCCCCCCTCAAGGCATGGCCTTACCTCCTCACAGAGTTAGTGTGATCTTCTGCCCCTTCACCAATCCCATGTCATCTTCCAGACTAGATGACCAGTCTGCCCAGCATGGCCCTCCAGGAAGATCAATCCTTTCCTTCCCCACCCCACTTACAACCTGCTTTCCTCTTCCTCAAAACGCCCTTACCCAATTTCCCTTTTTTTTTTCCTTCCAGTAGCTTCTGAATCTGTAGGCATGGGCTTACTGTTAGGAGCTTTGGACCTTTAAACAAAAGCTTTAATCAACGTGCCCTGTATTTGGATGTCATTATCGAGACACAGTTTATTTCCTGGGGCAGTTAGAAGATGGTGTTCCAACATGATGAAGCATGCTTGGACATTTCCACCTTGAACAAGTGAACTGTAAAACAGTCGGAAGCCGCATTACCCCCTCCAGACGATCACTGTAGAGGGACAAGGGAAGAAAAGCCTTCTTAGGGGGTTTGGTTTCTCTCGTGGCAGGCCCATGTAAACCCCTGGAGATCAAACCTGGAAATGGACCCCTCTGCATGACTTCATTTTTAACAGAGACCAGCTTTGGGGGGAGAAAAACACAATTAAGGCTGGATTAAAGGCATTGAAAAGCAAATCTGATCTAATTTATTAAGTTACACCTTTCCTCTAAAGTTTTGCCTAGACAATACCCCAAGATCTCCGTTTTTCAGCCTGTTGACTTCCTGTGCTTATGGTGGAAATAAAGAGACTGGGCAGCTTGCCTGTGGATGGTGTGGCCCCCAGTAGAAGGCACATCTGGAACTGGAGGGGCTGCAGGCTGTTTCCAGGACCCTCTGGGGCAAGCCCTGGGAATGCTTAATTGGCCCCTCCAGAAGATGCCTTCCGTTGTCTCTGGAGCAATTGGCTTGGACTCTGCTTGTGTGCGACACAATTCATAGTCCCTGATTTTTAGCCCCGCCATCTTCTCTATACCTGCAGAACCCGGGTCTCCCCAGGCTGAAAGAATTCCAAAGAAGCTTAATAACTGTGGTTAGGGATGTCCCTCGGGACAAAATAACTAATTATTTTTGCTAATGCAGAGATGGATGGAGGAATGAAGGAATGGATGGATGGATGGATGAATGGATGGATGGATGGATGGATGGATGGATGGATGGATGGATGGATGGATGGATGGATGGATGGATGGGTAGGTGGCTGGATGAATGGATGATAGACATAGACAGATGTGTTTATACATATATATATATTTATCCATGTGTGTATATGTATTTATAATTATACGTGCACATATGTGTGTGTCTTTTTCCCAAGTGGAAGAAAGAGCTAGAGTTTTCCTGTGAGAAATGAACATGAGGAAAACATGTCTAAATGGATAAAACACTTGCTGAATGCTTAAACTAAAACCAAAGAGGTGGCTTTATCCCCTGGAAAGCTGTTTCTCCCCTCTTCCCTCTTCCTCTTTGTCCCCTGCCCCCGCCTCTCTCTCTCTCTCTCTCTCTCTCTCTCTCTCTCTCTCTCTCTCTCTCTCTCTCTCTCTCCTTTCTCTCTCCTTTCTCTCTCCTTTCTCTCTCGTCTGGTTTAATGACCCAATATGGGAATACATTCCTCTCCCCACTGTCACTTGAATCACCTGAATTGGTTAATTCATTAATCCTATCTCTGTGTTGGAACTCGTATTCATCATAGTTTAAAAGTGTAAATGGCTGGACAACCCCTGGACATCTACTTTAAACTTGTCTGTTTTATCTAAATACCTGAAGCCTGGTGCTAAGAGGAAGAGGAAGGCTGTGGTCTTGCCTCTCTGCCCCTTCCTAGTGAGATCGAGGCTCCCAGAGGACACTTCTTGTTTGAGCTGTTGAATGACTAGACGAACAGCACCCACAGTGGGCTATTGGTTCTTAAAACAGACATCCTGGGTGTTGGAGAGGACTGGACAGCATGTGTGGGCACCAAGCGCCACTTGAATCTGTCTTTCCTTGGAAAGATCTCTTCCTGAGGAGTCTTGTCCCCACTATCAGTCAGCCAGGAGTAGCCAAGATCTTCTGGAATGAGCAAAAGGAGATGAATCTCTGATGTCTGGTCCAACACTGGGCAGGAAGGAACTCTTCCATGATCCTCATGCCCCAGGTACTACATAAAGAATGAACCACAAAGGGCTCAACTATGTATTTGTCTAAGGGTATTCAGAGCGAGTGCATGGAAAATCTTGGTCTCATCCTGTTGGCAAGAGAACCAAAAAGTTCCTTTGAGCCCAGTTATGACTGAAAGAAATCCAGGGACTGAGGCCAAGCAATACCCTGCAAAAAGGGCTGAGATTTGAGTCAAAGGACTTGGGTTCAAAACCCATCTCTGGAAATTGTTACCTACCCAACCATGAGTAAATGATTTAATCTCCCTGAATCTTGCTTTTCTCAGATGTAAAATCTGGGGCTGGGGCTACATGGCCTCTGAGGTCCTTCTATGGTTCTCTCATCACCTCCAACAGTCTCTTCATTCTGACCCACCAAGTCCAAGTTGCAGGAAGGAAAACAATTTGAATGTCACCAGTAAACCCATCTCCATTGTGGGCAGGGCAGAGATCAGAGGACTCTGGATTTGGAGGAGAAAGGGGTCTTCAGGGTCTCCATGGACACATCTCTCCTTTTTCAGATGAGAGAGGAAGGCACAGAGAGTCCCACACATAGTTATTTTCATTTTCGGAGCTGCCTTTGACCTCCAAATGCTCTTTCCACTGACACTTAAAGGATGTGCCAGAGGTCACCCAGCTAGCCAGTGCTTTAAGGAGGCTTTCTAACCCTAGAGCCAACTCTTCTTACCAGGGCCCCCTGTCTTTATGGGGGATTGTACAAAGAAGTCCCTCAGGCTTTGCCCCTGTGAGAGTGGACTCTGGCACTTTGTTGTTGGTGGTCAGTGTTTACAGGTTTGAATCTTGGCACAACCACTTCTTCTCTGGGTGATCTTGGACAAGTCACTTTCCTTAACCAGGACCATTCTCTCCTCTGTCAAATGATGGGGGTGGCCGGGATGCCCTCTAAGGTTGCTGTTCAGCTCTGAAGCTCTTCTCTTGCAGCCCCCTTCCCACCCCAAAGCAGGAGCAGGCACTCACACCCTCCTACCTACTTAGGAAAGAGAAAGTTACCAGACTTAACATGGGCTGAGGAAAGCAGCCACATTCCAGGAGTGTAATGGGCCAAGTTGTGGTGCATGGTCCCCTCCGGGCTGCCCTCCCTTCCAGATGCTGCCAGTGTCCTCCGAGGGACACCTTTACACACTCCTGCACCTCCTCCCCACCCCCCAGGACAGGAACAAAGGGAGGAGGTAATACAGAGGGAACAGGGGAGGAGGGAGGGAGGGAGGGATGGAGGGAGAGAGAGAGAGAGAGAGAGAGAGAGAGAGAGAGAGAGAGAGAGAGTGTGTGTGTGTGTGTGTGTGTGTGTGTGTGTGTGTGTGTGTGTGTGTGTGTGTGTGTGTGTGTGTGTGTGTGTTTAGTGGGTTGGGAAGGGCCACCAGAGGTCGGGAAGGGGAGAGTAGGAAGCCCCTAGTCCCAGGCTCTGTCCAACATCCAGCATGGGTCTAGGTGAAGATGAAGAGGGTCAGGAAGGACCTAGAATAGAGGAGAGGCTCAAGGAAAGGATGGGATTTGAAGGTTGAAAGTTTTATGGGGAAATAGGGGGGGCGCAGCCTCCACTGGGGCTGGATGATCTGCCAGGAAGCTGGCCCCGAGGGGCCAAGCTGGCTGCCAGCCTCCCTAAGCCACCTCTGCTGACTCTCCAGCCATGCTCCAGCCTCCTCTCCACCCCCCTCCAGCCTGGGCAGATGCTGATGAAGCTGCCCTCTCTCCTCACCCCCGTCACTGCCCCTAGAAGTTTTCAGTGTCTTCAAAGAGCCAGCCAGGGGCTCCAGAGGCTAGGACTGATCTCTGAGTCTCGGATCTACCCAAGACCCCAACACCCAACAGGTGCCCGGGTCTCATCTGTGGCCACACCGGGTGTGCCTATGTGGGGCGGTCTCTCAGCTTACTGAGATCTGGATGGGTTATTTTTGTTGATTGGTTGGTTCTTGATTTGGCAACTGGATCCCAGAATCAGGTCCAAATTCCCCTTGGCCCAGACACACGGGCAGGTAGAAGAGATCCAGGTTCTGATGGAGGCCAAAGGGTGAGCTCCAACTGTACAGATGGGCAGAGGACCAGCCAGCCAAGCTCTAGATTCTGTGGCTAGAGGGGTGGTGCTGATGTTTGTCTTGGCAAGCTCTCCCAGGGTCACCCTGGGTGAGTCCCTTCACCTCCTTGATCCCGAGTATCCCTTCTGCTAAAAAGGACACCCCTGGACTCAGTCTCTGTGGAGCCAGTGGTATATTATTGGCTGTGAAAATGGTAGGCAGAGACCTTTGCTTCAGAGGCCAGACAGGGAGAGAAGCAAGGGGTTAATTTACCGCCTTAAGGAAGATAAAAGATCCCAACTAAGCAAGTCTTTTCCTTCTTCCCCTCTTCCAGCTTTCAGAATTCATGCCCAGAGGCAACCACGTCCTCCCACCCCCTTCCTGGCAGCACCTCCTCCACCCTCTCTTCCGGAGGGCCCTCCCCCTTCCTCTGCCCCACCTTGCAGAGCAGACTCTGAGTCGGGATACTGGGGGGCAGGGGGTGGGCTGGGCTGGGGGGGCTGTCCTGTGCTTGGCCCCTCCGCCTGTCTGACCTTCCCTGGGCAGCACACAGTGCCCGCAGGGCACAGAGCCTCCGGGGCCCTGGGATGCACCAGATGCATTCATTGCTCAGGGCTTCTGGCTTGAGTTTCACAGCAAAGATGGGGAGGTGGGGGAAGGGGGAAGGTGGGGGAAGAGGGGAGGGGGCCCTCCCCCCACCCATCCTGTCCCTGGGGTCGTGTGGAGCCCCAGTGCTTCACGGCTAAGCTGCAGCCAGCAGAAGGGCCCACCTGCCCGATGTCAACATCTGTGGGCGCGGCCCGGGAGGAATGTGCCGCTCCCAGCCCGGTGCAGCCCATTAATCCCAGTCGCTGACAGGTGGCAACAGGCGGCCCTTGGGCTGGGGCTGTGAGGGAGGGTTCCCCCCCCTTTTCTTTTCTTTCTTTTTTTTAAAAACTTCATCACCACAAAGGAGCCTCCCCCCTTCCTAGGTCTGACTGCTGGCTGGTGGGGAATGAGGGTAAGGAAGGAGAGAGACAAAAAGTGAAAGCTCCCTGGGGCGTCCACCCTGGTGCCCCAAGGCCACTTTGGGACTCTCAGCAAGGCTCTTCTGGCTCTTTGCTCATTCGTACACTGAAGTGTGTGTGCGCCCGTGTGAGCTTCAGCACTTGCAAGTATTCTGCAGATGGGGAAACTGAGGCTGAAATAAGCCCCCTGCTGGGCCCCCTTGTCACCCAGCCAGGAGTGAGGGGTGCTTCAGAGGCAATTTGAAACCAGGTCTTCTGACTCTAAGCCAACAACTCTCTCCTCAGGACCCCAGACTCGCAGAGAGCTGGGAGCAATATTTGAGCTTATCTGATCCACTCCCCCCACAGATCTCAGGATGGCACATGTCGCATCTCTCTTGGGTCATGGCTTGGGAAAGCAGGTGGAAGCCATTCTATGGAAGAGTAGGAAATGGGGTTTATGGAAGCCCTGCGGGCCAGTCTGGAGGGGGCAGAGGCCAGGGCTCGCCAAGTTCACCATTCAGATTCAAGACACAGCATAAGCAAAGTAATGGAGGCTGGGTTCTCAAGAGAAGAGCCTCCCACTTGGGTGGTGTGGACCATGCCTGGTACATTGCCCTCAACTTTCCTTCACGGCCTGACATTTCTCCGCTTCCAGGATGGATGCAGAGTCACTTCAAAGCAATGCTGCCTGCCCACCCCCTCCCCCAGAGGCCATTAGCACAGCCCTCTTTTCTGCTTCCTGAGCCAGTGTGCAGAATTGGATGGATTTGAACAGTGACAGTTTTCATTACCTTCCGTGTGTCCTTGGGGGTGGGGAGAGACTGACAATTTTAAGTTGTTTTCTTTTTTCCCCTCATACATCTGTTTTCTCTCTATCCCATAGTCCCTCAGTGAACTTCCTGGATGGACTACTTTTCAGAATCCCACCCCCAAGCATTTCCTCCTCCTTTCTTTGTCCCTTTATGGAAACTAGTCCTAGTCTTACCTCTGAGCCTCAGTTTCCGGATCCTTCAAGAAATGCTTAAAGTAACCTACCCCAGGGACCATCTCTACAGAAGAAAGAAGCAAAGCCGCTCCCTCCCTCACTGGGCACATAGCTCATCTATCTCCTTTGCTGCCAATGGCACAAGAGGCAAGCCCCTCTCCCCTACAGGGCCACCAAAGGCCAGATTTCAAGGCATCTCAGAGGCAGGACCTAACCATGCATCCCCTTCCTGCCTTGCCCAGCAGGCTTCCCAATAGTGGGGAACCTACTGCCTCCTCAGGAGGCCCCTTCTGTTCTGTCATCAATGATCTTCTTTTCCACCCCCACCCCACCCACTGCTCTTGCTTCCATTGGAGCGCGGAAAGTCATGGAATCCTTTGTACAGGTGAAGGCCATTCACATATTGGAAGAGAGCTTTCCAACCCCCAACCCTCAACTCCCCACACACCTGGGCCTTCTCTCCTCTGGGCTAATAAACCTCCACAGTGCTGTCCAGACTGGGATGCTGAAGGACTCCCTCTCCGCTGTGAGTGGGAGCAGAAGGTAATGAATACCATAAAGTAATCTGAAAGAAACTTGTGTGAGTAACTTAGAACATTTGTCCTAAACCTTGGTCAGTTTTCATGGTGAGATATAAGTAGATGGCGGGTGGGTGTCAAACGTATATATTTTTTAATTTTCAGAGACATAGCACTGACTGTTTCTGGAACTGAACGATCGGCACTGCTGTGGGTTTTGGTACGTTGGGGGCTTATTTCTGAATGTTGGGGAGTGAAGAGAAATCCCCATTATGTTCTGAAGACATGTTAGTTACATATGAAGTGTTGGTTATCATCACAAAACACAACATCTAGAAGGACCAGAGACTAATCAACTGATGACTAAGCATTTATTAAGCACCTACTATGAGTTACAGCTTGTGCTAAGAGCCGAGGATCCAAAGAAAGAGCAGAATAGTACCTCCCTTCAAGAAGCTTGCATTGTAATGAGGGTGATAAATATATATAAATGGGAACATACTAGATAACTACACAGTAGATGGAAGGTGGCTTGGGGGAGGGGGGTCAGTGGTTGCTACGGAGTGTAGGAAGAAGACACCCCCCTGGAGGCATTTGATTGTATAATTCCTGTCATTGCCAGGGTTCTGGGAGGGAACTGGGCATACCTCAAGCCAGCTCTCACTTGAATTTCACAAACAATCAGTACCATTTCCTCCAGGAGATTTTGAAGGGATAAATGGTTGAGCTGGACAGTTTGATTTGTAAAAGCTCCTTTGTTGACACACCTTCAGGAGAGGGGGGTGTTGAGAAATTGGGCAGGTGTCTGCTGATATTAGCTGGCATGTGGCTGGATGAATGGAGATGCTGCATTACGAGTGTGGATGCCAAGTGCCTGTAACACAGTATGCCTACTCAGGCAGGTGGCGAGGGCAAGACGAAGGATGCTGGAATGCTTTGTCAAATGTTTTCCTCCTCCTTTTTTTTTCTTTTTCCTTGGAACATGTTATTAGTAAAGGACTAGATTTACTCTTGTTCTCAAAACCTCCCTGGAGTGAGCTTTTGGTTTAGAACCTGCCTTTTCTTTAGGGACATTTCTCCCTTCACCTTTGCCTCCTGGGGTTTAAAATCAAACTAACCCAGGGAATTCTTGTTTTCCTCTATTCCTTTATCATATGCCTTTATTGTTTTGATTTCCTTTATTTGGTATAATTTCCTTTATTATTCTTTATTTTTCTTGTATTTCTTTGTTATACTTTTATTGCAGAAGATCTAGATATGGGGAGTTGGAGGCATTTGCTCATTTCAGTGACTCCTTCTCTCTGGAAAGAACACGATATCAGATTTGCCAAAGAGGAAACTTGATGGGGCCCAACCCTGAACCTGCCTCCCCAGATTCTAGCATTTGTCAGTTTGGGCAATCTTGAGTTTTTGCAAACACCTCCAGGAAAAAAGAAAAAAAAAAAGATGGAAATAGAAATGGGGGATGGGATTCTCACTCTTTAAATAGCCATCTTCCCCCCAACCAAAAAGGGGCTGCCACAGCGCCATCATCTCACTTTGGTCACTGGGCCTCTTGGCCCACAGCTTCCAGCAGAGATGGCTCCTCTGATCTCTGAGCTCAAAGCTCCAGCTTATGTGTTTGAATTGCCCTTGCTAAGTCCGATCAATGATGTTCTCCCTCTTGGGTTGGTCAATATTCCCCATTTTCTTTTCCTTTTTCTTTTCTTCAGGCAATGAGGGTTAAGAGACTTGCCCAACGTCACACAGCTAGTAAGTGTCAAGTGTCTGAAGCTGGATTTGAACTCAGGTCCTCCTGAATCCAGGTGTGGTGCTTTATCCACTGTGCCGCCTAGCTGCCCTGATTCCCTGTTTTCTAAGCTGAAGCCCACACTGCGTGTTGAGTTGGCCATGTGCACTCAGAGCATGTAAACCCTATCCGTGCTTTTTTTCTTTAAATCTCTCGAAAACAGAATCCCTGACAGCCAGTGGGCATGCTGTGCCCAGGCTCAGGGCTGTCTGTCATACAAACCCAGTGAGGACATTCTGCGGTGCTCACAGAGCTGGTGGTTTAGAAGCCAAGGACCAACAGACCCCTCCCTCTGCTCTTTATTTCCTGAGTACCTGGGGTCATGTCTTTTCACATCTGCTGGCCTCAGTCTCCCCATCTGTATAAAGGTGACAGTTAAACGAGGTGATTTTCAAAATCCCTTCTAGCACTAATGTTAATGGTCAGAGGGGGAAGGCTAGGCATGGCACTTTGCTCCATGGACCCAGGATGGCTTTAGGGTTTCCCATCATTCCCTCCCATCCATCTAGGATTCATGGTTACCTGCTTGATCCCAGAGGTTACTGCAATGGTCACTGGAGAAAAAGCCTGGCCCCTTGTTTGAGGCTCTTGCCCTGTCTGAGCAGTGCTGCTTGGACATCCTCTCGCCTCTCTTGACTGTGATGCTTCTAATGCCTTGTTCTTCAGAACCTTGTGGACCTAAACACATACGTGTGAGTAGGGTAGCATAGTGAGGAGGGAGCCAGCCATGAAGTCAGGAAGACTTGCCTCTCATCCGTACTGGCTGTGTGACCCTGGGAAAGTTTCTTAACCACTCACTGTGTTTGACAACCATGAAAACTCTAAGATGTACCAGAGTGGCTGCCTACATCACTGGAGGGAGTTTTCACAGTGGGAGTACTCACATTGAAGAAATCACAGGTCTGGACAGGCCTTGAATAGTGTATTTATTATGTATGCTTTCAAACCCACAAACCAAATAATTTATGCTAATTGTCAGAAATAGGTCAATAAATTCCTAAAATCCTCAATTGTGCTATGTTCTACAGGGTTCTTTGTTTTGATGGTAATGCTGCAAGTCCAACAGTATCACCAGGCCATCCATAGGAATGGTCCAGGCCAGGAGTCGCCTTTGGGGGCCTCCTGTCTAACCCTCTCACTTTACCTCACTTTTCACAGAGGAAATGGAGTCCCTGAGAGGTGACTGCTCAAGCTCACACAGCCAGGAGTAAAGCTCAGGACCCCTCCTCTGTGCCCCTTGATCTCCTGCGGGCATGTCCCAAGGACCAGAAACCAGGCCCAGCAAGGATCTGCTCTCGGCGGATAGAGCCTGGAGCTGGTCTGGAATCAGGAAGACCTGAGATCAAATCCAGCCTCAGACATCTCCTAGCTGTGTGTCCCTGGGCAAGTCACTTGACCTCTGATTGCCTTAAACAACAGGAGAAGGAAATGGTGAATCATTCCAGTATCTTTGCCAAGAAAACCCCAAATGGGTCACAGAGTCAGACACAACTAAACCAACAAACAATACCAAAGGATCTTTCCCCTTTCTCATTTCCAGGCACTTCCCAGTAGAAATGCCAGATGGAAGAGTGTTCTTTCAGGGGAGAGGCACTGGGACATTTGTCGCTAGGGTATCTAGAATGGGTTTCCTTTGTTATCCCCAAGCCCATTCTACCTGCATACCCTGCATCATGCAGAGCTGCACCATGACTGATCCCCCTATTAGAGTATAAGCCCTTTGAAGGCATACACCACAAAGTCACTTTTTAGCTGTGTATACTCAGAGCCAGCAGGGTCTTTGCTTGTAGAATGAACCCCACAATCTCAGGGGTGGAAGAGACTCTGAGGTCATCTAGTGTAGTAAGTCCCTGAGTCACAACACGCCTGATAGGTTCTCATCAATCCTGTTTTAGAAGACTCTGTGAAGATCCTTGTTCAGGCCGGAGGAGTTGGACAAGATGGCCTGTGAAGTCCCTAAAAAGTGTAAGATTTGGTATTTCTGAGTTGGAGAACTCTCTTTGACTCCTACCAGTATGGCCAGAGTTTTGAGGAGAGGTAGCCTTGCCTCATGTGAGGAGGCCTCTGGATAGACCATTGTTTCCTTAAAACAGAAGTTTGGGGGAAATAATCCATTACAGGGAAGCTATACAGGAGGACCCGAGTTCAAATCCAGCCTCAGACACTTGACACTTACTAGTTGTGTGACCCTGGGCAAGTCACTTAACCTCCATTGTCCAGCAAAAACCAAAACCAACCAAACAAACAAAAATACAAAAATAAAAACAGAAAACCAGAAGCTTGGGATATTTGATGACTGGATGTGCCCTTCTCCTCCTCTTTGGCTTCCTCTTCTGTATAATAAAGGAGTTGACCTAACTGACCGACCTCTGAGATTCCTCTAGCTAAAGCTCTGTCCTCCTCTGGTCAGTGAAGCGGGATCTTCCATCATCAGAAAGGTTCTAGAAGATTCTGGGATCACTGTCTAGTGCCAGCGCCAGAAGCAATGTCATGCTGGGGTCAGGAGGAGATTGAGATCTCAATGTGGAAAGCATTGCGTGCAAAATTCAAGGCTGATTGATTTCTGAGGATGATGAGAGAAGTCAAAAAGTCAGAGACACAAAAATGGTCAGAAGGAAGCATGTCAGATCACTAAAGAGAGAGCTGAAAAGAGAAGAAATTCTTGGTATCAGAAACAAGAGAAGTATCAAATATTGCCTCGCTTTGGAAAGGATGAATGAGCAAAAACCCCAGGGGCAATTGAGGGGAAGAGAATGAATGTAGAGACTGAAAAAGCCAGTGGTTTATATTCCTTGACAAGGAAAAGGAGGTGAGCATTGGGATGAGAAGCATGGATTATGGGGGGATGAGAGGCCAGCGCTGAGATAAGGGCCTTCTCAGTGAATCAAGAGTATTCAGATCTGTGTCCTCCAATGATTCAAATTGCAGGCACATTCAAAATAAATACCAAAAAAAGCACATCACATGTCACAAGTTGTCCCAGGCCTGCCAGGTGTCATGGAGGAACTCTTTCAGAAAGCTGGAATGCTAGCGTCAGGCCAGCTTGAGGGCTGTCATTTGACAAAGATGAAGGAATGGTCGTGGAAACTACAGACCCAGAAGCTTTTCTCACACTCCAAGAAAAGGGCTTATGAAATCCCAACAGGAAGACAGAGTGAAGACACTTCAAAGACAATCTGGGACCTCTAGCACCCAGTCGGGGCTCCCAAAGAACACAAAGAATGCCAGGATGCTCTAATCTCTCCCAGTTCCTACCCAGACAGCCTGGTGATGGGCAGGATAGAAATACCTAGAACCGAGCTTGACTTGACTGAGAAGGTTGGAGTTTTGATTTGGTCCCATGGGACATGCTCATAGAACTTTATGAATAGAGGCTTCAGGGAAGAGAGTCTGTGTTTGCAGGGCAGCATCTTATGGGCCTAGGGGGGATTCTTCAAGTTCAGTCCTAACCCTAATGTGCAAATCTTTGTCAGTGAATTGCACATTGGGATATCCCGGAACAGAGGACCTACTTGTTAGTTTGGTGAGAGGATCATAGTTGGAGGGCTGGAAAGACTTTTGGAGACCCCTGGGTCCAACTCCCTCATTTGATAGCTGAGAGTAGGTGACCTGGCCGTGGTGACAAGTGACCTTGGTTATCTTTCTACTGTGTCATCGAGATGTTTGACCAGCTGGACAAGAAGAGAAGAGGGAACCAGCTTTTTGGGGAGCTAGTATCATAGTTCAAAGTGACCCTAGGATGTTGGAGAAGTGAAAGAGTAGAAACCAAGCCCCTTAAAATTCCTTAGGCCAGGCCAGGGAGTGAAAATAAATGTCCAGAATCCCAAAAAGCAAAACAAAACTAAAACAAAACAGGGCTCTTTGGAGATGTGACTCCTAGTCCTTTGAAAAGAAGCAAATCACAGTGAGTGATTAAGATGGGGCACCTGGATTGAGAATAATTAAAAGGAGGCACACAGGGAGAAATTCTGTCCTAGTTCTCTCAGTCTTCTTGTTCCAGGGAGATGAGTAATAAGACACATCCCACTTTAGTTATCAACTTCAGGAAAAATCGTTCATACAATAAGAGATCCCATAAAGTGGAATTGACTGCTCTAGAGGTAACGGGTTCCCTCTTACTGAGGGTCTTCCAGCAGTGGATGGTTGACCACCAAGTGTCAAATCTGAAATTCTGAGATGTGTATTTTGGAACTAAATGATAGAAAATGAGGAGAGTCAGAAGAAGAGTGAAAGGTTGAGGAATTGTAATCATTTAGAAAAGATAAAGGAATTGGGACAAGAGTTAAAGTTAGATGACTATGTATATCCTCTAAGATGGCAGATGACTCATCCATGACATTAGAGGCCATGGATGATCCAAACTGTGCTCTCCAGCAGTACCAGTGTCAAAATAAGAACAAAGATTGAGGGGGCAACAGTAGCATTAGACATGTCCAAAAGTGGTAGGTAAACAAAAAGATCATAATTCCTCCTTTCCTGGGTCTGGGGAATCTATTCCCAAATGATTTTTGAAAAAGGGAAGAGTTACCTAAAAAGACAATTGATGAACATCTAACTCGTGTCTCGGAGTACGGTATGTGGCTGTCAGTCACTCTAATATCTTACTTTTTGTCTTATCTAGTGGTATAAGTTTTTATTTGAAGAGCAAATGATTACCATATAACCCTTTTAATTTTGCATGCTGCCAGCAGTGACTTAACCAACTCTAGATTCTTTAATGGAACTTAATATTTGAAAAAAAAAAAAGAGAGAGAGAGAGATTATAGCATAGGTAAACATGGGCAGCTAGGCGGTACAGTGTAGAATGCTGGGCCTAGAGTCAAGATGACTCATCTTCCTGAGTCCAAATCTGGCCTCAGACATGTACTAGCTGGGTGACTCTGGGCAAGTCATTTAACCCTGGGTGCCTCACTTTCTTCAACTGTAAAATGAACTGGAGAAGGAAATCGCAAACCACTGCAGTTTCTTTGCCAAGAAAACCCCAAATGGGTTCACAAAGAATTGGACACAAGTGATCACCAGCACCAGCAAGAAAACATTACATTCCTATGGAGGGAGGGGTGGGACACAGCTGAGCTTGTTGCTAATATGAGCAAATGTGTTTCTGTCCTTTTTCATTTTCAGTTGCTAGAGCTCAGAACAGTCCTCCAGAGGGTCTTTCTTATTTAAAGGATCTTGGCACCAAAAAGCTGACCTGTGCTTTCCAACAAGGAGCTTAATGACCTCTTCTAAGGCCGACCATGTTGTGTTTTCTTTCTTGCCTGCCTCGAAATATTTTGTTTATGTTTCTCTTGCACCTTATCTATCCTGGGCTGAGAACAATGCATTTGTCCTTCGGCTTGCCTCAGAGGCTTTGTTCTCAACAGTGTGTGGTTCTAGATTTTACCCCTCTACATCTCATAACCCAAACTCAAATAGGGATTTGTTTTGCTGGGGGAACACTCCAGAGAACAAACATTTGTGAATCTCTTTGTCCCATTCACTCAATGTTTCCCCCTCCCCTTTTCAAATGTGTCTTTATTTATACAATTTCTGGCTATCAGCAGGAAACCTTCAACCTTGGTAAATCACTATCTCCATTGACATAGGAGTTTCACAACTGGGATTTTTGGGTTCATTTTTGGCCTGCTTCCTATGGCCTGGGGCCATGTAAAACCTTTTTTTTTTTTTGCTCTTCTTAATCCCTAGCCTGTAGGCATGTAGAACTGATTGTGCAACTGTGCCCCTAGCATGGAGAGATTTTGAAACTTAATTTTCACTGGAACTGCAACACTTCTTTAAAAAGAAATAAAGGAAGAGAGAGCAAAGAATGAAAGGGAAGGTTCTGTTTCAGCCGTGGAGAAATGGCTTTTCCAGTGGAGCGTCTCCTTTGTCACCTCATCGCAGGGAAATCACAAAACATGGAGAAGGAATCCTTGTTCCTTTTGCCCTGTTTCTAGGTTGCTTGCCAACATCTCTTCCCTGGAACAGGATGCGTCTGCCAATTTAGCATCACAACCTGTGTGTGCCTGTTTATTCTTTGTTTGGATAACTGTTACCAGGCACACGGCGAGGGGAGGGTGGTGCCAGTGACTGGGTGGTTGCACCTCAGCATGAGCCACTGGTTGGAAAGCAATGGTTTGGCTGGGTCCGGTGGGAGATAGATGCCTTTTAATTCATGATAATGACACCAATAATGATAAATGATGCTGGCAAACCTTTATACAGTGTGCACAGCAGCCTGGGATAGTAGGTGGTATAAGAATGTTCATCCCCACGTTACAGTTCATAGAGTTTAAGTGATCCATCCAGGGCATTCTGATAGTAATCAGAATATAGGGCACTTGGACCCTGAGGTCTTCACACTCCCAAACCTGTGTTCTTTCCCCTACAAGTGTCGATTCTGATAGAGATAGGGAGGTAGGGTCCTGGAGAAAATGGTGTAGTGATAACATTTGGCCAGTGGCCAGCTGTACTTCATACTTTTTCAAGGCCCGCAATCATAGATCTTGGGGTCCCTGTGGACCTCCTGTGCAATTCCTCCCTGAATAAGAATTCCCTTTCTGAGATTTCCCTGAGCTCCTGCTTGGAGATTCCCACTGAGGGGGAGTCTTCCACCTCCCAGGGCAGGGCCTTCACATTGGCACAGTTTTCTTTGTTGGGAAGTTTTGTTTTGTTTTGTTTTCCTTATATTGATCTTGGTCACCTGGGCCCATTATTCCTAATCCTGCCTTCAGGGGTCAAGCAGAGTTAGTGCAATCCCTTCTTCTAGTGACAAACTTGAAAATGTTTGAGATGCCTAAAGTCTTTTCTTCATGGTTCTTCTGATTTTGAAATCAGCAAAGAAATTAAACACACATACTTACACACACATGTATATACACTCACATAGATACATACATATATCTATGCAGTATCTGCAGGGTTCCTCAAAACTCTTAGCATAATGTTAAGCTATTACAATTTAACCATACAGCAGGCAGGCAGCAGAATGCTGGGGGATGCATTTTGGCCTCAGATGATCACCAGGGTGGTATATGTGGCCAAGTATTTTTTTTGAGTTCTCACTGGAGGAGCTTGGGTTTTAAGTTCAGCTCTACTATTCACCACCTAAATGCCCTTTTACAAATCAACTAACCTCATTAGGTCTCAATTTCCTCTTCTGAAAAATGAAAAGATTGAACTAGATCAAGGGTTCTTAAGCCAGCATCCATGGAGTTGTTTTCTTTTAATATTTTGATAAATGCTTTTCCATAAAACCAGTTTCCTTTGTAACCCTATGCATTTTATGTATTTTGAAAAAAATTGATTCTGAGAGGGATCCATAGGTTTCTGAAGACTATCCAATGGGTGGGTGGCACAAGCAAGTTTAAGAGCCCCTAGAGTACGTGACAGTAAACGTCTAGTTACACGGGGTGCTACGGATACAAATTACCTTTACTCTTTCATTCAAACATGACATTACCTAGGAGGTAATTATTCTAGGTATTATCAGAGCCATTTTATGGATAAGAAAACCAAGTTTAAAAATGGGATTTGGCTATCATCACATGGACAGAATTTGACCTGAGTTCTTCAGGACTTCATCTACTATAGGAGCTGCCTCTCATGAGTAACCTCGGTCATTCTCTCTCTCTCTCTCTCTCTCTCTCTCTCTCTCTCTCTCTCTCTCTCTCTCTCTCTCTCTCTCTCAACAGTATTCTACAGAGCTGAAGAAACTGTACTGCCAGATAGCAAAGACCTGCCCCATTCAGATCAAGGTGATGACCCCTCCGCCGCAAGGTGCTGTGATACGGGCAATGCCCGTGTATAAGAAGGCTGAGCATGTCACAGAGGTGGTCAAGCGCTGCCCCAATCATGAACTGAGTCGGGAATTCAATGAAGGTAAGGAGACTGAGATGGGATCCTCTGCCTCCTTTCAGTTTGCTCTCTTAGAGCACACTCATCCCTTTAATTTGTCTCCCAAACATCTTCTGCAGTTTATAACTGACACAAATTCAACCTCACGGGCTGAGGGATAAGCGACTAGTTATTTTTTGTTTTCTAAAGTTTCAGTTGATGATTTCTCCTGTTTTGAACCTTTCCACTAACCATTCATAGATGTGCTTAGTGTCTGAACCTATCTCCTGTTACCGTGTCCAGATTAGGCTAAGCGTGAAGAAAGTCATGGGTAGGCCCATAGGCAATTTGGGCCTTCTTCTATGAAGCTATCCTTGGAAGGGAGATTCAAAAAACAAAATGGAGGTGGGACGAATAGGAGATAGGAGGAGGAAAGAGAGGTTGAAAATGGGAGAAGAAATGGTGGATCAGAGACTTTGGCATAGAATAAATTCTTGAAGGTACAGAATGTTGCCAAAGAGCAGAATTCAAAGAAAATAGGGTTCAAGGCAAAGACAGAGAAGGGCCTTCAGAGGAGAGTTGAGATCAGCAAAGCTTAGAAGAGAATGTGAGTAGGGCAAAGGGCATGGGAGTGGGAGAAAGTGAACATGGATCAGGAAAAGAAGGGAAATACTCAGCAAACCAGCAATGGGCAAATGTGACCCAAGGAAGAGAACAAGAAAATATGAGAGAAAGAGAACAGGTAAGAAACAGCATGAAACTGTGGGAGAAGTAGGGCGGCATGATCAATGGGATCACAGGATGCCACTGCTCAGACTATTTCTTCTGACATCCTCTTTATGGGAGTCTGCCAATATTTGTCCTATAAGAGAGAATTGGCTTTGTTTAGACCCTAAAATCATTTACCTCCATTCTTGCCATCATTATTGATCAACCAGTTCATTTTCTTTCTTTATATTATTTATTGACTGAAATTTTAAATGCCTTCAATTCATTTTCCTTGGATCTTTGCAGAGTAAGATTGGTCCTGCCTCATGTACCTCTGCCTCACCCAGTTGTGTGTATGTGTGTGTGTGTGTGTGTGTGTGTGCACATGTGTACACACATATACATGGGTGCCTGTACCCACAGTTCCCAGGGATGTGCTGAGCACCTCTCAGCTTCACCCATTTCTTTGAGCATAGGACTCAGCCAGCAGCCACCATCTGGAGGCCCCTTATCTTACATTAAATAACAATACAGCTTAATGTAGCTGGAAAGGTTAGCACAAAATGCAGAGCATTGTTGGTTATAGTTTGGAGACCTTTTGACATGCAAAACATGTGCAGCAATCTCTGGGCTCAAATTGTTGTATTTTGATTTTAACCTAGACCCTACTTCTTTCTCCCTTCCTTCAGAGTAGATTTTTGAACTTTCCTCTAGCTTGAGCTAAAAAAGTAATGACCACATTCCATTAATACCCATGAATCTTTACTCTTTACATTCAGAAATGGTGGCCTCTTCCCCAATCACAAATGAGTGTTATATTGCCATATTTCCTTTGCATTATTCCATCTCTTCCTCTTACAGTGATGGTGGTCATGCCATTATTAAAATAACACAATAACAGGGTCTACCAAGGAAGTCTCCCTTCTCCCTCTCTATGGACTCAGAATCCCTGATTTTCTGCTTGTGTCTGATCCACCCTTGGTTTTTTGTTTTGTATTTTCTCCTTTTCTTTAGGGTGGGCAGCTAACTGTATCACATCGTGTTCATTTCTTTGTAGGACAAATTGCCCCTCCTAGTCATTTGATCCGAGTAGAAGGGAACAGCCATGCACAATATGTAGAAGACCCCATCACAGGAAGACAGAGTGTGCTGGTACCTTATGAGCCACCACAGGTAAAAACAGATCAGGCTGGGCTAGGTCTTCTGAGCGAGAAGAATACAGTGGTGAAAGCTGGGTGGGGATGACTAGAATTGGTTCTTCAACGTTTTGGTTTTGACATCGTTCTTGAATGAATATTTTGGACTGTGTTGCTCTTCTTCCCTCCTTCCTATCTCTCCCTAAGTTTTTACTGAACTCAACTGTTAACACTACCATTTATCCCTCCACATACGCATGGATACAAAGGAAAGCAGGAAAACAGTCATAACAGAAAAAACCATAAAGAATAGGATATTATTAACAATGTAAAGGAAATAATATAAAACAACAATCTAACTAATAAGCATTTAATAATTATAAAAGTTAAAAGAAAATAATATTTATTAATTTTCTTTATATGTTTTAAAAGGGAAAAGTCTGGTTATGGTTTAGAAAGCGCTTCCAGTGCCCATGGTGGTGGAGAGGGAGGAGTAGAGGTCATCTTGTATTCATTTGAAGTAGCCTCCCCTCAGAAATGAGAGCCCTATTAACGCTAGGCTACTTACACATTTTCGTTTTGTTTTATTTTGGCGAGGCAGTTGGGGTTAAGTGACTTGCCCAAGGTCACACAGCTAGTGAGTGTCAAGCGTCTGAGGCCGGATTTGAACTCAGGTCCTCCTGAATCCAGGACTGGTGCTCTATCCATTGAGCCACCTAGCTGCCCCCACTACTTACACATTTTGAGATACCAGGGTTCATATTGTCAGCCATCAGACAGTCAATGTCTTAACAAACGGTGACAGATTTGCCAACGATATTGTGGAGGCTCCGGGCCAGGCCTTTTGGGGTTGGCCATTAAAAGTCTCACTACCAAGGTGACAGAAACACTATTTAATTGAAAAACTCTAGAGGATAGATCATCCTTTGGTTTTTTATGACAAATGGAAAGTGGATTTCTTCCTGGTAAGAATCACGTCACTGCTGGTGACACCCATCAATGTCCTTTCTTTCCCCGGGTCCAGGTTGGCACAGAATTCACAACGGTCTTATACAATTTCATGTGTAACAGCAGCTGTGTTGGAGGGATGAACCGCAGACCCATTTTGATTATCGTCACTCTGGAGGCTAGAGAGTAAGTCGTGTATGTGGTGTTGCCATCTTGTGTGCAGGGTATGGGCATTGGGCTGGCAAGGTCCACTTGGGGATTTCTCTCTAACAGCTTCAGCATGTACACCCAAGTCTTCTCTCTGATTGCATCCTTTGTGCAGTAAATCCTGGTGCAAATAGTTCCACAAAGGACCTGAGAAAATGGAGACCTAGGAGGGTGTGGTGAATTGGGGAGGGGCCAAGAGGGAAGCATTGCTTTATCCCTGAATTCTTGACATTTGACTACAATTGTTTCTTATTAGATAATGTTTGTTTTCATTCTCCCCCAAGGCATTTAACAGTTTCTTTGAGTAAATCTGACTTGCCTCAGGGGATCTTATCCAAAGACATCCACTGGCTTAACTCAAATTTCCTTCACAATATGTAGCTAAATACAGCTGCTGGGTTACTGGGCTCACCACTGTTCTTTAGACAACAATCTAAGCATGATTTATTAATATCACCAGCAACTTTTAAGCCCTTTGGTGTTTTGCCAAGTGTTTTGGTCATTTAATTCACGGTAAAAGCAAGTTTGTTATATAGCTAGGGCATCTGGGCCCCCTTGGTGACCTCTCTGGTCCCAGAGTAGGGGCCACATAAATGGGTCTCAGCCAGGCATGTGAAAAATGGTACCTGAGACAGAACCAGACCTTTTCCCGTCCCAGAGCAGGGGCTGGAGAAATGGCGCGTGGGGGCATGCACAGCATTCCAGGGAGCAGGCGGGCTCCATGGGATACAGGCTGGTGGAGTCTGAGACCATGGGTTCAAATCCATCTCCATCCCTGTGAACTGGAGCTAAGCCCTGAACCATCTCTGGAAAAAGGGAACTGGGGCCTCGGCCCTACCGGCTGCTTCTGACCTGACCTCGGAGGCCCCGTGGTTGGACGTCTCTGAATTTCCCCCTTTCTTCTCTGTGGTTCCTAGTGGGCAGGTCCTGGGCCGCCGTTGCTTTGAAGCCCGAATCTGCGCTTGCCCTGGCCGAGACAGGAAGGCAGATGAAGACAGCATTCGGAAGCAGCAAGTCTCCGACAGCTCAAAGAACGGTGATGGTACGAAGCGCCGTAAGTAGCTGTAGCGGGAAGAGGCTGGCTTCAAGGATTGGCTAGAGCAGCACTGCAGGAGGCAGCTGGGCAGGCCGACCCCTGACTCTCAAGGCCACAGGGAGGAAAGCCACCAGGGCCCGGCCACAGAATCAGCCAAGGGATTGTCTGTTTTTAAAACACAATTCCTAATCTGCTGTAGAAACTCAGAGCAGTCCAACCCTCCTTTACAGAGAAGGAAACTGAGACCCAAGGTTTCAAATGTGGCTTGCTCCAGACCACGCAATAGTAAAGCTAAAATGAAATTCCAAATATTCCCACTCTCTGCCATTCCCTGCTGCTCCTGCTCCTTCACTGTCCCGATCTATGAAATCGTGAAAGATGGGGAGAAGCATAGACATTTTATAGTCCTTTAAGGCTTAGAATCTGCCTTTTGCCCACAACTCAACAATGCAGGTGTGTCAGTATAAGTCGTCCTCCTCCTCCTCCTCCTCCTCCTTCTTCTTAATGCAGGGCAATGAAGGTTAAGTGACCTGCCCAGGGTCACACAGCTACTAAGTGTCAAGTGTCAAATTTGAACTCAGGTCCTCGTGAATCCAGGGCTGGTGTTTTATCGCTGTGCCACCTAGCTGCCCCCAGTATAAGTATTCTTATTTCCAGGTCAAGGGAACTTAGGTTTAAGGGAATTGAATGACTTCCCTCTGGTCTGACCCCCTCACAAGGATATTAGCTCTAGGATACCACACGAATAAGGGCTGTTCTTATTATTATCCTTACTATTAAATGTGCCTTTATAGCCTAAAGCTAGGCTCATGCAGAAGCCTAGGAATATATGATATGTCACTGTTCAAGGCCGTGCCTAGCTACAGATAGAGATGTCTTGTCACTTCAAGGTTGGCCACTGGGTAATTAGATAGATAGATAGATTGATAATATCTATGTTTTAATAGATGATATATGTCAATATATCCACATCTTTGTGTGTGTGTGTGTGTGTATTATGCATGCATGTATTTTGGGGGGTGAGGGGTGGTGGTTGTTGTTTGTCCTGCATTCTTGAAGAAGGCCATGATATCAGGGAGGTGATGTCATGAATTTTAGTGATTTGGATTAATGTAAGACAAGGATGTGCAAAGTCACCAGCCTTACTCTCTGCTCTGGAGCCATCTGGGCCCAGTGGTAAGATACAGATCAAGAGGATTGGAGATGTCAGACCTTTGCCTATTAAAGCTAGGGTCTTAGCCAGGTCTCAGTTTGTCTGAGGAAACACCTATTCAGTGATTAAGACTAGGTAAGAAATGAGGTAAGGAATGGCCTCTTAAACCATGAGATATCTTGAGAAGTTTCAGAGATCAAGAGTTAAATTCCTTTGGGCAGAGTACCCACAGGTAAGGGTAAAAAATAATAAGGGCTGGGTTAGGAAAAGGAAGACATCTCTGACTCATTTGCCTGTGTTAAGAATAGTAGTTAAATTTTAGGATTTGGGGGGTGGGATGGGGTAGGGAGAGAACCCTGAAGGTAGGACAGCAGGCAGATGAAATCAGACAAGGTACCAGCACAAAATCCCTTCAGGCCTGTGGAACTTTCTTTTATTTCTGCAGTTCCATTGGTAGAATGAAAAAAAAAAGGCAGAAAAAATTTACAAAGTGTACAGTTTGTAGGACATCCTTAAACATTAATTTAACTCGGTGTGCTAAATGTTAATCCTTTGTCCAACACACTGACATCTCGGGCAAAAATAAAACCAGAAGGAAGATTTCAAGGGATTGTAGCCAAATAAAAAGGTGCTTCCAAGCCTCAACTTGGAGGGCAGAAAAAAAAGAAAAAGAGGTGAAGGTGTTGGTTTAATAAAGTACTGAAAGGCAACAGCAAACATTATTTCATGGGGTGCTCGCTCATCTTGCTTTGCTGTGCTCATGTTGGGTGTAAGCAGAGAGACCACCATGAAGATAATTGCAGCTTCTGTGACAGCATCCATTGCAGAGGACCCAGGGAAAGTCTAGGAGGAACTTGATGAGCATCCAGATTAAATCAACATATACTTTGATACTGGCTGACTGAGAAAATCCAATGGGCCCAGAGAGGACAGGAAAACTATGTTGGAAAATAGGATTCAGGATCAAAAGTGAAAGCACCCAAAGGCTTGCCTCATGCCTATATGTCTTGTGCACTTTCTTTAAGAGAGGCAGACAACATTAGGGATGGTAAGTGTCAAATGGACACCAACCCGAAAGTCATGGAATTGATTCTCTCAGGCCAGGCAAAACAAACAAACAACAACAAAAATGACTGGTTACTGACATAGCTGTCATTTTAGAATCAGCTGTTATGGTTCAGTTAGACTGTTGAATAATTAGAGAAGAGTTCAAAGTAAACATAAATGGAGAAGAACGGGTGAAGATGAAAAGATCTTGCTTGTGAAGATTCTAGATTTATAGCTGCAAAGGACCGCAGAGTCCACCCAGGCCAAATGTGTCATTCCACAGCTAAAGAAACTGAAGGTAAAGAGATAAGAGTGGCTTGTTCAAAGTCACTCAAGTAGTGATAGAGCCAGGATGTGAACCCAGGTTCTTGGACTCAAAATTCGATGTTCTTTATTTTCCCCCTCCTATACTAACTCTGACACCAGCTCTAAACCAATCTATATTAGGTATCAACCCTGAAAAATGGGAAACAGACAAAAGTAAAGATATCCATTCTCACCGTTGCCATTCCCTAGAGAAGTTTAACTGTTGAAAAATAGTTGCCACAATGAGGAGGGTGGAAACCCAGAAACAATCTCAACCAACACTGGAAGAGCAAAAGGGGTAAACAATAAGCCTCGATATGGAACAGATCTGCCAGCATTTCTATAGTCCTTTATTCTTCCCATCAGGGATAGTCAAACCACTACACTGGGACTCTGCCACATGATGTACAATGTGAGACAATATCAGTGGTGTTTAAGAAGACAGAGTTGGGGGCAGCTAAGGGGAACAGTGGATAAAACCCCGGCCCTGAATTCAGGAGGACCTGAGTTCAAATTTGACCTCAGACACTTGACACTTATTAGCCGTGTGACCCTGGCCAAGTCACTTAACCCTCATTTGCCCTGCAAAAAAAAAAAAAAAGACAAGAAAATCTGTGGTGGCTATTATGTAATTTGAAATGTCTCTGGGGATGAATCCTACTCCAAAAGGTGAGAAAATTCCCCCAAATGGAAAATGTCACAGATGGTATTGTAACTAAAAAAAATAAATAGAGCATGAGGAAGCCATCAATATCTATTCTTGGGGGCTATATTATGAATTATCTTGAGCTTAAGCATCAGCCACTGTCTTCTCTTCTTAAGATTTACTCAGCAATATGAATGTTGAACATGCAAGAGTACCCTCATTAAGAATAAAATAAAATAAAATAAAATAAAATAAAATAAAATAAAATTTTAAAAAATCACCAGAAGCTGAATTACATTCATGCTCTATGAGTCTGGGAGATGTGGACCCAAACATCCTCCATGATATGGCTATGAATTACTTTCACAGTTCAGGTTTGAAGAGTAGTGTGAATAGTTGACCAGCAGTTCCACAAAGTGTCTCTAACTTGTAGGGGGTGTTTAATGAGTCTCATGATCTAACTATTTGATGTTTCTCTATTTGGTCATGGACAACTTCCTCAGTGGGAAAAGGCCATTTATATCAAAGACCCCTCGCCTCATTTCACAAAGCAAGAGACCTCAGGAATTCTTGACCCACCTAAACGCTCCCTTTATTCTCTAAGGTATGCTGGATGAAAAGGCAAAAAGGGAGAATTTGTGGTGAAATGAAACAGCAGAGTCAACACCCTCTTCTCAAGCACTAGCTAAATGAAAGGAAATGTGTTCAGAGCTAGAGACAAATTGAAACCCTCAGTTCTCTCAATGAGCTTATGTTATCCTGTGGGGGTGGGTGGGTAAGAAATGTACAGACATGAAGAATAATGAGGGAGAGAATGGGGTAGCAGAGAGAAGGAGATGAGAAAAGGCAGCGTGGAGAACATGACATCTGAGCAGTCTTGGAAAAAAAAAGATCAGGATTTGAAGAAGTGTAGGCAAAGATCGTGTGCATTCCAGGCATGGGAAGGAACCCTGGACAAAAGCATTGAGACTCTGGGTAAAGGCGTTGAGATTGTGGAGGGAATGCTAAGTTCAGGGAAATCAAGCCATGCCAACAAGCCTTTATGAAGTGCCTTCTATGTGCCAGATACCATCCTAACTACTGAGGACACAAAAAAAGTCAAAACCACGTCCCTTGCTCTTGGTGCTCAGCTCCCAGTCTGAAGGAAGATGGTGAGAAGCTGCTTTGACTAGGGAGCAGAGTGTGTGAAGGGGAGGAATGTGGGATAAGTGTAGAAAGGTAGCCCAGTGCCCACATCTTTCACAATCTCATAACTATGAGATAAAACAAATATCAGATCCCACCAGTTTTTATTATTTCATTTTTCCCCCACATGACCACAGAGTGAGTGGCTAGAGTGGAGCCTTGCAGATTCTCCTCTGGGTCAAAATTATGGGCAACTAGGTTGATCAGTGGATAGAGCACCGGCCCTGGATTCAGGACTACCTGAGTTCAAATCTGGCCTCATACCCTTGACACTTACTAGCTGTGTGACCCTGGGCAAGTCACGTAACCCCAACTGCCTCACCAATATATATATATATATATATATATATATATATATATATATATATATATATATATATATATATACCTCTGACAGGTGTGAAGAAAGAGATGGACTTGACTCTGAACTCCTGAGTATTGATATCAAGCAAGATACAATTCTAAGTGCTCTTCAGTGTCATGGGAGATATCTTATTTGGGGTCTGAACCAAAGAAGAATTCACTTTTTAAAAAAATGTGAATGTGAAATGTGCTAGAATACAATTGCGAATACAATTTATGAAAAAAGAATATTGGGCAAAAAGTGAAGGTGAACGATCAACAGATGGATATGGCTGCATGCCGCATCCATGCCCCTCCCTTCTAATATGGTTAACCTTGGAGGGAGGGCTCCGTAACATTGGCAGTACATTCCAAGAGGACTTATCGCAAGTTATCTATGAGAATGACAGGTGATGAGAAGGAATGGAGGGATTGCTCCTTCTGCATGGATACAATGTGGATCACATCTAAGCACCGAGCCTTCCATCAAATGAGGCTGGAGTGCCACTGGTCATCAACTTTTCACCAGGACCCCACCAACTGAAGTCAGGAGATCCATGGACCCTTTGATGATATAATTCCTTTGGTTAAGAATATAAAGAATCTCTTTGGTTGATTAACAATAAGTTAAGGGCAAGGAATGGCCAACAGACTCCATTATCTCATATAGCAATAGCACCAACCTTCCATTTTCATCTTTGAGCTGTTAATTACACGTGTGTACACACATAGTACTTGTATATGTGTATATCTGTACACAGCATGTGTGTACATACATGTTCATGTGCATTTGTGTATATATATATGTACACACACACGCACACATATATATGGTTTCTGTCTCAGAGATTTCTCCATATATTCCCCCAAAGAAATAACTTTGAATGTGATTTTCATGTGCATTATGGGTCTTTACCATTTCAGTCTTGACCTAGGTTTCTGATATTATTTCTAGGTCTCAATCTCATGTCTTGTTTACTGCTCCCCAGAAAGTAGCATAATGTCTCCGTGTAGAGGCAAAGATAGTATTTGTGTGAATCCTCAAATAAGAGGCAGTGGGGGTACAACAGGAAGAGCCTTTTTATTTGAAATTTAAGAATGTAGATTTGAATCCATGGGCATAGCCTAGGATCCTAAGTCATTTTGCCTTCTCCAAGTCTGTTTTCTCTTCTCTAAAGCAAGAAACTTAGATGATTTGAAGATCACTTGGATGATTTGAAAATCACTTTCCCCAGTTCACCATGGCTATTCCCATCATCCTAGGCAAATCTGTTAACCTCTATGGGCTTGAGTTTCTTCAAATGTAAAATAAGAGGGTTGGACTCTAATCTCTGTCTCCTTCCAGCTTTAGTTTCCACATATTGGTGACCCACAACAAAACTGTCTTTACTACTTGTGTGGCAAGACTTGAGTATTTGCTCCATAAGACATATATTTGTTTAATGGAGAGAGATGAGACCTAATGTCTATCTCGTTCCCACACTTCAAAAGTATAGAGAAGGGACAAGATTATATATGAATATTTTCTGCTGTTTTCAAATGAAGAGGATGCTTTGAATTTGGCCAGGAGGTGGGGCAGAGAAACTATATTTCTCTTTCTTATTCCATAAGATTTAATCATAGCAAAAGGTGACTTTGATATGGAACTTTGAGGTTTGCAAAGTGCTTTTCTAGATGATCCCTCCTTTTATCTTCCGGACAGCAGGGATAAAATTTAAACCACACGTCATTCCTTAGCATCCTAGCCTTATTTCATCATGCCAACTTTGCACTGACTTTTCTCCCCAACCAATAAAATAGTCCATAAGAGAGGCTAGCCAGTACTGTGATGATGGTGTCCATCTGTCTGATGGAAGCATTGGTGCCGGGTAGATGTGCTGAGAGTCCCTTGTCTTTTGCCCACAGCTTTCCGACAGAACACTCATGGCATCCAGATGACGTCAATCAAGAAACGGCGCTCTCCTGATGATGAGCTGTTGTACTTACCGGTGAGTCCGATGCTGGCAAACATATTTTCCTTTGGAATGGACTCTAACTGAATTCCTCACCAGTTTCTGATTTATTGGTTGACAAAAAAATTTATTAAGTGATACTTACTTGCAAAACACTATGCTAAGGGTTAAAGATACAAAAAAGCAAGACAGCTCCTGCTTCCAAAGAGCTCCTATTCCAAAAGAGGAAGGCAAAATAAACAGGAGGGTTCAGCTCTAAGTTCAATAGACAGGCACCATGGTCTTTGGGATATTACAGCATGAAAGCTGCTGACGATACATTTCCTTTGGTATCATTTCCATTGAGAAAAATATGTGTGTTTCTAAGGTTAAACTCTGTGATAACATTAGATTGTACGCTCCTTGAGGGCAGGGGCTATCTTTTGCCTCTTTTTGTAGCCCTAGCAATTAGCAAAGTAGCAGGCACTTAATAAATGTTTATGGATTGATTGATTATCAGCATCAAAGACTTTGGTTATAATGATTGATCATTGGGCCAGTGGGGCGAATGGAGAAAAAGAAGGTGCAAAAAATCTAAAGTTAACACTTGCTTAGACACCCAAAGAGCATTTTTTGGGAATGTACCATGTGGCTTGTATCCATTCTTTTATTTCTTCCCATTTCCCAGATTTATCAGCCTTCCCATATTTGGTTTAGAATCATAATAAAAATGAATCTGAAGTCCAATGTAGTCATGGCAAGATGTGGCCTAGAAATGGGTCAGGTAGCAAGGAGAAGCCATACCAGGGTTAAAGCTTAGCCAAAGAGAATAATCTATTTAGGAATAATTGAGAGCTAAATGTTAAGCTTGATCCAGGACATGCTTTTTTGAAGGTAAAATTCAGGCACACTACAAATGGTGCCATGCATGGAAAGCCCTTAGGATTCTGCTGTGGAGGAAGACGTTGATTGCACAGCTTTGAGTGTCCCATTCAATCGTCCAGGTCATAGGCTTGTCGTTGTGGAGGGTGCGTGCCCAGTTATTTGAGCTCTTCTAGCCAGAGGTCATGCTGCATGAATGCTGTCTCAGAATGCTGGGAGAAGTCAGCAGTGGGATCTGAGGGGGAGCTGCAGAGAGGTCTGGCCCAAGCAGCCAGACAGGTCTGGGTGTGTCATAGTTGGGCTGAGCTCTCCCTTAGGTCTCCACTTTGCAGCAATCATGTCAGCAGAGTCATCCAAGTCTGAGCTTTACAAGGGCGCAGCACCAACATTTTCACTGGGTTCAGAACTCTTGCTAACTGGCATGATAAATTACAAATGCTGGCTCTGCTCCTTTAAGGTGCATGCATGCAGCTGTTGGGTCCGTCCTGCTCAACGAAAACCAACCCTAAAACAAACCTACCTAGTCAAAAGAAATGAAAGTTTGATCCGATGAAGGCTTAAGCCAAGGTAGATCCATGCAGATTAAGTTTTTGGAAGGCACTGCATGGGTTGGGTTTTCCCTAACAGGTTTATCATCCTGACCATGTTTTGTATAGGTTACTAGAGTTTGCAGACCATCATTGAGCAAGCTTGAAATGTGCTGAATATAAGGGGAAGACAGACTGCGAGAAATAATTTGACAAAGATCATCCACAAAGAGGATGAGCTATCTGGGGGAAATTTAAAATTGATTTTAATGAAGTTAATCCAATGCTGCAGATATACATAAAGATAGATAATAGATAGACATATAAAGGCTATAACTAGATATGGAATGCTTAGAGAAATAAAATTTCGTGATAACAAAAGTATTCTGATTATCATGAAATGTCAAGCATGTGGAGATCGAAGAAACAATAGCACGATTCAGGGGTTTCTCCCTTTCCCTTTGAGAGTCCTCATTTGGTAAAATTGCAGGTTTTCTGATTTCTATTGTGTTGACTTTTTTTTCCTCTTAAAAAGTCTCAAAAGTATATTTTCCCTGTCTAAGATCTGGTTGCTTGGTTATTTTCAGTGGTAGGTGAATCTTTAGCACTTAATATCTGTCACATAGCCATTATTTTGAGCCCCACCGCGTTCTGTGGAGGCAGACATCGTAGCTCTTATGATCCATATTTTAGAGATAAGGAAGCTGAGGCTCAGACAGCTAAGTGGCATGCTTAAGTTCACATGGCTTGCTAGTGTCAGAGGGGAGATCCAAACCCATGTCTTGCACTCCATCTACCATACAAGGCTGCCTCTCAAAGCTCCAGGTGCCTCCCTAATCGTCCTCTTCCTTTCGTCCTTGCGCACAGGTTCGGGGCCGAGAGACTTATGAAATGTTGCTGAAGATCAAGGAGTCCCTGGAACTCATGCAGTACCTACCCCAGCACACCATTGAGACCTACAGGCAACAGCAGCAGCAGCAGCATCAACACCTACTCCAAAAACAGTGAGTGTAGCCACACCCTCCATTGGCTGTAGCTAAGAACACATCTGGAGAGGCAGGAACGGGTCCTCTCCAGCCTGTAGCCCTAGAATGCTGGGGACGACGTGGTTTAAAGAGAGAAAGAGAACGTCTGAGCACCGGTTCAGACTCGGTTGGTTTGGGTCTGGGTCTCAGTAGTAGCACACTGCCCAGATAAAATGCCATTGATCTCTAGCAATCACACCCCCTCTTGCTTGTTGTGTTAGCAAGGGCAAGGCATGAATGAGGTTGGAATTGGGGTGAGGTGTGGACACACTCTTCCTAACGAGACTTCCCACCCATGCCCCACATCCTGGGATGGGTGTTTGCTTTGGCAGTTCTGAATGTTAGTGGAGAGAAGTTCAGTTGAAGGTTACAGGTGTCTGTACCCCATAACAGAGTAAGGGAGAGTGCAGGGTGGGGCTTTTGTTCAGCCTTGTCCTCTGTTAAAAGGGTTGCATCTTCCTTCACTCAAAAGGAGCAAGTGAATGGTGGCCCAACATAAGCCTCTGGCAGAGCCTTGCCAACAATGGATGAACAAGGTGCAGAATTCTGCCGGCATGGGGTTCTGGGTCAGTGGTAGATCAGTGGACGAGGAAACAGAAGAAGTGCTTCAGCATTTCACAGATGGGATTTTCCTCCCCCTTGACACCCAAACAAGAGCTGAAGGCAGAAGCCATCATCCCACAGCAGGAGAGGTGGTCTTTCCAGAGCTCAGCCACTGAGCTAGGAAAAAAAAAAAAAAAACCAAACAGATCATCTTGCTCCAGGGACAGACATTTGGTGCGTGGCCATTAGAGAGTATTGATGAGCTGGAGCATGTGACAGTGAAGGGTCTGGAGCACCTTTACAGCAGCATCCCATGAAGGAACTGGACACACTTAGCCTGGAGAAAGAAGATGCAGGAGCCCTGATAGTTCCCCCAAGTATCTTAAGGACTGTTGCTTTGAGTAGGGATTAGAATCATTTTACTTGGCCCCAGAAGGCAGAACCCAGAACAATGAGGACCAATTTCACAGAAGCCAGTTGAAGGTTTTTCCTTAGGGAAGACTTCCAAAACACCAAACAGCTACATCTGAGAAGGCCCTCAGAAGCCATGTGGTCCAGCTCCTTCATTTCACAAATGAAGAAACTGAGGCCTCAGATTAGTAAATGATTCACTGAAGGTCCCAGTCAATGAATCAGCCCCTAGCCCGAGATTAAAGCCCAGGTCTACTGCCTTCTGCTCTAGTCTAAGCAGCACTTCCAATCCATATGTGATGTGTACCTATGCCAATGAGCCTTCCAAAATGGCCACATCTTGCCACCATGTTAACGGATAACAACGCCTCCCATGCCATGAATTTGCACTTGTCTTCGAGACTCTTACAGATGGTTCATAGCCAAAGGCTAAGAAGAGGCAGATGCACAGCTAATGCCAAGAGTAGGGAAAGCCAATTCCAGAACTGGGATCTTGTTTGTCCATGAGCTGGGAAGGATCCTCATTTGCCAGGTCAAGGCCTTGTCCCTTGATGATATCAAGTATCTGAACTTTGGGAGCCTAGGCTGGGCCAATCCCTTCAGTGAATTGCTGCAAGTGAGAAGAGGATTATACAGACAACTTGTGAAATTCAAACCCGAGTTTTGTTTACCTCAAGGCAAAGAATAATAAGTATATTGCCTGAGGCAATTGAACACTATCTTTGATAATATAAGTGTAAACAGAAGCACCTTTACTGAGTTTGTTAATTGTTTTTTCTACTCCCTGGGAAGTGAGCTAGCTTATTGGCCTATAGAGAAGAGTGGAATGAATATTCATTCATCCTCCTTTGTAAGAAATGCAAACTCTTTTGAGCAGACATTGTCCAATAATTGACTATTTTTATGCCTGCTCTACCAAGCTGGTCTTTATGAAGAAATTGGTGCCCATTGATAAGCTGTTCAAATAGGATTCACTGAGTTTTACCACAAACTAGACAGATAATCGTTGGCCAAATTTAACTGAGGAGGCTAGCTAGACAGAATTTTGTTTAGTCACTTTAGTGCATGGAACCCTTGCAAAAAGATCATGACTTACTTACAAGTTGAGTTTCCAACCTCCCAGGCTTTGGCTTAATCCATTGGACCCGGGGACTTATTACCCTGAGTTGTTATAACTGGGCTTATAAAAATATATGCATCCAGTATATCACAACCGGCCTCAAGTCAATAAACTTGGCAAAGCAAAGTATGTTGTTAAAGGTATTGGCTCTATTTTCTACACAGGGAAGCTTAGGATCAGTGAGGCTGTGTGACTTGCCCAGAATCCCACAGCTAGTCATCATGAGAGCAGAGATTAAAATGGAAGTTTTAATCTGAATTAAATGGGGTCTAGATTAGGGATTATTTTGCTGTATGATGCTACATCTCATTTTCCCCCTCCCATCTTCTATCTCTTCCTTCTCCCTCCTTTCTTCCCCTTCCACTCCTTGCTCTCTCCCCCTCTTCCTCTTTTGACCTTTTTCCCCCTTCTATTTTCTTCTCATCTCTCCTCTTTCTTTTCACACTTTTCTCACTTTCTTTTCTCCCCTCCTCTCTCCTTTCTTTCCCCCCTCCCCTCTCTCTCCCTCCTTTCTCTCTCCAGCTTATTTTTTTATTTTGTCCTTTCTCACCCTGAGTATATAGAATTACAAAATCTTTGAGGATAGAAAGAACCTGAGTAATCGTTTTTTCCCCAATCACCTCCTTTTAACAGATAGGGAAACTGAGGGACAGAGAGAGCAAGCTTCTTGTTCAAGCTCACTCACCTGTATCTTGGGGGCTGGGGTTAGCAGACACAATTGAATCTATCATTACAGACATGATGAGATAAGCAAAACAGCATCTTTAGGAGATTTACTGAGACCTTGGGCTGCTGACAGAGCTGCCCTGTTTAATTACTACGTGCGGTGCCTGCCAGGTAACAGAGAGGCTTCTGGAAACCCCCTGAGGCCCCCAGTGGAAGAGAGCCAGGCTCAGAGGCCCTGAGTTATGACCACACTTGTGGTTGGTTGGTTCTCTCCAAGCTCAACTCTCTGCCTTGGTTCCCTGGGAGTTCATTGGCAGTTAGATCCTGGGCTCTGAGAACTCAAAGGACTCCCTGCCAGGCTTGAAAAAGCCCAAGGAAGAATTTCCAAAGTCACATTTCAGCAGCAGATGCACCCAAACCTCTCCCCGCTGGAGCAGAAGTGGTTTTCTGAATGGAGGAAGGGGGAAGGGTTCCCCTGGTTATCCCAAACAAAACCCCATTGATGGGGGCAGCTAGGTGGTGCAGTGGATAGAGCACGGGCCCTGGAGTCAGGAGGACCTGAGTTCAAATCCAGCCTCAGACATTTGACACTTACTAGCTGTGTGACCCTGGGCAACTCACTTAACCCCAATTGCCTCACAAAAACAAAAATAAAAACAAAAACAAAATCCCGTTGATGAATCCAGCCTCTGGAGAAAGATCTCTGGCCAAAGTCTGGACATTATTGGGAAAACTCATTCAGGCTTAAAAACCTGGGCAGGCCTTCTGGAGGTTGGAGACCACCTTATCCCTGAGTCCCTGAAGCTTTCCTTAGCTTTTGGAGGGCATGTGATAATATCCCACTGTGTGTATGCCCTCTGCCCTTTCCCCTCTGCTCACCCCCACGCGCTCCTTTCCAAGTAGAGAGAAGAACTTTGGATATCTTCAAGCACTAGAAAAATGGGAACTCTCACTATATGGAGTACTAGGAAGGAAGGAAGGAGGGTAGAGAAGAGAGTCTTTCAGAGACACAGTGAGGTTTAGCGCAGGGACCCAGAGACAGCAAAGCCAACCTCAGTCCTTATCTGTCCAATGCTGATAACCACTGCACTGGGCTCACAGGAGGTCATGCATGTGAAAGATCCCGCAGACATTGAATACTCTAAATGGGAGCAGGGATAGTTCAGATCCGTGAGAGGAGGAAGAGGAAGAGGGAGATGACTTTTACAGCCGAGAGGGAAGAGCTGGGCTGAAGGAAAGGCCTCTCTGCTCAGTGTCCTCCTGCCTGAGGAATGGGAGCAGCTGGAGGGCTTGAGGTCTCATTGCCTGGCTGGGAGAACCAGGTTCCTAGAAAGGGGGAATTTCCAAAAGCTCACACCTCGTTGAAAAACATTGCTTTCCAGTGAAGGGAAAGGGATGAGACCTTTAGGCTGTGTGCACCTGAGGCTTTGTTGTATGTGTGGCCTTGCTTTCAGTAGCAGAAATCAATGGCTTGACGTGGAATTATATGGTTTGCTTGGCATGGACAAACTAATGTTCACTCTTTGGGTTGTAAGCATGGGCGTTTAACCCACCGTGTGACCTGCTGAATCTGCTGGCATCGGCGTGTACCGTGTGTCAGGGGCCTCTCCGTGCGCATCTCTGATGCTCAATGCCAATTTCTAAGAAACATACTGTGGAGGCTCTTTTTGGGGAGATCATTTTTTCCAGCTGTTCCATTTTCATGTAAATCCCCCAAAGGTGTCACAAATGACTAGAGCAAGGAATATGGAAATCTAATTCTTTGACAGCCATTTGAAAAGAATAAATCAGCTTGGAAAATGACTGTAATAGCCTGCAATTTCCTTAGGAGAAATAATACTGCTTTTGTTCTGGAAGGAAATCAGTTCTGTGCCCCCCTTTTAAGTGAAGAGAAATTAGTCATTACATTAAGGAAGGGAGAGGCGAGGGAGCATATTTTCTCCTAGGTGGTGGTGCAATATTTGCCATGTAATTACCTCACTTCGTTTTTCTGCCTTGTTTTCTCTCTGCTTGATCATTCATTCTCTTTTTCATAACATTTTTTTCTCTCTCTCTTAGTCTTTTTTTGGCTGTCTCTTCGTCCCCTCTAATATCTTCATGACCACTGGCTTGGTAGTTGTATGTGTTTCATTCTTATACAGCATTTATAGGAGGACATGGAGCAAGACTTAGGCAGGACCAAGAGGCCTGCATGAGCTGCAATTTGCATTTTTGGATTGAATGCCCATCTTGATGAAGCCTCTGATCCATTAGCATAGGAGAACATTAGACATCATCTTAGGGACCTTCTATTAGTTATTTGAGTGATATGGGGGCCTCCATCCAGCAGTAATTTGAATTGCATTAACGGATAGAATGTTAATCTTTGAGAAAACAGACAACCTGGGTTATGATATTGCCTTTGACACTTATGAGCTTAAGTGACCTTGGGAAAGTCACTTATCCTTAGTGCCTCAAGCAATTCCCTAGAGCTTATCCTAGTAATAGCTAGATAATGGAGAGGATTTCCATTCTAGAAGTTCCCTAGGGTTGTGAAATCACAGAAGTATGAATCCTCCAGCCAGACACTTCTGCTCTCCTTAGTTTTGCCTGTTTGATTTTTCACTGTCCTGTCCTTTCTAAGTCTGCTATTCCTAGTCTCTGAGGTCATAAGATCCTAAGTTTGAAGCTAGAGGGACAGAGCCATAGGATCCCAGATACCAAGCTGGAATGGATCCCAGAGCTCATCTATTGGAATTCTCTCAGAGTTGAGGTGACATTGACCCAGAGAGGCCAAATGCATTTGCCAAAGTCACCGGAGCAGTATAAGGTTGGCATGGGCATGGGCTATATACCCTGGTCTCTGATTTCACATTAAGAGCTTCTTACTCTGAACCCTACTTTGGATATTGGGGCAAGAAGGAGCCTCTTTCAATGTTATCATAGTGGGCTTCTATATTTCCAGAAAACCACCATTCCAGGCAACAGGCAAAAATGAGACTCTGAAATACCAAAGATTTCCAGGAAACTCCTCTGAAGTGTAGCATTAAAGAGCACTGAAGCCCACGGACTAGTCCAGAGAAAACCCACTGAATTCTCCCTCTTTGTTGTCCTGAGCCAGCGACAGTAGACATAACTTATGAAAGTGTTGTGAGGAAAACATCCTGGCCTTCTGAGCATTGAATTCTGTTAGGCCTTTGGATCCAGGACAACTTTTATTTAACTCAACAAAGTCATAGAAGAGACTTGTATTTGGATCTCTCAACAGTCAGGAAAAGTCCTCCAGTTTCTGGAAGTAATTCAGCAATCTCCCTTCTCGGGACCACCACTGGATTTCCTTGTGAGTGTCTTACTCAGAGTGGATGTCTGAGAAATATTGGTTGAAGTGAATTCAGTTCTCAGCAGCCAGCCAGAGCGCCCCCAACTTTGCTTAGAGTCTTTATGAGAGACAAACGATGACCAAGGGAGGCTTAAAAGGCCGCTTGGTCTTTCTAGGCAAATGCTAGTCTACGGCACTTTGTCACACTTGGGACACTCACCTTCTGCCTTCAGTAAGCAGAAGTTGCTTGTATTGGGATGATCCGGAGCAGGGTCAGCCAACAAAGTGACTAAGGGGATTAAGCCCTTTCTGAGGAAGATTTCTCCACCTTCTTCTGGGAAAATAGACTGCTCATTAAGGAGAGCTAAGGATGGTGTGATGACATAGCCCACAAACAGATAAGATCCTGATTTCTTCACAGGCTTTGGTGCGCGGCTCTGGTCCAGGCCTTCTCAATTATCTTTAATATAGAAGGTGGAATAATTGAGGCTGATGACACTTTGTATGTTATTAAATCTCCCCCTTTTGCTTTTCTCCATGCACTTGCCAACAGTTCTCCGAGTCTCCTGGGGGGAGGGCCTAGGGAGATTTCTTCATCCCTTCCCATACCGTGGTCATGAAGGTAGGAGGTACATGGCTTTCTGTTTTCTTTAGAAATCAGTTTTCACGGTCCTAAGCCTTTATCTTTTCTTTTCTCTGGTTCCTTCTCTGCAGTCTCCTTTCCACCTGCTTCAGGAATGAACTCATGGAGCCCTGCAGAGATGCTCCGAAACAATCCGACGTCTTCTTTAAACATTCCAACCCCCCAAACCCATCAGTGTACCCATAAAACACCACCACTTCTGCCTCATGGAGTGTGGGGTGGGGTGGTGTGTGTCTGTGTCATTCATTCAGCCCTGGGAAGCAGGAGTGGAGAGCACTTTGGTTCCGAGACCCCGAGCCACTAGTGAAAATGAGCTCCTGAAGGGACTCAAAATTCTACCCCAAAAGATACTTCCTGCAGATCCCAGCACCCAGAAAACAGTGTTCACTGACTGACTGACTGACTGACTGACCGACCTCTGAGCTGGAGAGCTGGCATTGGTTGGCCAGGCACCACAATGTACAATATTTGGTGGAACCCTTTTCTGTTACCTTCTGTCCTGTTTGTGACATAAACTTGGGTGCTTTTGAGCTGGTCTCAATCTTTTAAAAGCCTTTTTCAAAGAGGAAGAAAAACCACGTTTTTCAAATGTTCTCATTGTTCTATGTCTAAATATCCAGCCAGTGCCTGAGAGCTTCAGTCTGGCCTGTCTAATGTTGGTCATGGAGTACAATGGTAGCAGAAGCCAACTAGGAGGTTTAGAGTA